>NC_089495.1:205757346-206052346 GCF_036850765.1 Saccopteryx bilineata
GGGGGAGGCTGCCAGCCGGGCGCGATTGGCTGTGTGCGCGCGGGGTTTCAGCACTGGACAGCTCCCAGCGGGCGGGCGGCCGCGCGGAGCCGGCCCCAGTGGCGGCGGCCCCGGCTCCGGCTCGGGCTCGGGCTCCCGGCTCCCGCTCGGGCTCGGCGGCGGCGGCGGCGCGCGCACAGGCGATCGCTGGAGCTGTGCTCAGCACTCCGGCTGCCGGCTTTATATGGGACGCAAGCTGGAGGAGATCAGGTGGTCCCCTAGCAATGGAACTGTTCAGCGCTCTAATCCATCAAATGTCCCTCAGGACAATCGCTCCGCACACGTTCCCCTGAACCGGCGGCGGTGGGGGCAGGCCAGGCGCAGGGAGCAGCGGGCAGGCAGGAGGGGAGAAAGTGAAGGCGAGAAAGGCGCGGAGATAGAGAGAGAGAGAGAGAGACAGAGAAAGAGGAGTACGTCTGGGGTGGGGCGGGGGGGAGAGAGAGAGAGAGGAGATACACGGAGAAAGGCAGAAAGAGACATACAGAGAAAAAGAGACTCGCTGGAAGAGGTAGAAATAGAAACAGAGAGGCCAAGATAAGGACAAAAAGACACAAGAGGAACAGAAGAAAGAGATGGAGAGAAGTAGCAGCATCCGCTCACAGCCACGGGGAGCAGAGAGAGGTGCAGACACACAAAAAGGAAGCCCCCCGTCAGTGCAGAAACAGGAAAAGTGCAGGACAGAGGGAGAGGAGGGACGGCGGTTGGAGCCAAAGGGGGTCGGGCGCATGGGGGCGCAGGGAAGGGGCGCAGAGGAAGGGGGGTGAGCTCCAGCGACGACCCTCCTGCGTCCAGTCCTCTCCCTCGCCCCTGGTTCTGGAGTGGCCGCTGTGGACACTCAGCTTTGACTAGAGGTCGTCGCCTCCCACCCCAGCTCGGCTTCCCATTGGAGCCCCTCTATTGGGTTTGGGGTTCAACTTTCTTCTCCCAGACCGGTGGGGGGAGCGAGCCCTCCATGCCGATGCCCGCCCCGCTCAGCCGGTCCTGTTCTGGTGCCCGGCTCAAGCGGGCGCTGCAAGAGGAAGTGAAAATCGTCCAGTAATTAATTTCCCGGCTGCCGGGAGGTGGTGGTTCTGACACATCCGAGGCTATGTCTTTCCCTGAAGCGGGGAGCAGACAATAGAGACACGTGGACTGGGAAGGGAGAGGGGGGATGGGAGGGGGAGCGGGGCTCCCGCTGGAACTCTTTGCAGGTCAGCTCCTTTGTCTCCAGGAGGGTCTGAGTAGACCCCCTGCCCCCACCCCGTCCAGCCCAAACCTCGGGGAGCTCCCATCTCTTGGCAGGACTGAGGAGCAGGAGAACTCGGCCCCCATCCCAGACGCTGCCTGGCAATGTGCCGTGGTGCGAGGCTGGCCCCAGCAGTACTGGACGGCCAGTACATGGGAGTCCCAGAATCAGACTCCAGGAATGCCAAGATCTCATTGGTCAACAGGATTCTTCTGTTTACGGGATGCGAGTGCTTTGGGGACTGGTTCATCCAACATCAGTTGGGAGGCTCAGACCCAGAGAGGGCCAGGAGGTGCCCCAGGCCCCAGAGTGAGTCAGCAGAAATTTCCAGAGACCCCTGTGGCCTTCGGACATCACTGAGTTAAGGGCTCACACAGTTTTTGAGGTGTGGCTTAGAAACCTCAGAATAAAATTTGGGTCCTTGATCTTGCGTGATCTGAGGGGCCTTGCCCAACTTCCAAGCCATAGGACCTCATGTTTTGTTCCCTGGGACCTTTTCTAACCGCCAGTGCCCGGACACCCCACGTTCCATACCCCAGCAACACACGCCGCCTCCGAGTACCTCGCTCTGCTGCTCTCTCGTTCATCTCTTGGCCTCCATTCTGTTCAGATTGTCCTTCCCCCCCACGTCATCCTAGCACACCCCTAACTTGTCCTCAGGACTTAGCTGAGGCGTCACTTCCTCCAGGAAGGGTCCCCGACTTCTGGCCTGTGGCTCAGTAGCCCCTGAGCTTTGTGAGGTCAGGAACTGTGCTCCATGTTTGGCCCTGCACACTCTTAGGGTGGGCAGTAGGGTATCCCGCTTCCCCTACATTCAAGCTATGTGACCTTGGGCAAATCGTTCACCCGCTCTGTGCCCCCCCTTTTCCCGTTTATAAAATGTTAGTAATCATTGTTGGGAGCTTTACCAGAGTTACTCTATATAAAAAGCATAGTACGGTGCCAAGGATACAGTAGGCACTCAATACGTGTGCGGTCTATATGTACGGTTTTACCTGGACACCCAGGATTCACCTATCACAAGTTTGTGGGGTTCTGTGGGATAAGTGGTGACCTAGACAGTCCTTGTCCCTGCTCTCTTGGAAGTGACATTCAAGGGACAGTGGATGGACACCGAACAAGGAAACACTGAAGTCAACAATACCCTTTCAAATGATCGTTTAGTGCTGTAAGGAGTATAAAACTAGGTAGATAACGGAAAGTGATGGTGCCTGTCGACAGGGTGGTCAGGGTCTCTCGGAAGAGGTGACATCTGAGCTGAGAGTTGAGTGATGAGCTGGAACCGGCCGGGGGTGGCGGGAGCCCAGGAAAGAGGGCTCCACTCCAGGCAGGGGCCTCGTGAATCCACAGGCGCTGAGACAGGAACGAACACGGGCCATGGAGGAAGTTGTAGATAGCTATTCGTGGTGTACTCATACTTTGGAGTTTGGGGTCCAAACTCTATAGTTTGGAGTCTGGGGTCTCTGTCCTCTAGAGGCGCCTAGTCCCGTGAGGTGAATATGAGAAGTGAGTGTCCATGAGATCCCCTCTGCCTGCCTGATGGCTTTCCCATTCCAACCGCCTGCAAAGAGTTAGTAAAACAAAGCCCAGAGAGCTTCACAAACCACTGAGGGTCCATGGTGACTTAGGGACAGAGCTGGGCAGTATGGAGAGGTAATACACCCCTGAAATGACAGATGGAGGCCCCACAGAAGTGATGTAACCAAGGGCCTGTAGCCCACTAGTGTCAGATGGAGGATGAGATCCTAGGTCTTGACCTCCAGTTGGTAGATGGTATGGGCTTCTTTAGTGGGTAGGAAGAACCTTCAGCCCAGACAGTGAGATTCAAAACTACCTGTGGGGGGAGAGGGGTTGAGGGAGGCCTTAAGCGTGGGTGAAATACACCATGGCCTAGTGATTTCATCACTAGGACATCGAGAAGGACGTTCTGTTCCCAAGCCTTCTACAACACTGGCTTACTGGTTTCATAGAGCCCACTGTTAGGAGTTTATTTCTCCAAGTCATATCAAATAAGGTCTCCTAGCTGGAGAAAACGGAAAGGGGTTGTGAAGAAGCCTTCTGCGGGATGGAATACTCCGCCACTGTTAGAAATGAACTTACTAAGGAAAAGCTCATGGACTTACATTCCGTGGAGGGTGCTGGCTCCGGAAACCTCTTTCAACGTGCTCGCAACTATGAACCAAAATGAGATAAATGTGCGCAGGGAGGTGAAAGGGGGGTGGTAGGACTATAAGTCTTTTTTTTTTTTTTTTTTTAACCTTTTTTTTCTTTTGGTATTTTTCAAAAGACCATAAAATGTTTTGGTTCATCAAGCATTTATTGTAAGCACTTGCTAACTACTTCTTTTTTTTTTAATCTTTAATTTTTTAAAATTTATTGATTTTACTAAAGAGGGGCAGAGAGAGAGAGAGAGAGAGAGCGAGGAACACCAGTCTGTTCCTGCATGTGCCCCAACCAGAGATCGAACCAGCAACCTCTGTGCTTCAGAGTGAAGCTCTAACTGGCAGAGCTATCTGGCCAGGGCTCCTCCCTTACTTCTTAAGAGAAGAAATGATAAAGTCTAGTAAAAACATGTCAGGGTGTTTGTTCTTCTGACTATAAGGGAGATAGCACTGCTGGTGACAAATGTCCCCAGTGATGACAGTAATGATTATTATATCAACAGCAACATTACTGAGCAGCCCCATGTGCCTGGCACTGTGCTGAACGCCTGCTCCTCTCAGAAGCGCCTCTGCCGGAGACTTTCCACCAGGGTTTGGAGTCAGCCTGCATTCAGTTCAATCCGTCGCTCTGCCTGTCCCCAGCTCTGGTGCTCTGTGCTGCTGTGGCCTCATCTGGGACATGGGGACGTTCACAGGGCCTGGCTCAGAACAGTGCAGTGAGGATTAAATGGTGATATGCCTGGAAAGTGCCTAGAGCAGTGCCTGCCTGGCACACAGTAAGTTGACCTGGTAATTGTTGACTATTTTGCCCTGGCCGTTTGGCTCAGTGGTAGAGCGTCGCCCTGGTGTGTGGATGTCCCGGCTTCAATTCCCAACCAGGGCACCCAAGAGGAGCAACCATCTGCTTCTCCACCCCTCCCCCTTCCTCTCTGTCTCTCTCTTCCCCTCCCGCGGCCAAGGATCCATTGGAGCAAAGTTGGCCCAGGCGCTGAGGATGGCTCTATGGCCTCTGCCTCAGGCGCTAGAATGGCTCTGGTTGCAATGGAGCAACACCCCAGATGGGCAGAGCATCGCCCCCTAGTGGGCTTGCTGGGGTGGATCCCGGTCAGGGCATGTGCAGGAGTCTGCTTCCCCTCCTCTCACTAAAAGTTAAAAATAAGTAAATAAATAAAAATAAAAAATTGTTGACAATTTTTGTTTACATATCTTCACTCATCTAAGCCCCCATCATGGCTCTGTCAGTGGCCCGTTCAGCAGATGGGAGTGAAACACCTGTCTCAAGGCCACTCGGTCACTGTTTGGAGGAGTCGGAGAGGGTCCTGCTGCCTGTCCGCCCAGGCGGGGGACTTGGCGTAAGGGGCCTGGCTGGTGGGGGACGCAGCCTCGGCCCCCCCCCCACCTGGTTTGCTCCCGTATCTTTCTGATTTCAAGGCCGCCCTGCCCATCAAGAAGGAAGGTCGCGACAGTGTCTGGGTGAGTCTCAGAGCTGTGTGAGCCCAGGGGGCTGGCAGGGCCGCCCCGAGCCTCTCTCTCTGCGGCGCGTCTGAAAGGGGGCAGGTGGCATCCCGACGTGAGGAGGGAGCACTGCCCTGGGAGTCAGCAGGAGCTGTGTGGGCCCAGGGGGCTGGCAGGGCCACCCCGAGCCTCTCTCTCTGCGCGTCTGAAAGGGGGCAGGTGGCATCCCCGACGTGAGGAGGGAGCACTGCCCTGGGAGTCAGCAGCCCGGCTGATCCCAGCCCGGGCTCCCCGCCCTCTGCATCTCCTTCTGGCTCCAGCTTTCTCATCTGTCAAATGGGCGTGGGACGAGACGGTCCCTGAACTGCTTGTCCAGAGCCGATAATGGAATCCTGTATGAATTCCAAGGAGGAGAGTGGCCACAAATGCATTCACGCCACGCCACTGGGGCGCCTTCCCGGTGAGCTTCCCCTCCTCTGCCCTGTATCTCCGCTGTTGTTGATCCCGGCCGTCCTCCTTCCAGCCGGGGGAGAGGGGCAGAAGAAGGCTGGGAGGAGCCACTGCGCAGCGCCCCGTGCATCGAGACTCACAGAGGGGACTGCTCGAGCCCCATGGTCGGTCCTGCTGGGGTCTGACTAGTGCTGTGCTCTCTCTTGGGTCACTTAGGTCCTCTGGGTAGCAAATGTACCCGTGGAGGGGGAGTGTCGTTGGAGATGACACCTGGGAAGGAGAGAGGAGTGCCTTCAGCCCGGGGCGCACAGGGCACCGGGCCAGACAGGGTCTGCCACCTGGGAGGGGGGAGGGGGGAGGACGGAGAGCGGGTAGGAGGGGCCTCGGGAGAGCGGGTAGGAGGGGCCTCGGGAGAGCGGGTAGGAGGGGCCTCAGGAGAGTGGGTAGGAGGGGAGAGGTGGGAGGCAGAGAGCGGGTAAGAGGGGCCTCAGGCCACAGTGCTGCTTCGAGGAACTGTGGCCAACCCGACGGGCTCCAGTGCGAAGAGGAGTCCCCTGCTGGACCCGTGGCCAGGCCCCGGTTTCCTGTGGTGCCCAGTCACCGGCCAGGGCTGTCCTGGGGCTCAAACACTGGCCGATGGAGAGGGTGCTGCCACTGGAGGCTCTCAGTGACCACGGTCCATAGGAGAGCCAAGTGGCGGGCACCTCCCCAAGGCTGCGGCATGTTTTGTTTTGTTTTTTACTTTATTCCTTTAATATACACTTACGTTAGTGGGCTGTGTGCCAGGTCCTGATCCACACACTTCACAGCTATTACCTTAGTTAATCTGCACACTCGTTTTTGAGGTGGACTGAATTGTTAGCCCCATCTGATCGAGGAGGAAACGAAGTCCAGAGAGGTTGAGTATCTTGCCCTGGGTCTCCTGGCCAGTGGGCAGTGGGCTACACTCCAGCCCAGGTCTCCCGGCTGGTGGGCGGTGAGCTACACTCCAGCCCAGGTCTCCCGGCCAGTGGGCGGTGGGCGGTGAGCTGCACTCCAGCCCAGGTCTCCCGGCCAGTGGGCAGTGGGCTACACTCCAGCCCAGGTCTCCCGGCTGGTGGGCGGTGAGCTACACTCCAGCCCAGGTCTCCCGGCCAGTGGGCGGTGGGCGGTGAGCTACACTCCAGCCCAGGTCTCCCGGCCGGTGGGCGGTGGGCGGTGAGCTACACTCCAGCCCAGGTCTCCCGGCCGGTGGGCGGTGAGCTACACTCCAGCCCAGGTCTCCCGGCTGGTGGGCGGTGAGCTAAACTCCAGCCCAGGTCTCCCGGCCAGTGGGCGGTGGGCGGTGAGCTACACTCCAGCCCAGGTCTCCCGGCCGGTGGGCGGTGGGCGGTGAGCTACACTCCAGCCCAGGTCTCCCGGCCGGTGGGCGGTGAGCTACACTCCAGCCCAGGTCTCCCGGCTGGTGGGCGGTGAGCTACACTCCAGCCAGTTTGCTCCGGAGGCTGTGCTCTGACCTCGCACCACGCCGCCTGCCCAGCGGTGGAGGCCCTGGCAGAGATGTCTGGGAATGGTCCCATGCTCGTTCTCCGTGGGCTCAGGAGCCCAGAGCCTCTGCAGACTTCAGGAAGGGGGCCCTCCGAAAGCTTCTACCCTGCTCCCCAGAGCGCACGCCCCGCCCTTCTGTGCTTAGCGAGCCCTTCCTTCCATTGCCTGCCTGCTGGCTCTGGCCCAGAACAGGGATGATACTTGGTAGAGAAGAGCCATGTGTCAAAGCCTTGGATTATAATAATGCTAACTGACATTTATTGAGCACTTGTTATGCGCCAGGAGCCGAGTCCAACCCTTTATGCAGATGAGCTCGTGCAGCCATCACAACCCCAGGCGGGCGAGGGGCCTGCCCTGTCCTCATTTCACAGCTGCAGCCACGGGGCTCAGAGGGGCCAGGGGACTTGTCCAAGGAGAGCCAGCTAGGTGTCAGGATTCACCCCAGGCTACAGGGCTGCAGAGCCTGGGTTTTAAACCAGAGTCCCTTCCTCTAAGAGACTGGGGTGGGGCGGAGAGGGCTGTCCAGAAGGGGTCTCCTTCTCCATCCTCTCCCCCCCCCAGGTCCAAATGCTCCACAAGTGGGAGCCCCGATTCTCTCCGTTCACTGCCACCCCCTACCAGTGACTTACGCAGTGCTCGGCAGATGACAAGTGCTCAATAAATACATCTCCTGAACGAATGACTAAACGATGGAGTGAGAAAACCTCCGTGTGACCCTCGCTCACCCGCCTTGGTCCCTTCTGGCCTGAGCTCGGGCTGATCTGTCAGCAGTCAGGCTTTCCCTTTGCTCCCGAGGATAATTGATTCCCCCTCCTGAGTGTCACAGGCCTGACACTCCCCATCAGGGTCTCCTGCAAAGGTGGAGAGGGTCCTGAAAATGCTCACCCCGGGTCCCTGGGGGGCCGCGCCGTGAGCAGCTCCCTGGAACCTTTAGAAAGGACTGGTTGAAGGACTCTGATCACCCGGCTCCCTGCTGGGTCAGGGAACTTGGTGACGGGACACCAGCCTGAGCTGGGGGTACAGGGGCTCAAAGGCCCCGACACAAGGGCCCCACATTCAAGTACGTGAGCTGGTTCTAAGTTTGGGTCACCCTGAGCCTTTCTTTTTTCTTTTAACAACAGAAATTTATTTTTACTTTTTAAAATGTTTATTTTATTGATTTCAGAGAGAGGAAGGGAGAGAGAGAGAGAGAGAGAGAGACAGACAGACAGGAACATTGATCTGTTCCTGTATGTGCCCTGACCGGGGATCGAACTGGCAACCTCTGTGCTTCATTCGGGACGATGCTCTAACCAGCTGAGCTGCCCGGCCAGGGCCTGAGCCAAGTGTTCATCCCAGCTCTGCCCCTGCCGCCTGTGTGCTTTGGGCCAGTCGCTTTCCTCTCTGTGCCTCTGCCCCACCTCTGCACTGAGCCCGGCAGCAGCACGTGGGGCCGCAGGACGCTCGCAGCCCAGGCAGCTCTCGATAACTAGGAGCTCTGCTTGAACAGCCTCTGGGACGTCAGCCTCCTTCCTTTCCCACTCCCACTTGACAGTTGGGGAAACCGAGGCACAGGCCAGGGACGTGCCTTCCCTGGGTTCCTTCAGGCTCCCCGCCTGCCAGACCGGGGCTGGCTCCCTCACCCCACCGTGGCCTCTCTCCTGCCCCCCCCTTCCCCACCAGCCGAGCCCAGAACCATCCCTGGCAGATGCTGAGGCAGCCGTCAGAGCTGCCGAGTTGGCATTTCCGTGCTCCCGGGGCTCCCGGAACGGAGGAATCAACGCCTCTCAGCACCCCGGCCCTGCCTCCTGCTCCCTGCGCCTGCTCCCACGCCAGCTGGGACCCATCAGCTCCTGGAGAAAGCCGAGAGGTGGCCCAGGTGTGTGGAGGCAGGAGATCTGTCAATACTGGCCCGCGCCTGACCCCAGGCCTGGTGGGTGGACAGACTCCTGAGGAGTTAGAACATCCACGTGCCCCCCCCCAGCCCCCCTGAGCACACCTTCCCAGCCTCCCCTAGCTATGGAAGGCCTGGGTTCAAATCCCTCCCCGGCTGCTTACAAACAAGTCCTTTATCCTGGGCAACTCACCTATCTTTTCTGGACCTCATTTTCTCCGGCTGTCCAGTGGAGAGGCAGGTACGAACGGCACCTCCCGCCCAGAGCAGGTGGGGTGTGGGCGCGGTGTTGAGGATTGCACGTCGCTGGCGCTCAGGAATTCCAGCCGCTGTTCTCCTCGGGTCCGCCCTCTTCCCGGTGGCCTCTTGGATCTTTGGACCCCAAGGAGCACCTCCTTGCTGATTCCTGCGGCTCCCATGGTCAAGGCCCTGCCGTGAAATCCTGCCGGCCACCGGTGCGCAGCGAGACCCCATCCAGAGGCTGTGTGATACCACGTGAACTTGTAGAATCCTCACAGCCGTTTTGGAGGTAGACAGTATGATTATACCCACTTTATAAAGGAGGACACTGGGCACAGAGAGGTGAAGCCACTGCCCGGGGGCTCCCAGCTAGGAAGTCCGCAGAGCTCGGCTGAGCACCTCGTCTGTGCCAGGCGCTGAGCTAAGGGGACGCAGCCGCCAGCAAGGCAGTGACCCGCTCTCGTGCGGCTCACGTCCGTCCTACTGTGCTGACGGATAGCAAACAGGTAGGCGCGATGCCAACCGAGTTCCTGTCTGCAAAGCACCAGGAAGACAAATGACAGAGGACAAAGACAGGGTGGGTGGGGGCTGATGTAGATGAAGGGGGTCAAGGAGGACCTCTCTGAGGAGGTGACTTTTGTGTCGAGCCCAGAACGCGTCAGGTGCTGGGTCAGGACATGGGGGATTCGTTCTAGCGTCGCTGTGGCAGGTTCCGCCTGACATCCTGGAGGTCCCAGGACTGGTGGCACTTAGGGCTTGGCGGACTGCGCCAGCCTCGACGTGGGTAATGACCCTCCCTCCCCCCTACTGCCGCCCTAGCTGGCCCGCCTATGTGGGGCAGTTAAAAGGATAGGGCAGATGTCTCCGAGTCTCTGAGCCTCACTGTTCTCCCCTGTAAAACGGGCACTGGCAAGGCCGGCACTCACTCCAGGGACCTGAGATGATTTAGCAGAGGCAACCAGGGAGCGTGCCGAGCTCAGAGCCAGGCCCTCCGGAAGCCCCTGGTCCGTGGTGGCTGGAGTGGACAGGCGGCCTCCCTTTCAGCTGCCCAGCACCGTCAGACCTCCCTGCCTCGTGAGCCGCCTCCTCCCACTGGTGGGGTCCGTGCTGGCCTTCCCTGCTTCCTGTGCAGCCGGGGGCGGTCACGTGGCCCAGGCTAGCCCTGTGCCGTGTTGCCTAGAGTGTGGCAGCCTGTCCATGGAGTGTCCAAAAGCAGCAGCAGGGACAAAGGTCCAGGTTTCAGCGTCCAGGGTTAGTGTCAGCAGCATGAGCTCTTCTTCTTTGGGACCTTGTGGTATTACCAGTGACGTTTTCCCCCAGGCCTGGGCTTTGACCCAATTTGGAGCCTTTTATTTTTTCCCCCTGGTTTCTTGCTCTCTTAGAAATTCTTCAAGCACGTTTGCTGCTGGGAATCCTGGATGATTCATCCACCCGTGCTGTTGTTTGGACACACCCCGGGAGTAATATTTCTCTCAGGTTGTGTAGGATTCCACAGTCCCCACCCCCTTGGGGATAATATGCAGACACCCAGGTCTTTCCGTTGTTCTTGCCCGGAGGACAGGGGCCTGGGCTTATGCCCGTTTGTGCTCCCAGCTCCTAGCACAGCGTGGCTCGGAGGAAGGGCTGAACACATGCTCGTGATAGGAACAAATCAATGACACAGGACATGGGTTTTTTACACACCGGCCCATCCTGGATGCTCCCCTGCACCATGTTTTAGTTTTTCGATGCTTTTCTGAGAATGTAGGTCCCAGAACTGAACACCGGGAGCCCAGAAATATATGAGCAGAGCTGAGCTAGACAGAAAGGGATGGTCACCCCCCTCCTCACCCTGGATATGGGATTTCTGATCATGTCAGCAGACCTTTCAAAAGCTTGATGGTGACTGTTTGCCCTAATGGACCTATACTTAGCTGTGATCAAGTGTTCCGCTTTTAGGGCCCCTCCCATATTGTTGCTAAACCTTGTTTTACCAACCTTTTCCCATAATCTCATTCTCAGTGTGGCATTGCCCCCACCTCCCAAACCCCTAGAAATGGCAAATGGATCGCACCTCAGGAGCCCCCTGTGATTGGCTGGTCGCAGTTGCCTGCAGCAGGATGTCGAGGTGGATTCTGGAGCTGAGTTTGGGCTCAGTGGGGGCTCAGTGCTGTAATTGACTAATGATGTCTGCCAAGGCCACAGGAAGGGAATGCTAGTATGTCCTTGATGCGCTTGTCATTCCCTGTCACGGGGGCTCCCAACCTGGGGCCCATAGGAAGAGTTCAGGAGTCTGTCATTAACTCGGATGGAAAAGCTTTCTGTCTTTTAATTTCACCAGCCTCTCTCTGATCTCGGACACTCCGTCCGCGAGGAACGTAGGCGACAGGCCGCAGTGATATTAGCAGGGCCTGCGACCTGGTCGCTGACAGCAATCACAGATATTTTCTTATCATCTTACAGATGTTCCAGATGTCTTGAGACACGCCATGTACACTCATGACGACCTGGAAATTACAATAGTTATTTGCTGAATCTTGTACATAATATATAATAAACAACCACATGCATTACTGGTATGGGAATGTGATTTTTTAAAAAATATTTTGATAACTGTTTCGATATAATTAGTTTCCCTTGTAGTACTATGCGTTTTATGCTATTCATTTAAGAACATTTATTCCGAGAAAGGGCCCGTCGGTTCCACCAGCTGTCGAAGGGTTGCCTGAACTTTTTTGCCTCTCAGGTTTGAGGAGCTCCCACCCCACCAGTCTCCCAGCTTTCCTCCCTGATCGTGGACCAGGGAGGGGAGCAGGAGGGTGAGAGGAAGTCTTCCAGACCGAGAGAAGCCAGCTTCAGTGCCAGCCGCCCTGAGGAGGTGCTCCGGGAGGTGACCAGGCCCTTGGGCGTCTCAGCACGTGTTCAGGAAGCAAGAACGGCAGCATGTGCAAAGGAGCTGGGGAAGAAAGAGGACGGAGGGGACTTGCAGAGCATTTAATTAGCGGGCGGAGGCGGTGAGATGTGGCTGCAGGGCTTACACAGGAAGCCCGGGAGCCATGCTTGGACAGTTCCCTGCCCTGGCTGCGGCAAGGACAGGGGTGTGGGCCCCTGCTGCCCCATCTGTCAGCGGCACTGAACTGTGACTTCAGTGGCTTGGAGAAGTTCAAGATCACTGTCCGGGGTAGAGGAGGTGGGAGAGCATCTCGTCAGGGCTGGCAGAGGCCAACTGGGAAGCTGGGGCCTGTGCCCGCGTCTCACGGCAGCGCCACGGAGGTCCTTCTGCTGTGGAGGCTCGAGTGGGCCTTGTTCCTTTATTTATGGGCTGCGTGAGCAGTTTGCTCCTGGCCGGCCGGCCGGCTGGCTGGGTGTGCGATGCGGAGATTACTCACGCCCCAGTTGTGGTCCGGCCTCTGCAGGCTGCGGGGTAATGAGTGAGGTAATTAAGTGTAAAAGACAGGAGTGGGCAGGGGAGGGCTGAGGGGGGCACGCAGTCACTGGTTCTTTTCAGGAGCAGGGGAGTGAGATAATGTGGGATAATAGCCCAGCCAGGCCCTGCCCAGGCAGCCCCGCCTGTGCCCAGAAGAGCCCCCCAAACGGCCAAGACAATTCAGCCTTTTCAGGGAAAGTGGGGGGGCCCGGGCAGGGCCCGGCTCCTGGGGACAGCTGTATGGAAATGACAGCTCCTCTTCTCTTCGTGGTCCTGTCCTGGGTTGGCCGAGGGTGGGGCGCAGGCGCCTTTGGCTGCGGGTGAGGCTGAGAAGATCTGGGTAGGACCAAGGAAGTGTGGCGGGCCAGACGGGGGCTTCCTGAGGGCCCGGGAGGCTGAGCCGTGTGGGGCGGGGAGGAGAAGTATGTTGAGAGCAGTCCATGAGGTTGTTGATGGCTCCAGTCTCTGGTCCTCCGGGCTCTCATCCTTCAGGTGAGCCTGTCACAGCAGTCCCTTCCTCACAGGGGAGTGTGGAGGGTCGGCACGATGATGCATCGCACCTAGCACGCAGGGAGCGCCGTGTACGTGCCCGAGACAGTCCAGTTCAGAGTCAGAGCGCATTGGTCATCCAGTCATTTATTGAACACATCTTATCGAGTGCCTACCCCCTTCTAACGGTTTCCGGTGCTGGGGAAATAGCAGGGAATAGACATCCATACGCATCCATGCATCCATACACGTGTAGAGAAAGAGAGCTCTTTCTGACCATAGAATGTCTCATAACAAAGCGAGATGGAAAGGGTGGACTTGTGGTAATAATCGATTCTGGCAAGAATCACCCCTGGATGCCGAGTGAATGTCACTGCGTGAAAGTTTGTTGGGGACAGGGTATTTGCGTCGTCTTGAAGCATCTCTCCACAGCTGGTGTGTTCATTCTGAAGGGAAGGAGGTGCCTTGGTAGTGGAGAAATGGGGGGGGGTACCGCCTTCATCAAATGGCCCAAGGGAACAGTATCTGTTACAGGGAAAACCTGCATGTGCCCCCAAGTCATGTGCCCCCAGGTCATGTGCCCCCCCCCCGCTGCATGAAGAAGAGCCCCAGAGTCACTTCTGTGATGTCCCTGCTCAAAATGCAAACCCTAGATCTAACTCGAGGCCCCATCAGATAAACTCCAGTCGAGGCTCCTCGTGCAGAGTAACTGGCCTGTGATCTTGGGAAGTGCCAAGATCCTGAAAGCCAGGAGAGGAACCCAGGAATGAGTCCAGGTGAAAGGGGACCAAGGAGGTAAGACAGCTGGTGACAGTGAGTATTTCTGGATGGATCTTTCGGCTTAGTACAAAAGACATGATTATTGGGACAATTGACAGTACTGGACTGGTGTCTGGAGATGGGGTGATAGTAATGTGTCAATGTCACTGTGTTGATGTGGATGATTTTATTGTGTTTAGTGTGTAGGAGAATCTCCTTGTTTGTAGAAAATACAGACTGAAGTATTGCCAGGGGTGGCGGCATGGGGAGGGGTCATGGGGCATGGAATCCACGACCTACAAATGTTTTGGGGGGGAGGGGAAGCCCTCTGCACAAAGAGAATGACAAAACCTGACCTGTGGTGGCGCAGTGGGTAGAGCCTCAATCTGGAACGCTGAGGTCGCCGGTTCAAAACCCTGTGCTTGCCTGGTCAAGACACATATGGGAGTTGATGCTTCCAGCTCCTCCCCCACTTTTCTCTCTCTTTCTCTGTCTATCTCTCCTCTCTAAGATGAATAAATAAATAAAAATTAAAAAAACAAAAAACCCCAAAGAGAATGACAAAGCCAACATGCCTAAATGTCAGCGTTTGGGAATTCTGGGTCTCCAATTTCCCACGGACTCACTTGAATTAAAGAGCAAACTCAGGGTAGAACCCTATTGATGATTTAAGACCATGCAATGCCCACCTAAGAGTGGCCCTTGGGGAACCTGTGGGTGGCTGGGCACGGGCGATGACATCTATTTGGCCCGGCAGGTGTGACAACACAGGAAGTCACAGGCTCTTAGAGGATTGGTGGAAAAGTCTGAAACCTATGTTGGCTGAAAAAATAACAAACAAAACAAAACAGAACCAAAACACTTTCCAGAGTTGCAAACAATATGATTTCATTGTCTACAACAGTGGTAGTCAACCTGGTCCCTACCGCCCACTAGTGGGTGTTCCAGCGTTCATGGTGGGCGGTAGCGGAGCAACCAAAGTATAAATAAAAAGATAGATTTAACTATAGTAAATTGTTTTATAAAGATTTATTCTGCCAAACTTAGTGAAAACCCGACATAAAGTACTTGGTAAGTAATTATTATTATTATATGCTTTAACTTTGCTTTATAAATTTTATAAAATAAAGTTACTTCCCTACTTTATAAATCACCATGACTGTGGAACCAGTGGGTGGCTAGAAAGTTTTACTACTAACAGAGATAGATACAAAAGTGGGCGGTAGGTATAAAAAGGTTGACTACCCCTGGTCTACAAAGTAGCATTATGCCAGTTGGTGACCAGCAGCTATTCAACTCTCCTATATGTCTAATGAGACTGCATTTTGTTTCCATTTTTTAATGACTTTTTCCATGGCACCACCTGTAGCGAACAAAATAAAAAGGTAGAAAAGAGGATGTAGTGAAAAGTCTCTTCCCCTCTAGGCCAATCTTCTGTGCTCAGAAGTACACTGCTCACAGAAATGAGGGGACCAGGGGACGTGCAGATACTCCAGTACCTTCAGCCTTTTGTCTAGTGCATGTTCACCAATGAAATAAAAGTTGGTTTTGCATCTCATTTGCATAATCAAACAACTTTCTCTGACTTGTTTGCTTTTCTGATGTTCTTGTTTAATAAAAAAAATCAAGCCCTGGCCAGTTGGCTCAGCAGTAGAGCGTCGGCCTGGCATGCGGGGGACCCGGGTTCGATTCCCGGCCAGGGCACATAGGAGAAGCGCCCATTTGCTTCTCCACCCCCACCCCCCTCCTTCCTCTCTGTCTCTCTCTTCCCCTCCCGCAGCCAAGGTTCCATTGGAGCAAAGATGGCCCAGGCGCTCGGGATGGCTCCTTGGCCTCTGCCCCAGGCGCTAGAGTGGCTCTGGTCGCGGCAGAGCAACGCCCTGGAGGGGCAGGGCCTCGCCCCCTGGTGGGCAGAGCGTTGCCCCTGGTGGGTGTGCCGGGTGGATCCCGGTTGGGCGCATGCGGGAGTCTGTCTGACTGTCTCTCCCCGTTTCCAGCTTCAGAAAAATACAAAAAAAAAATCAAATACTTCTTTTTTATATCGCTTCACATTCATTTTGAAATATCCCTTAATTTTTGTGATCAGTATATTTTGTGCCTGAGTATGTGTATATCCACGTAGCCCCGCCCCTTTTGCCGTGGTGGTGGCTCCGCCCACTCCCCCCTCTCACCCCCTCGGCAGTGCATCTTGGAGATGCTTTGGATCGGCTGGCTCCTGTGGGGCCGCCATTCTTTAGTTCCGCAGCAGGGCAGTCTGTTACTTGGATGAACTGTCATTTATGATGGAGCCCTACCTGCAACCCCACCACCTTTTCTCCTAATACCCTGAGCACTCTTGGCCTCTGCCTGGCCCCCAGGACAGTCACTGAAGCTCTAGCTTATCCTGTTACTTCCATTCCAATGATGAGTGTGAGATCAGGCTTGCCCAGTGGTTGCCTGGCAGGGCTGGGTCACACCACCCAGAATATGGGAGAGAGTTCAAGTCCCAGCCCTGGGGAAAACACAGGAGAAGGAAGGTGAGCGTATCAGGTGTCCAAGGGCAGGGAGCTGAGGGGTCCTGCCAATATGAACCGTGTTGCTCACATCTCTTGGTGCTCACACACAAGTTTCTCTAGAACAGGGGTCTCAAACTCAACTCAGCATGTGGGCCGCAGAGCAAGATCACAGCCGTTCGGCGGGCCGCACTAGGTCTACAAAAGGCAACTGTTACGCGACACTTTTCTCACTGCAGTTGAAAACAAAAGAAAATCAGTACAACAAGCACAATCGTACATGCAGTTTACTCAGTGTCACAAAACGACCAGAAACTGTAGTTTGCATCACAACTGCTGTTAACTAAGCTAATATCTAGCTAGGATGCTAGAGAAATGAAAAATACAAGTAGGCCCCTAGGCTTACTTAATTTTATCCAAAATATTTTGAACTTCGTGGATTAGTCTGTGGGCCGCACAAAATTGTTTGGCGGGCCGCAAGTTTGAGACCCCTGCTCTAGAATGTCTCCAGGAAGGAGATGGCTGGGTTTTAGAGTAAGTGCAAAATAATGTCAAGCTGTTCTCCATAGTGACCCCCATCACCGGTATCACAGAGCCCTTCTTGTCCCACATAAGTGATAGCGTTTGTTTTAAGTTATGCTGATTCAGGGGACAGGAAATGAGCTTTTAATTCAACTTCCCTAATTACTAAGAGCTGAGTGCCTGTTGGCTGTTTGTGTGTTCTATTCTCTATATCTGTTCAGATCCTCAGACTGCGTTTCTTTTTGATTCTTTGTCTTTGTTTTATTGATTCGTAGGGCTCTTTACATATTTTGGCCACGAATCTTTGTTCAGTCAGATTGTTCCAAACATTTCCCAAGCGTGTGGCTTGTCTTATTTATTTATTTACTTACTTTTTTTGGTGCCGAACTTTGAACAGAGTCTTAATTCTAACGTAGATTCATTTAACAGTACTAACATTTGTTTTTAAGGTTTTTGTTTCTTGTTTTAAGAAATTCTCTGCAGCCCAAATCCATACCAGCCTTGCATATACGTGTATATAGATATAAATGTATATGCCATGGGACGTATTATATATTCTATTTTTGTAGCTACTTTTCTGCTGTTAAATATAACATGAACATTTTCCCCACGTCAGAATAGCCTACGGCGTCCTAGGGAAATGCTTGCATAGTTTTCCGTTTGTAGGGAATACACTACTCACTGAATCCCCTACTGATGAACATGGAGGTTCTCAACTTTTCGCTATTATCAGCAAATGTTGCCAGGAACATCCTGCAGTTCTGTGGCCCCACATCCATGATGATTTCTTCTAGATAAAGTGTTCGAGGAGAGAAACCGCTGCCTCATCAGATGAAAGGTTTCTGATAACATTTTACCGTGGTGTTTAATTGCCCTTCCCCAGGGTCTGGAATCAGCAACACAGACGATGGCGCTGGGTAAGTGTCCTGGAGATTGCGTTTTGAGTGGCGGAAGCAGTTGATGGCGCATGCGTGTGTGGTGACGGTCACCTGATGGATAAAGGACCTTCCCACTCTCTTTCTTTCCCACCCCACAGGTGAGATGCCTTTATTAGGTGGTGTTCAGAGGACAGACCCAAGAAATGCCCACCGAGGCCAGGACGGGTGATGATTCTCTGCTAATGAATCGCTTATTGAAAGGCGTCAATTGCAGCCCCTACCAGGCCCTCTGTGCTGAGTGAGGTCTGGAAATGGGGTCATTTATCGCTTGCCACCGCCTGGGCTGGGTGGGCGCCTGAGGGTCTCGTGAAATGTGTGTCCGGTGAACGAGGGAATGTTTAAAAGTTCCCCCAGAGAACACTCAGCCTGAGAACGTGAAAACCGGAGGACATCAGACTTTTAAATACTTTGGCATTTCTTTTCGCGACATTCAACACACATCCCTTTTTCCTGCGATAGTAATAGATAGATAGTAATGTGCCTTTATGGCAATGATGTCCAGTTTCCCATGAGCACGAATTGGCTTTATTTATTTATTTTCTTAAATAAGGCCATTGAAAAAAATATATTAATTATCACGAAATAGCGACAGCATGCAGAGATGGGTGTGTGTGGGGGGGAAGGTGGTGTGATTTTTGTCGAAACGTCGAGAAGCCTTGCCTCAGTGGAACCCTCGTCCTTGGAAGAAGCCGGGAGATGTGGATGGGCCGAGTCAGGAAGAAGCCGGGTCTCGGGATTCCAGGTGGAGGGGGAGCTCTGTGGGGCCCTGCAGGACTCGGCATCCCATTGGGGCATGGGGTGGGGGGAGCAGGCAATCGCGAGAGGCGTGCTTTGTGGTCTTGAAATCCCATCCAGGGACTAAAAAGCGTGTTTTCCTGTTCACATCCCTTGACACTCCTCGCAGCTTTGTGAAGTTTTAGGCACCGAGGACCCCGCCCTATTCCTCTACAGACGGAGACTGGGGCGTTGAGAGGAGCAGCGATTTGCCTGCAAAGGCGGGGGCGGGGGTGGGGGTGGGGAGGCTGGGAGGGGGTAGGGACGGGGAGGAGGCCTCCGCCCCAGGGCAGGTGGGTCTGGAGTTCTCAGAGGAGCGGGTCCAGACTTGGACTCCTGGCACCAGGACACCCACAGCCCTTCCGTGATGACAAACACAGTGAACTCCATTAGCATTTATTGAGCGCTTACTGTGTGCTGGCTCTCGGCGAGGCCGGTTTGGCGCTCCCGGTGAAGGCTCTCTACACTGACCCCGTGGCGGGGCATCCGTCATCATCTCCCAGGAGGTGTGGAGGGGGGGTTGTTATCGATTCACGGAGCCTGCCCTTGTAGAAACCTGAATTCCAATAAGGGAGAGGGGAGACAGAAAATAACCACGGGAAGACGTAAATAGATGGGCTAATTTCCCATAACGATAAACGCCAGGAACAGAACCAACAGGGCAATGTGATGTGGCCTCCGGTGGTAGCGAAGAGACTGCTCCCCAGGAGATCGTTGAGGGGAGGCTTCTCTGAGGATGTGCCATTAGGGCTAAGTGCCAGGACTGGAATGGATTTGAACCTGGGCCATTTGAGAGCTCTGCTTGTGACCCCAGAGCGACCCCATCTCCGCCTTGCGTGGACCACGGAACGCTTCTGCCAGAGACGCCTTGCTCCCTTGTTAAGAATCCCGGACTCATGGCTTCAGGGTGGGAATGCGTGGGATTGAGGAGCAGAAGGATGGTGAGAGAGATGTATATCTATCCGCTTGGGGTTGCCCTGCCCAAGTCCAGGGCCACTGTGTCCTCGGCCCAAGCAGGAGAGTTGTGTGACACTAGGAGGTCTTTGGCTGATCCCCCTGGCCAGGGGGCCGATCCAAGTCCTGAGGAAGAGGCTGGCCCTCCCGAGAGTTGTGGCCTGCTCACAGTTGTGCAAGTTGTGCTGGGCTCAAGGGCACGCCGCCGGGGGTAAGAGGCTGCTTGCCTCCTGCCGAGGGGCTGCCTGGCACCAGCAAGAAGGGGCGCCTATTCCTAATCCACACAAAGGAAGTCTCTGGGTGTGAGGCAGCCCTGAGCCTGGTGGAGGCTGGTGGCAGAGATTAGCCCCCAGCTCACCTGCCTGTCTGCTTGCTGGCTTTGTCCCAGCCAGCTCGGGACGGGAGGAGGTGGCATGTCATCGCTGTGTGAGGATTGCAGCCCTGTGATTGCAGGAAGGGGGCCTTTGCAGGCCCACCACAGACAGGCCCTGCGGGGCACCAAAGAGGAAGGGCTGGGACTCCCTGGGGTCTCTGTGGAGCTGACAGGCGGAGGAGTGGGCAGGGCCACGGGCGGGTGGGGGTGGCCCAGAAACGCCTTATCTCCTCTGAGCCGGTGTCAGCTCCTGTCCCCATCCTGCAGCACAGGCTGGAGCTGCCAGCCTGAGACTGGGACCATAGCAAATTTGCATTTATATTGGAGACTTCTGTTTCCAGGGCCTGCGGGGAGGAGGCTGGCCACCGTGGTCAGCTGAGCAAGATGCGGGAGAGGAGGGGCCCACAGCCCTGTCCTGCCTGGGGTCCAGGAAGTGGCCGGTGGGCTGGGCCTGCCTGGCCAAAGAACAGTGGCACAGAAGGTTCTCTGGGCACAAGGCCGGCCCTGACAGCCTGCCCGTCCACCCTCCCTGCCGTTTGCCAACATCAGCTGAGAGTTGGCTCTGCCCCACAGCCTGGGAGAAAGGTCAGAGGCCGGTGCCAGCAGGGGACCGGGCAAGGCAGAAGCACTCCTGCGACCAAGTGCAACGGTCTGCCCATCTCACCCTCCTCCTCGACCCGGAAGTTGTTTCAGCCAGGAAACCAGGGCTCAGAGGGGCTCAGCGACAGCTCGGGGTGGTCTGGCTCGCAGTCCAGTGCCCCGTGGAGCTGCCACCCGGGCACGCTCAGGAGATGCATGGGCTCTGGGAGACACCCTCTCCCTTTGGGGCTCAGAGGAGTGGACGCCCCTGTCATCTCTGAGAGCCGAAGGAACTCGTCACAGACCGAGGCACTGTGAGGACTGGTCTTGTGATGGCGTGGAGATCATGTTTCATGGGTGAATTCGGTGGTCATGACCAGGTTTCTCCTGCCTTTGGGGAAGGCAGCTCCTTCCTGTGAGACTTCATAGTGGGGGAGGGATGGAGGGAAGGGAGAAGGAAGGAGGGAAGACGTGGAAAGAGGGAATGGATGGAAGGAAGGAGGGAAGGAAGGGAAAGGGAGTAGTGGAGAAGAGAACAGTCCAGGGCGGGGGGTGCCAGGGAGAGCCGTCCCAGCCCCTGCCAGTGCGCTGGTTTCCCTCAGGGACCTGGTGCTCTTGGCAGCACCTTCTTTGGCCCTTCCTAGCTGTTGAGCGGGTTGGTGCTCTCCTCTCTGTGCACCCGCTCCTCCCCCCATAGCTGAGGCTTCTAGATTGCCGGTGATGGGCTGCGCCCCGCTCCAGGCTGCGCCCCACTCCGGGCAGGGAAGCAGTGCCGGCCTGGTGGGCCTCCAGAGAGCAGTGGTCGGGCCCCTCTGTCATTCTGGAGCTCAGCTCAAGGTGCCTGGCGACCAGGCTTTCTCTCCACCCCTCAGTGCTTCGCTGCCCCTCTGGAGGGGGCTCTGCCTCCCTCTCTGGGTTCTCTGGACTCTCTTCCCTCCCCCCTCCCACCAGACGGAGGGCTTGGCCCCGTTCCCCCAGCCTGGGACTGTGGGCTTGCAGCTGACACACCTCCTGGTCCTGGCTCTCCGTCCTGCAGTACAAGCCCTCCCCTGTCTGTCACCAAACAGTCAGGAAGTCCTGTTCCACCTGGCAGGCTGGCTGTTGCCCAGCTTCGTCTTAGGGAGTGAGGACCAGCTCTGAAACCCACTGTTCTAATCCTGGCTGTGCCTCTTCCTCGCTGTGTGCCCTAGGGCAAGGTCCTTGGCCTCTCTGAGCCTCTGGCTCCTCATCAGTAAACGGGAGTGATGGTGGGACCTGCCTCTTGGATTACAGTGTGGATTATATAAGGATCATGCATAGAGAGTGCTTGGCTCGGTGCCTGGCTCCTAGGAAGCGCTCAAGACATATTAACTCTTGTTATCCAAGCTCTGTCTTTCGGTGCCTCTTCCAGAGTAGTGGGGATGTCAGGTTCCAGGGACCTGTCCTTGTGCCTCCTCCATTTATGCCTAGTGTCATCTGATATGACTGCTTCAACTCTATTCCTCTTCTACTATTTTTTTTTTTTTTTTGTATTTTTTCAAAGTGAGAAGCCAGGGCAGGTGGGGTTGGGGAAGCAGTCAGACAGACTCCTGCATGCACCCGGCTGGGATCCACCTGGCATGCCCACCAGGGGGCGATGCTCTGCCCATCTGGGGCATTGCTCTGCTGCAATTGGAGCCATTCTAGCGCCTGAGGCAGAGGCCATGGATGGAGCCGTCCTCAGCGCCTGGGCCAACTTTGCTCCAGTGGAGCCTTAGCTGCAGGAGGGGAGGAGAGAGATAGAGAGAAAGGAGAGGGGGAGGGGTAGAGAAGCAGTTGGGTGCTTCTCCTGTGTGCCCTGGCCAGGAATCGAACCCAGGACTTCCACACACCAGGCCAACGCTCCACCGCTGAGCCAACCAGCCAGGGCCCTCTTCTACTATTGCTGCTCCTCCCAGCGAACATTTAATGACTATTTATGATGAGCCAGACATTGTTCAGATCGTTTTCAAGTATGAATCTGAATTCCCTGATACTCCTGTCAAGAGGTAGGGTCTATGTCCCCTCCCATGATTGCTTCCAGGAATAAAGTGGGGCAGGAGTGACATGGTGCGACCTCTGAGAAGAGGTCAGAAGTGGCCATGCCACTTCCACTCGGGTCTCAGGGGCCGCTCACCCTTGGAATCCTGCCGCCATGCTGTGAGGGAGCCCAGCACCCAGAGAGAGGCCATGCGTAGCAGTCCTGGCTGTAGCCTCGGCCAGGTGAATCTTGACTACTGGACAGACAGGGATGGCATCGCTAGGCGACGCCAGCCCCCAGCCTTTACCTCTCTTTTCAGCAGAGGCCCCAGCCAGTGTCAGACAGAAGGCAGCCGTTGCCGATGTCCTCTCTCTGAATCCCATACACGTAGGAATCTGGGAGCATAAGAAGTGGTCTAACAGCCTGACCAGGTGGTGGCGCAGTGGATAGAACGTCGGACTGGGATGCAGAGGACCCAGGTTCGAGACCCCGAGGTCGCCCGCTTGAGCACGGGCTCATCTGGTTTGAGCAAAGCTCACCAGCTTGGACCCAGGGTCGCTGGCTCGAGCAAGGGGTTACTCAGTCTGCTGAAGGCCCACGGTCAAGGCACATATGAGAAAGCAATCAATGAACAACTAAGGTGTTGCAACAAAAAACTAATGACTGATGCTTCTCATCTGTCTCCGTTCCTGTCTGTCTGTCTGTCCCTATCTATCCTTCTCTCTGACTCTTTCTGTCTCTGTAAAAAAAAAAAAAAAAAAAAAAGGAAGTTGTCTAACAGCTCTGTGTTTAGGGGCAGCAGTAAATAACTGGAATCTTCCATGCTGAGTCATGGTAACTTCATGACAGTAGGAAGTAGTTGTCCCAATCATTCCAACGTCCTCGTAGATGAGAAAGTGAAGACCCAGCAAGTGTCCCCGAGTCACAGAGCCTGTCAGAGCTGGAAGCTGTGCTCATGGGTGTGCTCGAAGCTGGCTACCGAAGACCCAGCCCCATCCCACAGGACCTGGTGGCCCAGGGAGGTGACTGGGGGTTTGCAGGAGGGTCCGGATGTTGGGTTTTGATGTCGGGAGCTCTCTCGGGCACCACATGGAGGGTGGGTGAGAAGGAGCTAGAGGGGGCCCCGGAGCATGGACAGTGCCATTCGGCCCTTGTCCACGGCCCTTTCTCCGCGCTGCCTCTCAGACCGGCGAAGGTGGCAGCAGGAGCCCAGCCTGAGGCCCCCTCGCGCTCTGCACCTGTCACAGCTCAGCTTGGCCAGGGACACCAGCCAACTGGGCTAACCTGGGTGGTGCCCTCCGGTGGGCAGAGCTGGGTGGTAGAGGCCAGCAGCTTCAGGGCCAGTGTGAGCGGGAAGAAACATGAGTCCCAGGTGCCCTCACGCTTCACAGTGGGCCACCGCCTCCAAAGCCATCTGTACCAACGGGATTTGTTTGGAGTAGGCTGTGCGTAGCAGGGAGCCCCAAAAGGAAGACTGATTTAAATGAGACAAATCTAATCTCTTTCTTTTTTTTTTAATATATATATATTATATATTAAAAAAATATATATATTATATATAAATATATATATATTTTTTTTTTACAGAGACAGAGAGAGAGTCAGAGAGAGATAGATAGGGACGGACAGACAGACAGGAACAGAGAGAGATGAGAAGCATCAGTCATTAGTTTTTTGTTGCGACACCTTAGTTGTTCATTGATTGCTTTCTCATATGTGCCTTGACCACAGGCCTTCAGCAGACCGAGTAACCCCTTGCTGGAGCCAGTGACCTTGGGTTCAAGTTGGTGGGCTTTTGCTCAAACCAGATGAGCCCGCGCTCAAGCTGGCGACCTCAGGGTCTCGAACCTGGGTCCTCCGCATCCCAGTCCGACGCTCTATCCACTGCGCCACTGCCGGGTCAGGCCTGATCTCTTTCTTGTAACCAGTCTGGAGGCAGGGAGTCCTAGGCTAGTGAGCTGGCTCCTTGACCCCCGGGGGCTCACGCTCCTTCTCTCTTGTTGTTCCTCCTCAGCACCTCATGGCCACAAGTGGCTGCTCATTCTCCAGCCATCATGTCCACATCACCCAGAGGGAAGGAGGAAGCAGCCAAAAGTGTTCCCCCTCTTTTTAAGGACTTCTTCCAGAAATTGCGTGTGATACTCGACTTACCTCCTTTTGGCCAGAACGGAGCCACGTGGCCATACGTAACTCCGAGAGGCCAGCGGGTGTGGTCTCTGTTCCGGGTGTCCAGGTGCCCAGCGACCTCTGGGTGTTCTGACACTGAGGGGGAGGGAGGTGATGGGCATGGGGAACCACCAGAACGCCAGCCCTGCCTGGCTACCTGGCAGCCAGAACGAGTGTTGTGAAACCCAGATGGGATGATTTGACTTCCCTGTTTAAACTGTTTTGTGGTCCCCGTTGCTCCCGTGATAAAGGCTACATCCTCATCCGGCCCTCGGGGCTGTCTGCTCTCACCTGCCCACCTCTCTGTCTCATCCCCCCACCCTCGCCCCCGCTCTCCACTGTGCTCTGATTATTTGGAGAACACATGATCAGACAGGGTCAGCCACAGAGGCAGTTAGTGACCGTTAGTCCTGCGGTCATGGAGCCCTTGCTCTGTGTCAGGTCCAAACGTACCATCTTCTCACTTTAGTCCTCCCAAGAGCCCCTGAAGTCGGTCTGATTGGGAGTCCCTTTTACAGACAAACAGAGATGTGCGGGGTTGAGCCGGGTCGTGACCACCGTACGGCGCTGCGCTGCCGATGAGAAGGACACCTCTGAGCATGGCGTGTCACACGGTGGGCACAACAGACACTTTCCCTTCGATCGTCTCATGCAGCCCTCACAGCTTCTGCGCCCCTTTTGCAAAGAAGGAAATGGAGGTTCAGAGAGGGACCGGACATCCCGATTGGGACCTGGCTTTGCTTGCCCTTTACCTCCCCAGGGGAGTGAGCGAGGATGGCCCTGGTGGAGGTGACCGGGAGGCCACAGTCCAGCTGTCAGATGAGGAAACTGACCTTCCTTCCCCTGAGAGGGAAGGAGCTGGCCAGGGTCCTACACACCCTCGGGAACACTGCTGACTCCCAGGGCAGACTCCTCGCACACCTGGCTCAGTTATGCCACAAATATTTATTGAGTACCTACTGGGTGCCGGGATCACAGCGCTGAGTGTGGAACGGCTGTTCTAGGGCTGGGGGGGGGGGGAGGAGGCGGACTCTAATCAAACAAATCAGCAGCAGCTGCTTTCTTCCCTCTGTATTTATTCTCTTCCCACAAATATTTATTGAGAACTGTATTTCTATAACACAGACGTGATCCTGACCCTGGCAGGGGAGAGACAGGCACGAAATGAGGAGACGCATAAATACACAAGATGAATTCAGACTGTAATGATGGCCGAGAAGAAAGCAAGGTTAAGTGCCAGGGAGCCAGGGTGGATGGGAAGGAAGGAAGGGTTGTTGACTTCAGATGGGGTGGTCAGGGAGGGCCTCTCGGAGGAAGTGACTCCTGAGCTGAGAGCCGAAGGGTGTGAAGGGGCCGAGGAGGGTGTTCCAGGTAGAGGGAATGGGGAGTGCAAAGGTGCAGAGGCAAGACGGAGCTTGGGATGTGCGTGGAGTCCGGTGAGAGGCGCAGTTCAGAGGGAAGGATGGCGGGAGAGGGGAGGCTTGGGAAAGGCCAGGGTGCCACGGAGGGGTACTACATAGAGAGAAAGGATGAGCAGTCCCCCTGCCCGCCCAGGGCATCCCTGCACCTGGGGGTTTCCCAGCCAGACCCCCGAGGGGCAGGGACTGAGCACCTGCCGGCCTGGCACTGCCTGCCTGTGTGGAGAGAAAGGCCCCCAGCCCCCTGCAGAGGAGCCTCCTGGGCAGTGCCTCCACCTGCACAGCCGGCCAGGGCATTGTGTGCTGGCTCTGGCCGGCACACCTGGTGTTCTCACCAGCCTGCTGGCTGTCCTGATTGAGGGGGTTGTTCTGGCTGGTTCCGAGGCCTGTTTTCCTGCAGTCCACCAGCTGGGAGGAGGCTGGCTGAGAAGGAGGAAGCAGGCTGTGCTGGTGGCCAGGGAAGAAGGCGCCCCTCACCCTGGCAAACCCATGGGACCGAGAGAGGTGTCCTGAGCATCTTTGAAACCTCAGACCTCGCTTCTTGGGTCGCCCTTCCCCAGCCGGTGAAGAGCATGGGGCTCAGGTGGAAAGCAGAGTTCAAGTGGCAGTTTAGCTGCCGTGCTTAGCATTTATTTCTCTCTCCCTCTCTGGGTCCCAGTTTTCTTAGCTGGGTAATGGAGGGGGCCGTCCAGGGGGGTGCGGTTGACCTAGCTAAGCTGCTGGTATGGACTCGAGAGGTATACCGCCTGAATCTTCACCCTGCCATGTAGTGGCGGTTGGAACCTAGCTAAGTTACTTTCAGTGCCTCAGTTTCCCAGTTAGAAAATGGGAGGTATACTAGCAGCAGCTCTTTAAAGGCTGGGTGGGGATTGAGTTACGTGTAGCTGGTGTTTAGGACAGTGCCTTCCCATGGTAAGTGCTGTGTTTGGACTCTGTTATTACCCATGTCTTTGGAGAGCTGCCCTGGAAAACTCTGGGGGTAACTGAGTCCGTTTGTTTGCAAACTTTTTGGTCTTTGTTTGTAACAGAGAAGCTCTGCATTGCTCAAGAGAAATTGTACTCAGAGCCCCAGCTGTTAGGAAGGGATTGGACAGGGAGGGGGGTGCCTGCCCCACCTGCTCCCCTGTCTCTATGTCAGTAGCCCCCTTGGGGGCTATAATATAAAAACTCCCGCTCAGTTTGTCTCCTTTGGCTCACAGTCAGGGAAACTGAGGCTCAGAGAGGGGCAGGAACCAGGCCCCACATGGAGTAAGGAGCTCAGCCTAGCCTAGAACCCAGATCTTCTGCTTTTTGCAGCGCAAGACAATGAACAGGGCTGGGAGAAAGGCAAGGACCAGAAGCTGCTTAGGGGACTGAGTGTATTGTGATGTCAAGTCATTAGCGTGCAAATGACATGCAAATGAATGCAAAACAGCATGTTTTATGCTAATTTGCAGAGTCGAGAGCGACGACATTTTTGGTAATAGGGCAGCAGTCCTGGTCCCTGGGCATTGCCGAACACGCGTCCCTTTTTTCTTTCTTTCTTTCATTATTATGATTGGGCCCATAAATCTTGGTTTGGCTGTGATCCCACCCCTTCTCGCAAGCCTGGCTCTTGTCATCCTCAATGGCTCCCTCTGCAGTTCCCTGGTTCTGTCTGGGCCCAGGGACAGGCCTGGGCAGTGGGTCAGAGAACCAGAACTCAGGAGCCACCAGTCAGCACCAGGGGGTGAGCTTATCCTGGAAGCTGCTTCTTGGGAAAGGGGTCTTGGAAAGAGTCCGAAGGGGCTTGGGACCCAGGACAAGTGCTACTACTTACTACTCTGTGTCACCTGGCCAGTGGCATCTGGGACATGGCTGCCAGGTCTCCCAAAAGCTGTCCCTAACCCCGGGTTTGGCACTTACTCTGAGCTCCCCGGGCCATTGTGTCTTCTGTGCCATTGTCCTTATTAGGGCTGGCCTGCCTCACAGGATGAGCTGCTCAGAGAGGGCAGGGCCTGTTTCTTTTCTTGTCAGGATGCCCAGCGCCTGGGAGGCAGTTTGGGGATGTGTTTGGTGTTGGAGGACTGAGTCAATACGCAGAGGTCTGGAAGCGTACGGGGTCGGGGGTGGGGGTGGTGAGTGCACAGTCAGCGGGACCCCCGCAGCTTGAGTTCAGATCCTGCCACCACTACCCTCCGAGAAGAACAGAGTTCTCGTGGCTGACGTGAACTGAGCACACACCATGTTCCATGTGCTTGCTGTTCACGCTCTCTCTGATGATGGTGCCCCCTAAGGTGTGAGATTGCTTCCGTTTTAGGGAGGAGAGGTTCGATGACTTGCCCAAGGCGACCTCCTCAGGGGAATGAGTGAGGGGCATTTTTTGCTTACAGAGGATGAGCTCCTCACAGGGCAGCGACTCCGAGCCTCTCGGTGAAGCTGCCATTCCAGGGTACCCGGGCCTCCGTCTGTGCTCTCAGCCGACCTTTCGACACAGTTGAACTTGATCTGAGCCCTGGGCTTCTGAGGAGACAGCCACCATCCAGAAATTCCCCCAACCTTCTGTGTTCTGAGATGCCTTTACCATTTTGTCTTCAGGGAAGCGGCTGACCACAAGGAACCTACCTTCCCCGTGTGACTTGGATAAGTCGGTGTCTTTCTCATGACTCCCATATAAGACTTAGGGATGACTCCCTTGTTTGCCTGTGACAGGTCAGTCCCCTTTCGCCTGCACCTGCCCATGAGGCCAGACAGACTCTCCCCTCAGAAGCTAG
Source organism: Saccopteryx bilineata (assembly GCF_036850765.1). Taxonomy (NCBI): domain Eukaryota; kingdom Metazoa; phylum Chordata; class Mammalia; order Chiroptera; family Emballonuridae; genus Saccopteryx; species Saccopteryx bilineata. The sequence goes on from NC_089495.1 coordinate 205,785,898, forward strand.
ACACCAGGAGAAACATTTCTTATTCCTTTGACTCACGGGACAGTCCCTGATTGCAAGGCAATCCAACTCTGTAACCTGTTTTCCTCACCTGTCACCTGTCCACACCTCCCTATGGAAGTCTAAGGCAAATCGACCCCCCACACACTCTGATCTGGGGACCTCGGGTGCTCCCCTTACCGCGGGACCTTGAATAACATCACCTTCCCATTGTCCGAGCCATTTTGTCTTGGAGACTTTGCATCGTACGGTTTTCCACCTGAGCCCCTTCTCCCCGGAGTGTGTGTGTGTGTGTGTGTGTGTGTGTGTGTGTGTGTGTGTGTGTGTGTGTGAAGGTCCTATGTATGACCTTGGAGCACTTGCTGGGCATCTCTGTTCCTTGGGTACCTCCTCTGCAAAGTAGGATGCTGCTGGCCCAACCTCCTCAGGTTGCGAGCAAAGGAGATCGAGCCAGAAAACGCTTGGCGCCGAGCCCAGCCCGGAGCGAGCGCTCCAGAAATGTCAACCATTGTGCGCGCGGGAGAAGAGTGGAGAGGAACCTGGACGGGACCTGTCGGGGTGCGGGGGACACACGGCGGGAGGAAGTTGGGGGTGAATGGACGTCTGCAGACCTCCGCCCCCTCCGGCGCTGGGGCTGCCCGGTGTCCCCCACGTCCCCGCCCGCGGATCGCAAGCTGGGGCGGGGGGCACACCCCCCACTCCTCCCCTCACCGCCACCCGCCTTTGATTGTGGCGAGCAGCGAGTCGCGGAGCAAATTAACTTTTTGCACACTTCATTATGCGCCGCCCCGCGTCCCCCGGGGCCGCGGCCCCGCCCCCGCCCCGCGCCGACAACTTGATTGGGCAATTAATCTTCGCGGCCCCCGGCCCCCCTGCCCGGCCCGGGCCTTTGTGCGCCCGATCGCGGGCCGCGGGCGCCCGCCCGGCCGAGCGGTCTGCTCGCGCTGATAAGGCGCCCCGCGCGCCGGGCCCCCGCCTTTGTCAGGGCGCCGCGAGGCCCGACCGCCGCGCCGCCGTCTCGCACCCCATCGGTGCGCCCCCGCCCTCCGGCTCGGTCCATCTGTTTGAGCTCCCAATCCTCCAGCGGCTGGGGCTGGGGGAGGGGGCTCGCTCTCGGGCAGGGAGCCAGCACCCCCTCCACCCGGGCGCCCCATGTGTGAGAAGCGAACCCCCCTCCCGCACACACACATGCACGCGCGCGCGCGGGCGCACGGTTTGCCCAATTAAGCAACGCGGTAGTATAGTAATTAAGAAGTGGGGGCATAAAACACAGCAGCAGCAGTAGTCTGGGGAACGGGGCCGGGGGGAGGGCTTCCCATTAATGTCCTAAAAAGAGGGGACCCGGCCACCCATTCTGTACCCCAGGTGTGTAATGCCTGGTGCCTGGCTTGCGGGTCTACAGGCTCCCGTGACTGCGGTGGTGGAGACGGGGAGGGGGGCAGGGAGGAGGGAGGGGAGTCCCTGGGAATTTGCCTGATAATTCGTGCCTCTTTGTGCATTTTTTCCCTGAGGTTTTGCCGGCACTTGACCCGGCCTAATAAAAGGCAGCCTGTGATCCTAGTAAGCTTGAGAACCTGGGCCCTAAATGGAGGGTCAGTCCGGGTTATTGTAGAGGCCAGAGAGCAGGGTGTTCAGAAGAGGTTCAGAAAGTGCCCCCCACTCCTGTGTGAGGTTGTGGGTCAGGTGTCAGCTCTGGGCCTGGGGTGGGGTGGGAGCGCTGGTCTGAGGCTACCCTGGTGCGGTGCTGGTAGTCAGCAAGTGCTCGCAGATGTCAGCTGCCCGGACAGGGCCAGGGCTGAAAACGGACGGATGGAAGATGGTGCTGGGCGTGGGCCCTTGAGTTTCATCTGGCTCCTGGGCCGAGGGGTCCAGTGGCACCTGGGCGTGGGCTGAAAAGGTTGTGGTCTGTGCAGCCCGTGGGGCTGGTGTGTGGATGTGTGGGCGTGTGGGTATGGCCCTTGGGAAGTGTCTGCACCAGCGTTTGCAGGGTGTGAGTTGTGGGTAGAGAACTGACAGCCCTCACTAGTCCTCCGAGGAGGGGTGTGGCTCTGTGTGCACAGAATCTGTGTGCAGGGTGGGAAGAGCTGCTCCCTCTGTGCAGTCCGCCAGCAACACTTCCTGAAACCCACTGTGTGTGGAGTGTCCGCGGTAGCACCGCTAGGTGCTCGGGACAGCACCAGCAACGCAGAAGCTGTCGACTGCCCTCACGGACTCAGTCTAACTTAGGAGACGGATGAGAAAGAAGAAGGTCGACACGTAAGACAGGAGATGAGGTCCAGTGGATGATAAGAGCTGTAGATAAAAAGAGAGCAGGACAACTGATTAGGTGTGTGCACCCCAAGTGCCGGACACCCCCAGCTCCATGGGGGACACCCCAGGATGCCCCGTGCCAGAGCAGTGAAAGCTACACTCCTGGGCCTGGAGAAGTAGGGCCGCCCCCATGACATGCGGCCTACCCCGTCCCCACTCCCTGGAACCCAGCCTCCTCAACCAGCTCGGTGGCCCTGGGGTCACCAGGATGATGGGCAGGCCTCAGGCTGCTGTGGCTTCTCCCCCTGACTCCTGTGGAGGCAGAGGTGGTGGTGGCTCCTTCTGATAATGACAACCTCCAGTCTTGCATGACGGAGAGGCCTTATGGGTCCACAGTCCAGAAGGGGCCCTGTCAGCAGGAGCGGAATTAAAATGGAGAAATACAGCCTCCCTCCTCCCTCCTCCTCTCCTCACTGCCCTCATTCCCACAGCCCCTGGGGCCATGGGTGAACAGTTTCTCAGTCCCTTTGCCTTGCTGAGCTGAGTTAGAGAGCTGGGTGTACACCTCCCCTCTGGGTACTAAAGTTAGGGGACACCCAGAACCAGCAGGTGGAATAAAAAACATGCTGTTTGACTCTGGACCCCCCCGTACCCCCCAGGTTTATACCCCTTATCAATTCTGGTCCCCAATTCTAACGTTCTGGCTTTCAACATCCCCACATTCTAACATTGTCAGCTTCTGACTAGAGTATTAACATCCTCTGCATCTAACACAAGCATTCTGGAGTTCTATGATTTCTGCCCATTATGTTCTAGAATTCTGGGTCTCCAATACTGATTTTGTTGGGGTCTGTCCCTTGAAATGACCATAAAGAAAGACCATCTGCAGAGTCACATAATACAGGGTCGTGAAAACAACAATGAACAGTCTTTCAATCATGTTTTTATTTAAGTTTTTTTTTTGAGAATCTTCTAAGTAGCAGACATTGTTCTAGGCATTATACAAATAAATCATTTAAAATAAATAATAAATACTTTTAAGAAGGTGTTGTGTGCAGCAGAGAGGGGCAGGGAGTGAAGGGGTGTGATTAAAATTGATGGTAAGGTAAGTGCACTAAGAAGGTGACATTTGATTTCCTATTCTTTCAATCACTGAGATTTGAAATTTCAATCTAGAATTGTGGATTTATTTCTCCTTGTAGATCTATCAGTTTTTGCTTCATGCATTTTGAATATCTGCCATTAAGGGAATAAACATTTAAAATTGTTATATGCTTCTGGTTATTTGACCTCTTAACCATTATGAAATGACTATATCTATTCCTGGTAAGATTCTTTGCTCTGAAATGAACTTTGATATTAAACTTTTGATTATTGTCAGTGTGGTCATTTTCTATCCTAATACTTTTAATGTGTCTTTCTACTTAAAGTACATATTTTTTTTGTAGGTGGTACATATTTGAGTCTTTAAAAAAATCCAATCTGACAATCTCTGTTTTTTAATTGGGGGTGTTTAGATCATTTACATTTAATGTGATTATTGATATGGTTTGATTTAACCTATCACCTGGATATTTGTTTTCTCTTTGTCCCATCTGCTATTTGTTTCCTTTTCCTTTTTTTTTCTTGCCTCATTTTTGACTAATGGAGCATATTTTATGATTCCACTTTCCTTCCTTTGTTGGCTTATTAGTCACAGTTTTTCATTTTGTTATTCTGTGGTTGCATTAGGATTTCTAAGTGTGTATCTTTAATCACAGGTTAGTGTCCGGTGATGTTATGGCACTCATGTGTAGTGTAAGAGCCTTATAAAAGTCAACTCCTATTTACCTCCTCCTGACTGTGATGTTATTGTTGCCATACTTAGGTAAATGTTAAACTCCACCAAATGTTATTATTCTTGGTGTTTAAATGGTAAATTATCTTTTAAAGACATTTAAATGATAAGAAAAAAAATCTTATATATTTACTTAGGCAGTTAACATTTTCGGTGCTCTGTTTCCTCTGTGTAGATCCGTAGTCTCTTTCTGCTTGTAGGATCTCAGTTATCATTTCATATCTCTGCAGGTCTGTTGGCAGATGATTCTTTCAGCTTTCACATGTCTAAGTGCATCTTTATTTTACCTTCATTTTTTTTTGAAAGCTACTTTAACTGGGTATAGAATTCTGTTGATACATTTTTTTTCTCTCAGGAAGTTTAAAGAAGTCGCTCAGTTTTCTTCCCCCTTATATCGTGTCCAACAAGAAGCCTGCCATTATCCTTATCTTTGTTTCTCTGCACTTAACAAGCCTTTTTTAATGGCTGTTATTATTATTTTTTGATATTTTCCTCTTTGTCATCAGTTTTGAACAATTTGGTCATGATGGGTAAATTTCTCCCTGTGTCTTCTGCTTGAGGTTTGTTAAACTTCTTGGCTCTGTGAGTTTATGGTTTACATCAGATTTGGAACATTCTTGGTTTTCTTTTCCCCAAATATTTCCTTTCCTTTGAGGACTTCAGTTAGACATATAATAGGCTGCTTGAAGTTGTTCCAACAGAATGCAGAAGAAGCTCCTGATACTCTTCTTATTTTAAAAACATTTTGGATCATTTCTATTTGCTATGTCTTCAGATTCACTAATCTTTCCTCCCCCTTTTGCTGGTCAGACATTAATCCCAGCATATTTTTCACTTCAGACATTGTAGCTTTCATTTCTAGAAGTTCAATTGGATCTTTTATATCTTCCATAAGTCTCTTTAACTTTTGAACACATAGAACACAGTTTTAGTAATTGTTTTATTGTGCATGTCATTACTTCTGTGTCAGTTTCAGTTGATTCACTATTTTCTTCATTATGAGCTTGCTTCTTGCTTCTTTTTTTGATGACAGAGACAGAGAGAGTCAGAGAGAGGGACAGATAGGGACAGACAGACAGGAAGGGAGGGAGATGAGAAAAATCAATTCTTTGTTGTGGTTCTTTAGTTGTTCATTGATTGCTTTCTCATATGTGCCTTGATCAGGGTGCTACAGCAGATCAAGTAACCCCTTGCTCGAGCCAGTGACCTTGGGCTCAAGCTGGTTAGCCTTGCTCAAAAGATGAGCCCACGCTCAAGCTGGCGACCTCGGGGTCTTGAACCTGGGTCCTCCACATCCCAGTCCGACGCTCCATCTACTGCGCCACCGCCTGGTGAGGCTCCTTGCTTCTTTATTATTATTATTATTATATCCACCCGGCAAGCCCCAGTAGGGGGTGATGCTCTGCCCAGCTGGGGCTGCTGCTCTGTTGCTCAGCAACTGAACTATTTTAGTGCCTGAGGTGAGGCCATGGAGCCATCCTCAGCACCTAGGGCCAGCTTGCTCAAACCATTTGAGCCATGGCTGTGGGAAGGGAAGAGAGAGAGAGAGAGAGAGAGAGAGAAGAGGGAGGGGTGGAGAAGCAGATGGTTGCTTCTCCTGTGTGCCCTGACTAGGAATGGGACCCGGGACTTCCACACACCAGGCAGACACTCTCGCACTGAGCCAACCAGCCAGGGCCATTTCCTTGCTTCTTTGTATAGCTGGTAATATTTATTTGGATGCCAGATGTTGTGAATTTTGCCTTTGTTGGACACCATATAATTTTATATTTCTGTAAATCTTCTTGCATTTTGCTCTGAGATTCGATTAGGTTACTTGGAAACCATCCATCCAATCCTTTCAAGTCTGGCTTTGATTTGTTGGGTGGGCCCAGAGCCGTGTTTCTGTTGAGAGCTAATTCTTTACCAACAGTGAGAACTTTTGTTGTATGATTGTTTCTTTTCTTTTCTTTCTTTCTTTTTTTTTTTTTTTTGTAAAGTGTAATATCCTTGTACAAAATGCTTATATATAATTAAGAACTGCTTTTAGGTCATTATCAAAGTTACAAGAAACAGTTTGGCTTGTTGTGTGACGCAGCCGAGACGTCATAGACCTTTCGAGTCGTGTTGTGTTCGGGGATGTGTTGGGGTGGGGACAGGGTGAGCCGCGGCCAGCTCAGCCAGACGCCCCAATGTGCGCGCGATTGTGGAAAAACATTCCAAAACCTTATAAGGCCCAACATCTAGGGAGCTAATTGGAAACTGTGTCATACTGTTCTTGGCGGTGGGATGGGCGTCGTTCATAAAGCTGGTCCCTGCACTTCACTGTCTTTTGGGTTGCTCTCTCCTTGCTGCTATATGAGCGCTGCAGGCTATACGGTAGATTCCTAAGAGCGTCAGCCTTGGAGCTAAAGTGGCTTGCTGCTTTGCGCCTCTGTGCAAGTCCTCTCGTTTCCTTCTTCATGGATAAGTAGCTGCTTCCTCCCTATGGTCGGAGACTACTGCCGTGTTTTCGCTACCGTGGCTGGCCGATCCTAGGAAGATATTCTGAATGCCATTGTCACCAATAACAAGGAAAAAAACAAGAGGGAGAAAAAGACCTTCTTGGGTGACAGTAGTCCACCTTTACAGTTTCTGTTACCAGTGGTCAGCCATGGTCTGAAATATTAAATGGGGAAGTCCAGAAATCAACAATTCGTGAGTTTAAAAAGTGTGTGTGGTTCTGAGAAGCGTGATGCACGCTCCGGCGGCCCTGCTCTGTCCTCCTCGGGACGAGAATCACCCTTTTGTCCAGCAGATCTGTGCTGGAGATGCTCCCTGTCCCTGAGTCACTTAATAGCCGTCTGGGTTATCAGATCGACCGTGGGGGACTCGCAGTGCTTCTGTTCAAGGAACCCTTATTTTACTAAATAATGTCCCCAAAGCACAAGAATAGTGATGGTGGCAGTTCAGACACACCAAACAGAAGCCAAGAAGTGCTTCCTCAAGAGGGAAAGTTATGTATGTATCGGAAAAAACACGGTATGTGTAGGGTTCAGCTGCTACTCACAGTGTCAGGCATCCCCGGGGGGTCTTGGAACGGGTCCTCCATGGATAAGGGCAGGGGACTACTGTACTCTAATTAGTGTACTGTATTTTTTATTTTATTTTATTTGACACTGGATTGGTCCTTTGTGAGTGCTGGGCACTGTTTTCTAATCTTCCCCCGTGGTTTCCCCCAGTCCAGAATAATTTTGTTACACAAAAGCGCCAACTTGTGCTTAGCCTAATACTCCAGGGAGGCCCTGCAGCTAGATCTCTGGAGTCCTCTCTGTGCGGTTCTTTCCGATCCTCTGTCCTGCACGCTCCGTGGTCTCCCCGGATTCGCAGCTGCGTTTCCTTAGCTCAGGAAGGCTGCTGGACTTCGCCTGGGCCCGCCTGCCTACACTAGGATCTGGACACTCCTTCCAGCTGTTTTTTTTTTTAATTTTTATATTTTTATTTAGTAAGAGGAGGGGAGGCAGAGAGACTCCCACATGTGCCCCGACCAGGATCCACCTGGCAAGCCCACCAGGGGGCGATGTTCTGCCCATCTGGGGCCCTTACTCCATTGCAACTGGAGCCATTTTTTTAGTGCCTGAGGCAGAGGCTATGGAGCCATCTTCAGCACCTGGGGCCAGCTTGCTCCAATTGAGCTATGGCTGTGGGAGGGGAGAAGAAGAGAGAGGAGGTAGGGAGGGGTGGAGAAGCAGATGGGTGTTTCTCCTGTGTGCCCTGGCCGACACTCTACCACTAAGCCAAACAACCATGGCCTCCTTTCTGCTTGTAAACTAGGGCAATCATAGGGCTCACTTCAGGGATCACTGTCCTTCATTGCCCAATGTCCAGTGTCTTGAAAACTGTCATTTTATATATTTCGCCTGCTTCTTTTTTCTTGGTTGTTTGAAGTGGGAGAGTAAATCCATTCCCCTTACTCCGTCTTGGGTGGGAGCAGGCACCACCAGAAAGGCACATTTGAGCGCAGACTTGAAGGAAGTGATGGAGTGGACCATGAAGGTATGGGGGTGAGGAGAGGAAGAGGAGTCCAGGTGACAAGAGCAGCAAGTTCTAGGGCCCGGGGACATGTGCACGGCCACAGCAGGGGGTGCTGGGGGGCAGGAGGGGAGAGCCGGGTGCGGTGCCAGCCCTGTAGGGCTGCGCAAGGCCGTGGTGAGAAGTTCGGCTCTTACACCGTGGGAGCTATGGATGGGGTCTGGGCCGAGGAGGGACCTTTGTCACTTACATTTTCTAGGATCTCTGACTGGACTGAATGAACTGAAAAGAGGAAGAGCGAACACCTGAGACAGCTGGGAACCAGGGAACTACCCCAGGGGAGAGATGGGGGTGGCTCAGACCTGTAAAAGGACGTCCTGTTAAGGTTTTTTTTGTTTGTTTGTTTGTCTGTTTGTATTTTTCCAAAGCTGGAAACAGGGAGGCAGTCAGACAGACTCCTGCATGCGCCCGACCGGGATCCACCTGGCACACCCACCAGAGGGCGATGCTCTGTCCATCTTGAGGCGTCGCTCTGCCACGATCAGAGCCATTCTAGCACCTGAGGCAGAGGCCACAGAGCCATCCTCAGCGCCCAGGCAAACTTTGCTCCAGTGGAGCCTTGGCTTCAGGAGGGGAAGAGAGAGACAGAGAGGAAGGAGAGGGGGAGGGGTGGAGAAGCAGATGGGCGCTTCTCCTGTGTGCCCTGGCCGGGAATCGAACCTGGGACTCCTGCACGCCAGGCCAACGCTCTACCACTGAGCTAACCGGCCAGGGCTTAAGGGGGTTTTAACCCTAGCTGTTCCCCAGAGTGAGTGAGAAGCACTTGGTAGCAGAGGCCTCTGCCCCCATCCAGTCCGGGAAGGTGGAGCACTGACTGGTTGGTGGAGGCAGATTGGCAGACAAAGGGGAGGCAGGCGGGTGTGGTCTGGGTGCCCCTGGGGAGGGAGGAGAAGAGGGAAGAAGGCAGGGCCGTGTGCAGCCTCACAAACCCAGGCCTGCGAAGTTTCCGTCTGGCTAGAGGTTGGAAGGGGACCTTGGATAAATGGACGTGTGGAATTGCTGAGACAGTGATAACACATTCTCCCCTCTCCCCCCCCCCCCGCCACACTGCCCCCTGATGATATGATATGCCCGCTTGTATGATAGCAATTCCGAAGGTTGAGTGAGATGTCTGGGCCCCAGACCCGAGTCCGAGTACAGGGCGGGCCTGAGAATGTGCGCATCTGACACGGTTCCCAGGTGGTGCTGACGCTGCTGGCTCTGGGGACCCACTTTGAGAACTGCCGCTCAGCGGCGCTTGGTCAGTTTGGGTCCCCCATGGTGCGTGGCCGGTGAGATGGAGCCCCGAGAGTAAGAGGCAGGGTGCCCCTGAAAGCCAAAGGCGGGCAGCAGAACTGGGCCCAGCAGATTCAGACCGCAGCGCAGGTCTGCCTGGCAGCATCAGCCGGCGGCGAGCTCCGGGGTAGCGTCTGCCCATCGTGGAAGCCCCTCGTCGGGCAGAAACGGCTCAGTGGTTGGCTGGGATGGCCCGGCAAGGGCATGGTCCCCGCTCAGAGGCTGAACCGGACCCTGCAGCTGCCGCAGCCGGAGCCTGTCAGCTTGCTGCTCCCCTCACTCCTGAAGGACTCGCTCTCCCTTGAAGGGAGACCCCACGCCCCCGCCACAGCTGCCCCCGCTGCCTAGTGTGCCGGGCTCCAGGTGGAGCATTCACCCGGATGAGCGCAGTTTCAGACTCTGAGCCACCTGAGATCTGGTTGTCCCCATTTCATAGATGGGAAAGCTGAGGTGCTGAGGGGTTACATCGTCTGCGCAGTGGCGAACCAGGAGCTAAACCCCTCCTGTGCCGGAGCGCCCACCCCTCTCAGCTGCCCCGGGAGGGGAGGGGGTGAGTCCCTCCTGTGGCCGCAGGATCTGAGGGGTGGAGAGGCCGGTGGCTGTCCTGACCTGGTCAGGGAAGTCGAGGAGGCTCTGGGACTTGGACCCTGCTCTGACCCGTCTCCTCTAACTGCCACGTGTCGTCTCTTGACTTCTTCCGGGGACGTAACAGCAGAATCTTGGGGTTAGAAGAGGCCTCCCTAGAATTTGACCAGTGGGGACCCTGAAGCCCAGGGAGGTGATCAGCCGTGCCTCGGTGCCTCTCTGTGTCCTGAAGGGGCTCCTGGATTTGTGTGTGGGGTGACTGACACCCAGCCCTGTTTCCTGCAGGCCTGCGGCACCCAGAGATGGGGTCCCTCCTGAGGGTTGTTACGAGGAAGAACTTAGACCAGGGCTCAGTCCCGGTGGGGGTTGGGGGAGTCTTAGCTACTCACCATTATTATTATTATTATTATTATTATTATTATTTTTCTGAAGCTGGAAACGGGGAGAGACAGTCAGACTCCCGCATGCGCCCGACCGGGATCCACCCGGCACGCCCACCAGGGGGCGACGCTCTGCCCACCAGGGGGTGATGCTCTGCCCCTCCGGGGCCTCGCTCTGTTTCGACCAGAGCCACTCTAGCGCCTGGGGCAGAGGCCAAGGAGCCATCCCCAGCGCCCGGGCCATCTTTGCTCCAATGGAGCCCTGGCTGCGGGACGGGAAGAGAGAGACAGAGAGGAAGGGGGGGAGTGGAGAAGCAAATGGGCGCTTCTCCTATGTGCCCTGGCTGGGAATCGAACCCGGGTCCCCCCGCACGCCAGGCCGACACTCTACCACTGAGCCAACCGGCCAGGGCCAGCTACTCACCATTAATGTTCTTCTCTCCCTTCCTCTTCTCAGCATCTGCATGGTCTGCCTCCCCCCGCCCCTCCCCTCACTCTCCAAGGCCCGGTGCTCCTGCCCTCACCCCCTCTGGAGGTGCCAGGCACCTTGGGCCTGTCTGCTGCCCCTATGTCCCTGCTACCCCCTCTTCTCACCGCACGTCGGGCAGGTGAGCCCAGGCGGGAGGCCAGGCTGCCCCCTGAGCAGTTGCAGAGCCAGGTGGTTGGAGCTCTTCCCTGGGCCCCGCCCACAATGGGCGCCTTTGTGCCACCGGGTGGCACCCTCTCCTGGCACCGCGCTTGGCAGAACCGTGCATCTGGCCTGGGCGCAGCTGAAATGCTCAGCCCGGGAGGCATTGGCTTCGAAAAGCAGGGTGCTCTGGGGTGCCCTGGTCATCCCCCTGCATGATCCTGGGGGAGGGGTGTTCCCAGCCCCCAGCTGGACTGCTGGCCCCACCGGGGCCCCTGTGCCCAGCATGGTGCCCAACACACAGCAGTTCACTCAGTGCATGGCCGTGGACAGTCATAGCAGCGGAGGTTTCCTGAGTCCTTGCTTTGTGCCGGCCACTGCTCTGGGCAAATTCTTTTTATCTTCTCTGTGCTGTGGGGGCTGCTCTTACCCCCATTTTAGAGATGAGCAAACTGAGCCACAAAAACGTCTAGGAAATGGCTCAAGATTGACTGAGTGAAATAACAGCCTTAGGAGAAGGAAACCCAGACAGTGACTGGCCCACAGTCACACAGGTAGTAAGGAGGACAAGATCGGGACTGGCACGGGGCATCGAACACTGCCTCTCCCCTGTCTGTCATCCTGGTCAGGACAGACGGTGCGGCCGGCTGGCTCTCAGACATGCCGTCCTCGCGACACTGGGCCCCGGCCAGGAAGAGCAGCTGATCAGAGGCAGCGCCACCATGCCGAGGAGGGTTCAGCCGGCGTCTTAGTCCTCCCCACGGTTCTCTGAGAGGGTTGTTCCTATTTTCCTGACCCCCAGGGGAAGCCAGCAACATGCCCAAGGTCACGCAGCCAGTAGGTGTGACTCAAAGTCCCACTTTCCTCCAATGGGGGAGGCCTGGGGTGGGAGGGCAAAGAAAGCGGGGCGTGGCCCTCTGCTCCTTCTCTGCTCTCAGGGCTGGACTCGGTGCCCCTCTGCCCATCATTTGCAGAAGGAGCCGGGCATGGCCTCCTCGCTCTTCCCTGGGAGCCAGGCTGGGCAGAGAGAACTGTGCTCATCTTTCTCACATCTTCCCTTCCTTCTTGCTTTCTTTCTACCTTTTTATTAAGATATAAAATACACACGATCAAGTACCTAGAGCACACGCATCTGAAGTGTGCAACTCAACAAATTTTCGCATACGCACCTATGTAACTACCATGCAGATCGAGATACAGATCATTTCCACCCCCTCCTGCCCCCCAGGAAGCTCCTGCCCACCGCCCAGGTAACCACTATTCTGATTTATAGCACCAGAAATTATGCTTACTCTCAAAATCCGTGTAAGTGCAGTTACTGTGCCCACTTGACAGATGAGAAACATCTAGACCAGAGAAGAGTGGTTGGCTGGCTGGCAGCTCAGAGCCCAGCACCCTGTGTCCAGCGTGGAGTGGAGAGACACTGGTGGTGGGCACCCTTGTCCTTTATCAGTCTCGAACAGAAATGCAACCCCCTTGCCCCTGCTGATAGGACGGGCGGATACCACCTGGTACTGCTCATCCACGTGTCTTACAGGAGGCCGGGGGTTATTGCAGTCCAGGCTCACCAGGGAGATGCTTGCTGTCTGTACTGAGTTAAATAACATCCCCTGCTCTACCTGAAATTCATGTCCTCCTGAAACCTCAGAATGTGACCTTACTTAGAAATAGGGTCTTTTGGCCCTGGTTGGTTGGCTCAGGGGATAGAGTGTCAGCCAGGTGTATGGATGGTTTGATTCCTGGTCAGGGCACACAAGAGAAGTGACCATCAGCTTCTCTCCCTCTTCCCCTCCCACAGCCCCGTGGCTCGATGGGTTTGAGCATTGGCCCCAGGTGCTGAGGATAGCTCGGTTGATTGAAGCACATCAGCCTCAGGCACTAAAAATAGCTCAATTGATTAGAGCATTGGCCATAGACAGGTTGCCAGCACAGTGAGGCAGCACATTCTTGCTGTTTTAAGCACTCCGTTTGCGGTACATTTTTGCAACAGCGAGTACACTACCCAGGCCTGAGATTCTGGGAGCTGACTGCCACAGCTGACCCCAATTCTGTGTAGGCTCCATCCCGGGAAGGAAAACCGTAGACACACAAAGGAGCTACCAGGGACACCCCCCGCAAGAGCCTGGAGCTCAGGACACAAATCCAGCTTGTTGGGGGTAAAAGAAAGAAAAATACTTCTCTCTGGGGCAAACTCTACAAGCAAGAGCCAAAATGGTGTCTCAACAGCTGCCCCGATGCATGACCCGATCAGAGCTTTCGTACAACTGTAAGACGAACAGTTCACACAGCCGACCCTCTGCCAGGCAGTCTGCCTTCAGCTGTTGTTCCCATTTTACAGATGGAGAAATGGAGGCTCTGGGGCATTAAGTGCCCGAGGCAGCAGGTGTGACTGCCCAGGCTTTAGGACTTTGGGACTTTGGGTCCGTTACTCCCCCACTCTCAGCATTCTGCTACTGAACCACAAGTAGCAAGAGTCTCCATGGATGGAGTCGCCTTTGCAACCATGGTTACACTCCATCGCCACCCAGTCCTGGGAGGCAGCTGTTACCATCCCCACTTACCGGGGGTCGGAGAGCCTGAGGCTCAGGGAGGGAGGGGGTGTGCAGAGGGACACGTGCAAACCTGGAAAAATGTAGACGCAGGCCTCATCTCCCCGCGTTCTTGTGCAATGTGAGTTGACCAAGAGGTTAGAGTGTGAACGGGCCTGGTACACAGTCGGCGCTGAATAAAGGCAGGTGACTCAGGAAAGCTGATGAGACCGTGCCTCAATACGCCACAGAAAAGGCCCCCAGACTTTTGCCTTATTTCTGAGTTTTAGATATTTTTATCTTTACAGCTGCTGCTGCCTTTGTGAGAGGTCTCACCGTGGGTGGGTGGCGGAGGGGACTTTGCACCCAGGGCTGTCCCGCTCCGGGGCCCGCCCTCTGAGCCTCCTCTTCCGTGTGAAGCTGTGGACGGATGGTGCCTGGCCCAGAGCGAGCCTTCAGGAAACGTACACTGCGTAAAAGTGCTTTCAGAAAGTTATAAAAACATGAGTCGCATACAAACAGGTAGTGAGCACGTGTCCAAAGTTTCCTGAGCCCATTAAGGAGGGAACCGGCACAACGGAAAAGCTGGTTCGGTGGAGGGACAAGATGGCAAAGATGGGTTAGGGTCTCACAGGACGGCACCACCACAAGCCTTAGCGGTAGTGTCACTCCGGGACGGAAACCACTGGCAACTGTGTGTCTTTTACAAGTTCACGTGGAACTTCAGCAAGTTGGGACTCTGGTCGGTAATAAACGGCAAAGTCAAACAAAGGCGGGTTGGCTCGCGAATCAGGTGACTCAGGCAGGCTGTTCAGGCCGTGCCTTCAGGGGACATTGGTAGGACACACGGACTTCCTTTTGTCTTATTTCTGAGTTTTGGATATTTTTATCTTTGCAGCTGCTTTATTAATATTATTAATTATTCTTATCCCACTTCTCTCTGCTGGAAGGCAGCTCATAAACCTCACCGGTTCCCAGAAGCCCCGGAACACGTGGATCCCGCCCGTCCCCGCCCCTGCTCAGGCGCAGGGACACCAGGGCAGAGCCTTTGCCCACAGCCGATCCAAGTCCGGACACACACACACAGGCCAGACAGCAGAGCACACCCGGGCGGAAGGGGGATGGCGGTGGGAGCCCACGGGAGGGGCCGATGGCAGCCTCGTTCTGTAAACACCCAGGCGCCCAGCAGCTTGCTACCGCATTACTTGTCAAAGAAAAAGTGGCCCACAGATACTTAAGTAGTGGTGATTCCATTTAGGCTAACACGTGTGTGTGTGTGTGTGTGTGTGTGTGTGTGTAGATACACTTAGGAGTGTGCACATAGAGAAAGCTCTTTGGAGAAATACCCCCAAACTGACTGTGCGTGTGTATGTGTGTGTTTGTGTGTGGTGATGGGGGAGGAGAAAGAGGGACAATCCTGTAAAACCTACAGCGTTGTTTAGATTGGGTACCTCCAGCTTGTTTTCCTGAGTGGTATCCTCTTTAAAATGTGTCCATATATGTACAGATACTTGATAGATGATTTCTGGAAGGTTTTCTCTGGGGACTAGGCATGGGGGGGGGGGGAGGTTTGCTTATTTTCACTGTTTCCCTTTTGTCCTCTGGCTTCTCAACATTGTTGTCATTGCTGGCATGAACGCACCTCTAGTTGCAGTCTGTCTGGGGACAGACCCCGGGCTTGCGGGGAATCCCGCAGGGCCCAGTGGAGTGAAGAGAAGCGGGCGTCGCACGGAGCAAGAAGCGCGCGGCAGGCTCTCCAGGCTGGGCCAGTGTCCGCAGCTGACCGTGCGGCTGGGGACCGGGAGCAGATGGACGAGGCTCCGGACGGCTCCGGGGTCCCCCGGTCCCGTCCAGGTGGCTCCAGCCGATTCTGGGCCAGCTGCGGGGCCCGGGAGGGGTGGGCAGCCCGGATAGGGAGGGGCCCCGTTTTCCATGACAATGCCGTGGCGGCGCGTACAAAGGCACCGCAATCAGCGTTTTATTGGTTCGAGTTAATTATCTGCGACGGGGAGGGGGCGGGAGGGGCCGGGCGATTCCCTTGTGAGGCGGGGGCGGGGAGGGGGCGGTGAGACCCGCAGAGGAAGGGGGCGGTAGGAGAGCAGGTCACCCCAGTCTGGGTTGCCCCGGGCTCCGTGGCAGGGCGCTGTCGCCCCCTGGTGGGCACCTCATTCACTCATTCATTCGTTCACTCAGCCATTCAGGACTGCTGTGCTAAGCGTTGCACGAGGTGTCTAGGTCAGTTTAAGAGCTGCGAACGGGGCCTGGCAAGGGGGTCACGTTTTTAAAATTCCGCATCCAGGGCTGGGCGTCCTCGGGCCCCATGTCACCAGCGAGAGGCCCTCAGCCTGGGTCTGCAGGCCGGCTTGTAAACATTTATAATGCAGCCTGGCCAAATGCTAGGGTAAGGGCAGTAACAGCGCAAGGGGGGAGAGGGGGGCGACCCAGAAGAGGACTCTCTGGAGAAAGGGGACGGTCCGAGAGGGCTGACTGGAGGAGGCCCAGAATGAGATAAGGCCTGAGAGACAGGTGAAGATCAGCCAGGAGTATGGGAGAGTCAGACCTTTCCAGAAAAAAAAGGCCAGGCAGGTGCAAAAGGGGTAAGAGCAAGTGAGGTGCACTGTGGGCAGAGGGCGTCCCCTTGTTGGGGAGGAGCCTGGGGCTGACTGGGCGAGGGTGCGGGGGTGAGCAGTGGGCTGGTCCGCATGGAAGTGTGGGCTGTGGGCGGGTGAAGGTGGGGACAATCCCCAGATCATTTCCCCTTTAACATTCTCTTCTTTCGGTTCGGAGAGGATTTGGCTGCCACCACTGCCACCTAGGTTGCTCCCATATGGGTTCAGGCCCTATCCTTCTCTCCCCTCTCTACTGACCTGTGGTCTCCCTGTTTCCCTTTATTCCGCCCTTCACTATGCCTGTACTTTATCCCCGCCCAACGACCTTGCTACAAGCAAAGCTGTGTGGCCCTACTGTTCAAATGACAAATGCACAGAATCTGTAATGCAGTGGCTGCAGGTGACAGAAAACACGCAGCAGCAGTAGTTTAAGTAAAATAGAGACACTTCTCTAGTAAATAACGTCTGAAGGTCGGCGGGCTTCAGCTGGCATGGTGCGCCATAGTTCTTATTACCCCACCACCCTCGGTGTATGTTTTCTTCCTCGTGACCCAAGATAACTGCTCAAGCACCAGCCATCACATCTACATCCCAGAGGGAGAGTCTTTTGGTCCTTAGAAAGGAGAAAGGCATCAAGAAGGGAGCAAAGTCCTTTTAAAAGACCCTTTCTGGAAGTCAGATGTGATCCTCCATTTATACCCCATTGGCCAGAACTTGATTACATGGCGCCACATTAAAGCTACAAGAAAGGCTGAGAGAGAGGGTGTGTGTCCCAGGCTTCGTGTGTCCAGATGAAAACCGGCATTCTATTTCAAAGGAGGCTGAGCATCGGAGGACAGCCACTGTTCTCTGTCACGCTCGGGAGTTCCACTTCTAGGAGCGTGTCCTGCAGGTCCACTCACCCATGTGACACGTGACATTGCAGCACTGGGACTGCAGGAGACTGGAGACAATCTCAAGAGAGAACTGGCCGAAAGCAGGATGGGACACGGATACAGCGGAGCACTGCACAGCCACAAACCCCGAAAGCAGGATGGGACACGGATACAGCGGAGCACTGCACAGCCACAAACCCCGAAAGCAGGATGGGACCCGGATACAGCGGAGCACTGCACAGCCACAAACCCCGAAAGCAGGATGGGACACGGATACAGCGGAGCACTGCACAGCCACAAACCCCGAAAGCAGGATGGGACACGGATACAGCGGAGCACTGCACAGCCACAAACCCCGAAAGCAGGATGGGACACGGATACAGCGGAGCACTGCACAGCCACAAACCCCGAAAGCAGGATGGGACACGGATACAGCGGAGCACTGCACAGCCACAAACCCCGAAAGCAGGATGGGACACGGATACAGTGGAGCACTGCACAGCCACAAACCCCGAAAGCAGGATGGGACACGGATACAGTGGAGCACTGCACAGCCACAAACCCAGCTGAGGAAGCTCGCTGTGCACGGAGAGGAAACGGTGTCTCCGACCTCCCACTTTGGAAAATGGTAGGGCAGTTTCATACAAAGTCAACCATATGCCTACCCTATGACCCAACAACTTCACCCCTAGGATTTCGCCCCAAATAAATACAAGTATATGTCCCTACAAGGACTTGATGCAAATGTTCACAACAGTGTCATCTGTAATAGACAACAACAGAAAGCAGCTCAATGTCCACCAGCCAGTGAACGGCTAACAGAGGGGTGAGTCCGCAGCATGGGATACTACGCCGCCGCTGTAGAAGGTAAGTGAACTAGTGAGGTTCAGAGACAACACGGGGGAGTCTCAAACCGTGCTGAGCAAAACCAAGCTGGACACAGAAGCTCACTTGCTTGCTTGTAACGATGCCACGGATACGGAATTCTAGAGCAGGTAAAACCGATCAATGATCAATCTACGGCGCTGGAAACCAGATCAGGGGCTTCCCCCCGGGGTGGGGGGAGTGACTGAGATTGGCCTGGGGTGTTGGTTGCACCGAACAGCTTCACTGTCTATGCAGATCATACCCCGATCTCCTTCAGAAGCGAGATGCAGAAGGGAGTGTACCTGATGCTGTCCTTTGTGTGTAGAAAGGAAAGCGATGTGCTCGGATCTGCGCAGACTCTGCAAGGGGCTGGCTGGGACCAGCGGTGGCCTGCTGGGTGGGGCCACTGGGGGCTGGGAGCTGAGGAAGAGGAAGGCTCTTTGCCTTGTCCTTTGACACCTGTTGACTCTTGAAGACGTAGGTGAATGTACTGCCTGAAGAAAAACTAAAGAGTCATCAGCTACATGCAAATTCAAACCCACACACCCCTGCTGTAAATGTCTGAGCTCATTCCCATCACCAGCAGAGCGAAGTTCAGACTCTGGGCTGTTCCTGCCTCCTCTGACCTCTATCCAGGCGGCGTCTTCTCTGGTCCCTTGTCACCTCTTGCAGACAGCTCAGTACCCAGGCTCTCTCAGGCTATTGATCCTACCTACACTGTCCCCTGGGCCACGCCTTTCCCATGAGGCTTAGCTGCTTGGTACAGCTCTCCCCAGTTCGCGGTCCGAGGCGGTCCCTCTCCAGGTTTTGTGGTTCTCCCCTTCCTCATCTGGCTAGACTCCCATGGTGACCCACGCTCCTGTGGCTGGACTCCGGGGTCCCTGGAGATGGATGGGAGCCATGTTCAGGGATGAACTTGCTTTCCAGGTCTGTCCCAGGCTCTGCACTCTTAGAATATCGAGGAGAAAGGCAGTTCTAGGGTGTTGTGATATGTTCCCGTCTTAGCCCCTGGCACCCGTGAATGGGACCCACTTTGGAAATAGGGTCTTTGCAGATGTGGTCATCAGGTCTGAGGTCCTACTGGATTAGGGAGAGGGCCTAACCTAATGACTGGGAATAAGAAGAGGGAATTTTAGACACAACCACAGACACCAGAAGGAAGCATGGCATGCGGCAACAGAGCTGAGATTGGAGTGATGCGTCTACAAGCCAAGGAATGCCAAGGGTTGCAGGCAACCCATAAAGGCATGATAGAGAGGGACTGGGAACAGCTTCACATGAGCCAGGGCAGTCAGGGAAGGCCTCTTGGAGGAGGTGATGTCTCCATGGAGGCCTACAGATTGAGGAGCCTGCCATGTGAGAATTCAGCAGAGGCACTGGGGGAAGGGGATGGATGGCCTTGTCCAATTGGAAAGCTACTGGACGCAGCTCTGACAATGGAGGACACCTTGCGGGCATCTTTGGAGAAGTCCCCAGGACAGCGAACCAGGAAGAAACTGTTCTCTCTCGGCCTCTGTAAGGACTCAGAACCTGCTGTGTGGCTGATGCCGGTAGCCCCTCAGCCTGGGCCGGCTGGCAGCTGATGGCAGAGGCCAGCCTCACAGCTGACACTCTGACTGTAATTATAATTAACTCCCGGGTCCTCTTCCCCGGCTCGGGCCCGAGGCTGCGGGTGTGACAGCTGCACAGTGAAGCAATGAGGCCAGGAAGGGGTTAATGGTCTGCCCCTCCATCTGAGACCTTCAGACAATGAGAGGAGGTGGGGAGGCCTCTGGTGGGGGGGGTGGCATCAGCTGGGATGAGTGAATGGAGGGAACAGAGGCCTGGTCCTTGGGGACTGGGCGTGAGTGCTCTGTGGGAAGAGGGGTCAGAACCCTCCTCGCTGCTGTTCTGTTCCTCCATTCTCATCAGCTCCCCCACACACCCTGCCCAGCCAGAGCGTCCCAGACAACTGCCCTCCTGGCTTTGGAGCAGGCAGCATCATGGAGTTCTGAAGAGGAGGCCGAACGCCAAGGAACTGCGGAATCGTGAAATGTCACGGCTGTGGCGGGCTCATCTATTCCTGTCGTCTTCGTACTTTTTTTGCTTAATTATTAGCCGTGGGACCCAGACGTCTCACCCTCCTATCTCATTTTCTCTGCAAACAATAAATAGTGCGTTGATGACACTGAGAACAGGCTGGGTGCCAGTGTGCCTTACTCATCCCCAGCTCTGCCCCTGGGGCACCTCGGGGGGACTCACGACACATGTGTAAGCTATGTCACCACCCCCACAAATTAGGGGGGGGAGCGTTTCCAACCACCCAGAAAAGTGCCCCCATGTTCCTTCGCAGTCAATATCCTTGCCTCTAACCTCTGGTGTAGCAGACTGAGCAACGGTTGCTTAAAGATACCGAGTTCTAATCCTTGAATTTTGTAAACATTACCCTACTTGGACAAAGAGTTTTTTTGCAGCTGTGATTAAGTTAAGGATCTTGAGATAAAGATTTCTTACTGGGTTATCCAGGTGTACCCTAAATGCCCTCACAAGGGTCCCTATCAGAGAGGCTGCCATGCAGGAGAGGAGGTGATGTTCCCAGGGAGGCAGAGATCAGAGTGGTGTGGCTGCAAGCCAAGGAATGCCGGGAGCCGCCAGAAGCCGGAAGGGGCCTTTGGAGGCAGCATGGCCCCGCTGACACCTCCATTGCGGACTTCTGGCCTTGGAGTGGCTGCAGAATACATTTCTGCTGTTGTTTTAAGCCACCCAGCTCATGGGACTTTGTGAGAGCCACTCCAGGAGATGAAATACACCTGAGCCCCGCGACCTGTTGTCTGTCTGTATCATTTTGTCTTTGCAAGAATGTTAGGTAAACGGAATCCCGCGGGAGGTTGCCTTTGGAGTCTGGCTTCCTGTGCTCGGCATCACACATCTGAGGTTCCCCCGTGTCGTTCCGTTCAACCGAGGTCTGTTCCTTTTTATTGGTGAGTAGTGTTCTGGTGGGTGGCTACACACGTGGCTGATTGATCCATTTGTCACTTGAAAGGTATTTGAATCATTTTCAGTTTTTGGCAATTATAAATAATGCTGCTGTGAGCGTATAAATATAGGTTTTTGTGTGGACACAGTTGCCATTTTTCTAGGGTGGATACCTAGGCGTGCAATTCCTGGGTCATACTGTGTTCCTAGAATTCTGTAAGAAACTGACAACTTGCTTTCCAATGTGAGGCCGAAAAGATGGTCAGTACTGCTGGTCAGGAGGGAAATGGAACTCGAAATCACAATCCATAAGGTACCACTTCACACCCAGGAGGATGGTTATTAACAAACAAAAAAACAAAACAAAACAAAACAACCCCAAAACAGGAA
Organism: Saccopteryx bilineata; assembly: GCF_036850765.1. Lineage (NCBI taxonomy): Eukaryota > Metazoa > Chordata > Mammalia > Chiroptera > Emballonuridae > Saccopteryx > Saccopteryx bilineata. The sequence continues at coordinate 205,807,124 of NC_089495.1, forward strand.
ATAATGTGTTGGCGAGGGTGTGGAACCCTTGGCATTCATTGCCTGTGGCAGTGTACCACGGTGCATGCCCAACGTGACTGCACCACTTTGCATTCCCACCAGCACTGGGCATTGCCAGTTCATTTTTTTTTAAATTTAGTCTTTTTAATATGTAGTGATCATAGGGTTGTGGGGTTTTATCGGGAGCATTAACTAAATACACTGTGGAGGACCGCGCCTAGCATGTTAGCGTGTGGCCCCTGCCCTGGAAGTGTTAGCTCTCCCTTTTGTCATCGCTGTGGGAGGCCCGGACGTAGCCAGCGGTGGGAAACTCCAATGCCAGGCGGGCCAGGCGGGCCAGGCGGGGTCCTCAGGGGCTGGCGAGCACAGGCGCTTCTCGAAGGTCCCGGTCCCTGGGAAATAGGCCATGAGACGGAGATTTGGGTGCAGGTGGTTTTCTGGGGAGGCTCTCGAGAGCAGGGTGGGGGAGGGGAATGAGGAAAGCAGGGTCAGACAGTTGCGACAGAGGCCTTGGCCGTCCCGTCAGGAGCTCTGGAGCTGGGACAGCCTTCCGAGCTGTCACAACCTGAGACAGGCAGCTCCAGGCCTCTGAGCTGCTCCGAGGCCGGGTCTTCGGAATGACGGCCTCGGGCGAGGGGCGACGTCACCTTGGGTAAAGTAGCTCCTCACCTGAGCTGTCCTCAGCAGCAGCGGCCAACACTGAAGGCGGGCAGGTGCCAGCGCCTCTGTCCAGGTGACACCTTCCAGGGGGGAGGGCGGGCCAAGCGGCCAGAGCTGTCATTTTTTTTTTTTTTTTTTTTTAAGAATAGCTGTAACTCTTCATTTTGATGTTGTCCGCCAATGTTTTAAAGGCTGGGAACTCTTTCAGACTCTTAGAACACACTGTGAGGAGCTGACACTCCAGGTGCGAGGGCTGGATGGGTCCCCGGTCTGCCTGCTGATGTCCCTGATACAAAAGCGGCCCCGTCACTGACGTCGTGGGGGTTCTGTGCGGTGAGCTCCCCGCGGCAGGAACCTTTGGGCCTTGCGTCCCTTGGCGTCCCCGGAACATAGGGCGGGGGCCTGGCATGGACTGAGGGTGCGTGGAAGAAGGTGGAATAACAAAAACCAAACAAGTCAGTGAACAAGCAGGCGAAGGACTTGAATAGATGTTTCTCCAAAAAAGACGTACAGGTGGTCAGTGGGCACGTGAAAAGACGGTCAGTGCTGCTGGTCAGGAGGGAAATGGACCTTGAAATCACAATCCATAAGATAACACTTCACACCCAGGAGGATGGTTATTAACAAACAAACAAACAAACAAACAAAAACACCCCCAAACAGGAAACCATGTGTTGGCGAGGGTGTGGAACCCTTGTGCGTTGCTGGTGGCAGTGTACCACAGTGCTCCTGTTGGGAAGAACAGTATAGCGGCCCCTCAGAAATGAAACATAAAATGACTCTAGCACTCAGCAATCCCACTTCTGGGATAATCTCCCTAAAAGGACTGGAAACAGGGTCTTGAACAGATATGTGTCCACTCCTGTTCACAAAAGCCGGAAGCAGGAATCAGTAGACGAATGGATGGGCGAAATGCGGTATCTGTGCGCGTACAGTGGAAAGTTACTCAGCCTTGAGAAGGAAGAATTTCTGGGACATGCCACCGCGTAGGTGAGCGCGTTGGAGACAGCATGCCAAAGGAAATAGTTCGCACGGGAGGACACGTGTTGTATGATTTTATTTAATATATGAGGTGCCTACGCTAATCACATTCATAGAGATAGACAGTGGCATGGGAGCTCCTGGGGGAAGGGAAATGGGGTATTATTGTTTAATGGGTACAGAATTTCAGTATCGCGTGGGAGGTACTCTTGTGGCCTGGACTCCCGCCTCCCCTCACCCTGGGCCCTTGCGGGAACGCAGCTGACCAACCCGGCGGGCACAGACACCTCCTTCTTGGCCACCCGCCCCCTTGTCCTGCTTCTTGGGCCACAGCGCCACCTGCTGGCCCTAAGCTATATAGCATCCACAGACCCCCTGCCTGCGTAACTAGGTTAGAAGGAAGTGGAACGGACATTTGCACCTGCTGTGTGCAGAATACATATATAATACCTCCATGATATAGAGGCTGAGCCTCAGGGAGGTCACACAGAGCCAGCTGAGAGCTGGGATTTTAGTCCACATTTCGTTCCCTCCCCCGCTCCCTCTCCAAACACCCACCCTCCGCGGATGAGTTCAAGTTCTGGGTTGAACCTGCCTTCTCCTCTATTCAGAGAGGAGCCAGGAGCTGAGGTCAAGGGTCCTTGGGAGAATGTCAGTGTTTTCCCTGGGGCCGAGATTGCAGAAGAAAGAGCACTGGACTGGGAGTCCCCAGGCTGGGATCTCCCTCCGGCTCACCAGACCACAAGCTGAACAACCTTTGGGAAATGCTTACTTGCTTATTGTATCATTCATCATTTTGAAATATAGACACCGTAGGGGGAACATTGAATGTGGGTATTGGGCTCTAATGTGAGGAGAAAATCAGAAAAAAAAAATTAAAAAAAACTTCCCCAAATCTTCTCAGTTGCCCATAAAATACAGTACGGGCAGTCTTCTGAACATCGTCCTTTGGCAGCGATAAATACACTAACACAAAGAGGGGCAGTATGAGGTGCCAACAGGATAATTAGAAAATAAAACAAAATATATTACAAGAGATAAGGAAGGACATTTTCTAATGGTAAAAGGGTCAGTCCATCAGGATGATATAAAAATTATAAACAAGTGTGCACCTAACAACAGAGCCCCAAAGTATACGAAGCAAAAATGGACAGTCTTGAACTAGACTGTTTAGTAATAGGTGGACACATTAATGCCCCACGTTCAATAACGGATGGGATGGCTGGGCAGAAAATCAAGCAGGAGATAGAAGACTTGAACAACACCGTCCTCAACTACACCTTAAAGACACCGATAGAACACCCCACCCCACAGCAACAGAATACTCTGTCTTCTCAAAGGCACATGGAAAATCCTCTAGGACAGACCATATGTTAGGCCACACAATGAGTCTTACAGTAACTTTGGAAAAGACTAAAATCATGCAAGTATCTTCTCCAAACCACCACCTCTAAGAAGTCTGTGGAAGGATTCTATATGAAGATTTTAGCCAGAGGATTTTCATGCTGGTTGTCTGAACGCAGGAAGCTTCTTAGAAAACTTTCACTACCCTGTGGTGAGCATTAACTTAGTTAACTCATGGGGAACACTCAGAAAAGTGCCTGGCATGTGGTAAGCACGTGATAAGTTTTGTTATTCTTTTTTTTTTTTTAACTCAATGAGAAGAGGGGAGGCAGAGAGACAGACTCCTGCATGCACCCTGACTGGGATCCACCTGGTAAGCCCACTAGGGGGCAATGCTATGCCATCTGGGGTGTTGCTCCATTGCTCAGCAACTGAACTCTTCTTAGCACCTGAGAGGGAGGCATCCAGGGCCAACTTGCTCCAATGGAGCCATGGCTGCAGGAGGAGAAGAGAGAGATAGAGAGGAAGGAGAGAGGGAAGGGTGGAGAAGCAGATGGGTGTTTCTCTTGGGTGCCATGACTGGGAATCAAAACCAGGACATCCACATTCCAGGCCAACACTCTACCACTGAGCCAACTCGCCAGAGCCCTAATACTATTCTTACAATAATTTCATGGCGCAAGCTTCATTATCTTTCCCTATTTTATTTTATTTTATTTTATTTTATTTATTTTTTCATTTTTCTGAAGCTGGAAACAGGGAGAGACAGTCAGACAGACTCCCGCATGCGCCCGACCGGGATCCACCCGGCACGCCCACCAGGGGCGGTGCTCTGCCCCCCAGGGGGCGATGCTCTGCCCATCCTGGGCGTCGCCATATTGCGACCAGAGCCACTCTAGCGCCTGAGGCAGAGGCCACAGAGCCATGCCCAGCGCCCGGGCCATCTCTGCTCCAATGGAGCCTTGGCTGCGGGAGGGGAAGAGAGAGACAGAGAGGAAAGCGCGGCGGAGGGGTGGAGAAGCAAATGGGCGCTTCTCCTGTGTGCCCTGGCCGGGAATTGAACCCGGGTCCTCCGCACGCTAGGCCGACGCTCTACCACTGAGCCAACCGGCCAGGGCTCTTTCCCTATTTTACAGCTGAGAAGACAGAGACTCAGATATGCCCAGTAAGTTTAAGTCACACAGGTTAAAACTTACCTTTCTTTTTTTATTTTAAGACGTCAAAGCCTTGCACAAGTGCAGAGAGGCGGATCTGAGGATTTTCATTACTCCGTTTTTTTTAGTAGCCAAATGTCGGAAACAGTATAGATCTCCATCAACAGGGATGGTTCAGTAAAGCCCACCCAGAGAGTGCTTCCTGCCGCTTATGAGAAACAGGGTCACCCTCTGCATGGAGACATGGAACCACCCCCAGAACATTTTGTGCAGTAAAAAAGAACGTGGGAAAAAAATTTCTGTAACCCACAGGAAACCAAACCAAATATATTCCATAAGTTCTAAGTGTGTGTGTGTGATCTTTGGAGGCTCCTACGAAGCAAATGAAGGTGATTTAAACAATAGAATCTATTTATAGGAACCTTTCTTCCTTTAGACTTTATTTTATTGAGTTTTGAAATAACACGTGCTCAACGAAAAAAAAAATCAGAGTACAGCAAAGTGTCAAGAAGGAAAAAGAAACCCCACAGGAATCCCTCCCTCCAGATTATCGAGACTAACGTTCTGATATCTTTCCCGTCCTCTTTCTGCGTGACTGTATGTGTGTGAGTGTGTGTGTGCCTCTATCTGCACACACAGAGAAATGTACAATTACAAACAGGAGAATTCTGTTTGTCACAAAATGTCCCCGCATTATAGAAACTTAAACAACACGGAAGTTTATTTCTCTGTCACATTACATATGGGTCCCTGGAGGAATGGTAGCTCCTTCTGTATTTTTCCCCGTACTGTTCTCAGCCTCTGGCTTTCTCCTCATGGTCTAAGACAGTTGCTCCAGATCCAGCCATCACACCTGCACTTCCACCAGCAGGAAGGGGGTATATGGGAAGAGGAGGTCCTGCCTCCTCCGCCTTTTCAGTCCACGCCCTGGAAGTGGTTCACGTTATTCTTGGTAATGCGTGTCTGAATGTAATCACACGGCCATTCTCAGCCACGAGGAAGCCTGGGAAATGTGTTCTTTACTACTCTGCGCTACCACGTGCCCAACTAGAAGTCAGGGGTTCCGTGAACTATGAAAGAGGCAGGAGAATGGACACTGTTGCAACCAGCACTGCTGTTTCTTGCTTATCTTCATTCCCTTAAGAATAATACCTTTCCTCACCAAGAAAGTTCTGTCTCTTATCTTGCATTCTAACCATTGAACCCTGTGAGAGGACACCCACCGAGGCCAAATTGCCGGTTGTGATAGAGCAACCTTCTTTAAGGCGCACCCGGAAGCCAAGCTGGTCAGCAACCAGCCGTTTCCCAATCAAAGGCGGAGTCCTGGCAACACCAGTGTTTGCCATGGCGCCTCCCCTAGGTTTGAACTCTGTAAATATCGTCAAAAGAAAAGGCTGTCCCGTTGCAAAACCAGATTTGCAAGGCAAGGTGTGTGACAAACCTTCTCCCGCGAGTTTCAGCCCCTCTGCTAAGTCATTCTTAAAGTGATACCATGCATGTGTAAGTCACACCCTGCCTACAAAAGCACAAATTTCTCGTTCCTTCTTTTCACTTGCAGAGGAATTTGAGTGTGTGTGAGTGTGTGTGAGTGTGTGTGTGTGTGTGAGAGAGAGAGAGAGTGTGTGTAGACCATGGGATTGCATTGAAGTTTTCTATTCCTATTTGAAATATTTCTATTCCAAACCAGGAGACCATGAGCCAGGGGAGGCACTCTGTCTCCATTGGAAGCCGAGGCTTTCCTGACTGGTTCTCGTGCTCTGAGACTCGTGTCTCTGACACAGAAACATCGTGTAATTCAGAGCCTAGGTGGCCTGGGCCCGCGTCCTGGTTCTGCCGCTCACTGGTTGTGAGTGGCGGATACTTAATCTCTCTGTGTCTCCGTCTCTTCGTTCACAAAACAGGACTGATAATTGTCAGAAGTGTTTTCAGGGCTCCTGTGAGAACTGAATCCATGAAGTCTCAGGAAGCACCCCGCCCTCCACGGGTGACCGCAGGAACGGCCCCAGGCCCTGGCATCTGGTCGACCGGGGAGGGCGGCAGTGGCCAGGCTCTGGAGAGCTAGAACGTTGCCGGTCACCGTGGTGGATGGACCTCAGTGAGGATGAGCAAGGTGGAGGCTCCCTTTGGGGGCATTCCAGTGCTGACCAAGCTGTCCTGTTCACATTTCCCGGTTCCTGGGGCCTCCTTCCTCCCGGAGAAACGTGGAGTGTGGCATGTCGGCATTCACACCAACAGCTTACTCATTAGAAAGAACCCTGGATTCAGAGTGAGCGTCTGGGCCCCGACTCTGTGGCTTGTTTTCTGGGGGTGTCTAGCTGGATCACTCCCCGCTAGCACACTGCCCCGTTGACAGGGGCCTGGGGTACACACGGAGGCTCCTGCCGTAGGTCTGACGCATAAGAACGTGTTAAAAGTTTAAAAGGCCTTCCCAAGCCGGAGGTGGGTGCGCTTACTGTCCCCATTGCGCGGAGGAGACCGAGGAGGCCTGACTCACACATGCTCACTCACGCGCAGGTGTAACTGTCATCAAAACTGCCCGAAATGGTTAGCGGATGCAGAACCGCAGAGAGGGACATCACGAGAAGGTGCCCCGTCCAAAGACCAGGTCACTGGCCCTCTCACCCCGCCGTTGGCGGGATGCATGCGCGCAGTCAGCCCCGCACCGTGCGTGCGCTCCGTGTCCGTGCGTCTGCTCTCCGCGCGCGCATGGGGTGAGTCCTGGAGCGTCTCCCCAGGTCAGCAGAGACCTCCCTCCTGCTCAGGACCAGCGCCAGCCCAGCCCAGCGTTCTTCCTGAGGGGGGAGGCCTGGGAACCGCTCACGGGCTCTCGTTAAGGCGAACGCAAGTGGAAAGAAGTTCTCTCTGTGTCACGCAGGGAGACAGCCCTCTCCCTTTTCTTAGCGCATCGACTTGAGAAAGCCCGTCGACGCCTTCTCTGCTCCTTGCAGATGCACGCGCGCAGTCTTTTTAAAAAAGCGCAATTAAGCCCCTTGCCAGTGTTCCCACCCAGGAATGTCTTTTCTCAAGGACTTGGGAGCCATCTCTGTGAGATATAAATATCAGGAAAACCAGCATCCTGACACCCAGTCTCTGTGGAAGGGTGGGTGGGCGCCTACTTCAGTGCTGGTCGCAAAACGAGTTTCTTCTCCCTGAGGATGGGAGGGGGGGACACAATTAGGTCACACAGCCGCCCCCATGACCAGGTGAATCCAGAATGAACTGTGTGACAGGTGGCGCTGTCCGGCCCTCCTCCAAGAGGACTAGCTAACCTTTGAGAACACAGGTGTGCGCCCTCGGTTGCATCCGCTTGTATATATATATATATATATATATATATATATATATATATATATATATATATATATATATATATATATATATATATATATATAAGGGGTGGGGCTTCTCTCTTTGTTTCTCCTTCGAGGATCGCCTGTGAGGTCCACCGCAGTCTGGTTTAATGTTTAACCAGATAAAACTGTTTTTCTTTCTTTCTCTACTTCTGTGGGGAGGCCTTCTGGGTTGGTAGGAGCTTTTGTTTTTAACTTTGTTTTCAACACCTTCCGGCGTCTCCGGCTGAATGCCTCTGGCACCCGGCACGGTGGAACACGACGCTGCGAGGACCACAGGAAGGCTCTCTTCCTTTTCATCGTGAAGTCAACGTGCAAGGTCCACGGGAGTTCATATTTCTTTTCTGCAAAAAGCCTATGTTTTCTATTTTCTTACATTGGTACAATCTCTGGAAGAGTAAGGAAGGGACTAAAAAAAGTGCTTGTGGCCTGACCAGGTGGTGGCGCAGTGGATAGAGCGTCAGACTGGGATGCGGAAGGACCCAGGTTCGAGACCCCGAGGTTGCCAGCTTGAGCGCGGGCTCATCTGGCTTGAGTAAAAAGCTCACCAGCTTGGACCCAAGGTCGCTGGCTCCAGCAGGGGGTTACTCGGTCTGCTGAAGGCCCGCGGTCAAGGCACATATGAGAAAGCAATCAATGAACAACTAAGAAGTCGCAACTTGCAACAAAAAACTAATGATTGATGCTTCTCATCTCTCTCTCCGTTCCTGTCTGTCTGTCCCTGTCTATCTCTGCCTATGTAAACAAACAAACAAAAAAAAGTGCTTGTGTGTGTTAAGAGGAACTGGGGAGATGGGGGACAGAAGAGGCATGGAATTATTTTGTAGAACACCATTTTATATTTTCTTTAAAAAATTTTTTGATTTTTTTTTTTTTGAGAGAGAAAGAGAAATGGAGAGAGAGAGAGAGAGAGAGAACACCGACTTGTTTCACTTATTTATGCATTCACTGGTTGATTCCTGTATGTGTCCTGACCGGGGATTGAACCTGCAACCTTGGCGTATCAGGATGATGGTCTAACTGACTGAACTACCCAGCCAGGAGCCACCAGTTTATATTTTCTGATTTTTGAAACATGTGACTATATTATCTACTCAAAATAAATTAAAAAGAAGGGGTAGTAGCAAGCAGACAAAACAAACCACTGAGGAACAGAAATTCCAGGTCCAGACATTCTCTGAGCAGAAATGAACTTGATTCTGTTCATTTCTGAGCTCAGTCTTGACCTTGGAGCCAAATGAAAACTATTAATTATATTGATACATTTTACAGAGGGTTCATGATGGATTTTTTTTTTCTTGGAAGATTGATTTTAGTGTAAAGCCAGAGAATGTCTTTATTTTATTTTATTTTTAAAAAAGGAACAGTAATTAAAACCAGAAAACAGCCACGTAATGGACACACTTCTCCCCATATCCCTCCTCCCGCCCAGCGGGAGAAACGCTTCCCAGGGTCCTCCGCCGGTGGGGTGGGGGTTGGGGGGCTCACTTTCAGAGGCTTGGCTCCCCATCTCTCTCTCCTCCCAGGAGGCCACTTAACTCTCCAGGGAGCAGGCCTTCACGAATCATGAGGGGTGATGGGAAGGAGTGTGCCTGGGAACAGTGTCCCCCCATCCTGGGAATCGGGGACCCAACATGCCCAAGGTTCCACCAGGAGCCATCTGTCTCCTAGAAGCTCCTCGGTGGGGATAGTGGGGCAGAGGCCATGGAGCCGGGCTCATCTCTCAAGCCCTCTGGCCGCGTTACGTTGTGTCGACTGTCGCTCTTGTCTATATCGTTGGGCGTCAATCAGGTTAGGAGGTCTTTGCCACAGGCTGGGTATGACTCCCTTTTGTCCCTGTGTCCAGTCGATGAGGTAGGTGCTACTTAGTATAACCGCCGTTTTATGGACGAGGAAACACAGGCACAGAGAAACCAAGTGACTTCTGCCAGGTCACACAGCTTGGAAGAGCCGGCTCACTGTCTCAGCTGTTTCCCTCGGACACCCCTGCGCCTGCCTCCTGCTGGGCGCTCCCGGTCAGGTCTCCCTCCAGCACGTTGGAAGGAAGTTCGGAGAGCGGCGTGGCAAGCACTGCCACTCAGAGCTGGGCCGGGGCTGTGCGCTTCGCATTTCCACGTCCCGTGGGAGGCCTGCGGCATTACCCACCTCATGGAGGGGAGTTTGTGTTGATGGTTCAAGTCCTCAGGCTCTGCCTCCAAGACCCCCCAACACGTGCCCGGTGACCTCGGTTCCTCGCCCTGTCTCTCCGGGCCCCAGTTTTCGGTGGGCCTAAGCGGGGCACTGCAGGCTGCAGAAGTCCGCGGACGCAAAGATGCGCCACACGTTGACCAGCGGGAACATGAGCAGAGCTCCGAGCAGCGAGCCCAGCTGCACCGCCGCCCCGCACCACAAGAGGGCGCTGCGGCTCCGGTCGCGCAGGGTCACGCCCAGCATCACCTTGACGTAGCTCAGGCAGCCGGTGAAAAGCACCCATGAGGTCACCTGCGGAGGATGGGGGGAAGGGGAGATGCAGAGTACAGGGGTTTGGGGGCGACCCTATGGGGCAGAGGATGTAGGATGACCTAAGATGGCTAAGGGAACCCCATGAGTTGACCTCTCCGGGGCAAAGGAGAGTTCTGTCACCCATGATCAAGTCCAGGGTCTCTGGGAGAAGGCCGCTGCTGACGCAGACAAGGTGGGAAGAGTGGCCTTCCGGGGACAGGCTGTACCAGCACCTTGCGCTAGTCCCCTCACCTTCCTAAGGCTCCGCTCCCAAAGGAGAAGCACCCCAACCCCGCGCCAGGGGCCTCCCCAGGCCTTGCCCAGGTCAGGGGTACCTGTGGGAGCAGATACTCACGATGCAGACTTCTCCAGCCCAGTGGCCCTGCAGGAGAGGGCAGGGGCTCAGCACCGCCATGGCCATGTTGTAGGCCCCAAAGCCGGTCCCCAGCACAGCGAGGAGCCCCAGGAACAGCAGAGACCTAGAGGGCAGAGCGGGGGAGGGGAGGGGAGCCGGTGAGAAGCCCGACTCCCGCCTCCCCCTCCCTGAGAGCCACGTGGGTCGGTCAGCCTCTCCACCGACAGAGGTTAGGCCTGTGCGGAAGCTTCCAGGCCACCAGGTTGAAGCGGGGCAGTAAGGTTCCGGGGGGGGCGGGGGAGGCTGGCCTCGGGTACTCCGAGCATTGATGGCAGGGCCCAGCCTCCCAAGGGGAAGAATGGAAGGACTCCGGTGCTCCACGGACCGGGTTCAAATCCCAGTTCCACCGTTTAATCTGTGAGACTGGCCCCTGAGCCTCAGGTTTCTAACCTGCAGAATGAGTCTTGCAGGACTGCGGGGGCCCGTGGGAGCAGTGTGCGCGGGTTGGGGCCTGGCAGAGGGCCCTACCTGGCATTCTACCTGCTGCACGCCCCACCTCAGACAGGAAGCTGGACCGAGGAGATGGGGGCATGGCTGGGTGTGGGGTTTGACCTCGGGCGACCCCTCCAGGCTGGCCTCAGCGGGCCCTGTCTACACCCTGAGGTTTGCATGGTCTGGGGCCCTGGGGCCCAGCTTGGATGCATGCTACTGGGGGCCTTCCATTTAGAATCCAGGTCTGACAACTGAGGACAAGGTCCTTCCTTTGTTCGAAATCTCTGCCCCTGGGGACCTCCTGTCCTACCTGCAGGACACCAAGGCTGTCTGTGTCCCAGGGTGGAACAGAGGGCCTGCCCCTGCCTCTGAGGGCTCCTTCTGCTCCAGGGAGCTTGGAATCCTTGACTCTCAGATTCTGCATTGCTAATAGCCTGCATGTCTCAGATTCCACAGGTCTGTGGCCTCTGGTCCTGCCTCCCTGGAAATCTCCAGCCTCGTCTATAGTTCATAAGGCCCCGAGGGAGAAAATCCAGCTTTCTGGCCGGTTGACATTTTCTGCTGCCTGTCCTGTGTTCATTCTCCCTGCTCTGGGGCTGGGGGAGGTGGGAGTGGCCAGTGGGGGTGGGCAGGGCTGGGGGAGGTGAGTGGGGCAGGTGGGTGTGTGCATGTCTGAGAGTCAGGGAGGGCACACAGGGCAGATGCGTAGACAGGAGGCTGGCGGACTAGTTTCAAGACCCCAAAGGTGAGCTTTCCTCCCCTGGGAGTCTAAAGCCCTTGCATCGGAACCACTTAAGTTGCTTATTAAAATCTGAAATCCCAGGTCCAGTCCAGCTCAGTCTGCAGCTCATCACTCTGCACAGCGACCGCTCAGAACGGCAGCCCAGCCGTGAAGGCACCAGCTTGGGCTGCAGGCAGGAGGGCAGGCCCAGGCCCTGGGAAGGAGAGCGGGGCCAGACCTTTCTCTGAGCCTCAGGGTCCCCATTTGTAAGTGGGAACCCCAGTTCCTGCCTGGCTGCTGCTTCTCGTGGGACATCGGCAGTGAGGGTTGACTCTGCACCCAGACTGCTTTGATAGCTGTACAGGATTAATTAGCTCGTCTCCTGCTGTCCGACACCCTAGGAGGCAGAACAGCGATTACCCTCATTTTTCAGCTAGATATCCTTGAGGCCCAGAGAGGTGGAGTGACTTGGCCAATATCACACAGCTAGTGAGTAGCAGAGCTGGGATTTGAACCCAGGCAGTCCAGCCCCAGACACCATATATTCTTTACCACTGCACGTAGAGCCTGATGGTGGGGTTTTGGAGTGCTGGCTTTTGAGGTCAAGTGCATCCCCACCCCCAGCTCCCCAGCGCCAGCCGCAGGCAGACCTGTTAGGCAGCAACATGGCGAGGAAGCAGGCCAGGGGGTTGGCCATGGAGCTGAGGGTGGCGGACAGGTGGTAGGCCACGGGCCCATAGGACAGGCAGGAGTAGGTCTGCACGGACGGCAGCACGCCGTTGGTGAGCGCGTTCACGAAGGCCACCAGGGCGTAGATGAAACACAGCTGGGCCGGGGCGTGGGGAGCCGTCTTCTCCTCCAGACGCCCCTGGGCCTTACTGCTGCCCACCGGGCACGGGGGGCCTGGGGGGCCCGAGTCCTCTTTCAGCTGCCGGATGGAGTGGAGGGTGACCTGGGAGGCGAGGAGGTCCTCTGAGGAGGTCTTCCAGCGCCTGCGATGACGCTGGAGGAGAAAGAAGGCAGCGAGGCAGCCGGCTATCATGAAGGAAAGGAGCAGGAAGAAGACCAAGGGTGAGAAGTTGGCAGGGAGGGAGCGGCTCTCCTGGTGGCCCACGGAGGGCGCCGTCCCCATGGGGCCGCGCCCGAGAGCACTGTCATTTCCCTGGGGAAAGACAAGACAAGGCTCATCAGATGCCTGGGTGACGTTAGGACGCCGGTCACAACGTTAATCAGAATAATAATAACAACACACCATAAATATGATGCATTATTAGTACTAAGTACGTGAAGAATGACAGACCCATAACTACCAGGTATAAGTGCTCACACTGACCGCTCAGGGGGCACCAGCACCTTGCATGCGCCCGCAATGGCCCCGTGCCGTGGGCACCATTATCCCCGGTTTTAGAGGGAACAGAGGCGTCGGAACAGTGTGTCCTGCCTGAGGGTTACGGGGAGCAGGTGCCGAAACCCGTTCACATGGTTCTTTCTGACCCAGCTCTCCCCCTCCCTCACCCACGTGCGTGACTTCCCTTGGTCGCTGGCTCCATCTTCATGCTCAGAGGCGGGGCTGGCTGGGAGCCGCCACCCTGTGGTGATGCGGCCCCAGGTGGCCGGATCTCTTTTCAAGAGCTACCCTAAGTCTAGATCGAAACATGCGCAATTGCAAAAGAAATGAGCACGTCATTGGCTAATTCAAACACTTAAAAAAAAAAAGGCTTGCCGGCTCTGGGCAGCCTGGGTCGCTGGCGGGCAGCCTGGGTCGCTGGCGTGCAGCCGCTGCTGTATTGCTGGGTGGTGGTGGATGTTGTTTTAGTTTGTACCGTGTGGTTTGGATAATATCAGACAGGTGTAAGTCGCCCCGATAACCAGCGGAAGAAAGGTTGACGTGCCTACGAAAAAAGGGTTCTGTGAAATGTTGCCTCCCAGGGTGATCTGATCATACTCTTTTTAAAAAAATGCTTCCTATTGATTTAGAGAGAGGAAGGGAGAGAGGGAGAGACAGGAACATCACTCTGTTCCTGTATGTGCCCTGACTAGGGATCGAACCGGCAACCTCTGCACTTCAGGTTGATGCTCTAGCCCACCAAGCCATCTGGCCAGGGCTGATCATAAGTTCTTAACTGGGCCAGTCATGGTGGGTAGTCAGTAAATGTTTAAGTCTGTTGGTTTCAGGAGCACATGTATCTTTTGAGTTACTGACATTAAATATGATATTTATATTTTACCTGGGTTTACAGAAAATCAGTACAGCCTTGACTTTGAGGTCTACAGACTGTGTTTCTAGAGGGAATAAAACGTCTTCCGTAAATTTGCCAAGTGAAAGAATGTTCAAGGCTTACTTCTCGGTGGTTGTTAGAAATTGAGGTTTGAAGGGTTAAAGTCTTAATGTATGGAGGAGCGACCTGGCGGTGCTCCAGAAGGGCCCCTGGAACACCTCAAAGGTTTGGTCTTTATGTTAACTTGTAAAATAAATGCTGAAAAGACTTCAAGGGTATAAGGTGTGGCTAAACGATGCTTATAAGTGAAACAAATAGTCAGGGCGATGGGAGTCCCAGGAGTGCTGCCTGGTCCTCATGGCTCCCTGGCAAAGTCCCTTTCTCATGCATCACAGCGCCTTGAAGCTGGACTTCCAATTAGAGAAAGGAACGGGGGAGCTTGACAGTCTTCAAAGGGTCCATTCTCACACTCTTGCTGAGGCTGGATGGAGTCACTTCAAGAAAATGCCAAATTAGGGAACTGCATCCTTTCACAGCGAGCTCCCAGGAGGCAGATCCTCCGCTGCCAGCTGGAGAGTTTGTTGTTTGCAAAGGACATCAATTAAAAGACACTCTCCAACCTTGTTGGAAGGGACCTTATCAGGCGCCTGACTGTGAATGGATATCTACCTTTTGTCTGGGGACATCATGTCTAGGGACACGAGAAGCCACTGACATCAGAGGTGGCCGGCGATCCCCACACACCGACAAGGGGCCTGGGTACCTACCTATGCACACTGACGTTTCTCTGAGAGACCAGCTGTTTGATGGTCTTTCCCTGTCTGCTAACGACACGAGTCATAACAATAGTTCTACTTGTCCGTTGGGTTTCTCTACAGAGTCTAGCTGCTTGCTGATTACTGAAAATGCATAACTTTCCAATACCCTTTTCATGGCTGACGTAAATGTTACACTAGACGCCAAATGCGGAGAAGGGAGACAGAAGGCAAAACTTGGATGGTGAGAGTTCACAGGGTAGAAATGATCCAAGGGTTTTTTTGTGCAGGGAAGTCTGTAAGATCTAACTGACTTTCATCGACCTGTCCTACCTTTTTTTTTGGGGGGGGGGGGATTCAGCCTCAGTCACATGCCATGTCTATGGTATTGTCCCATCGCCGATGGTCCACCACTTTAACCACACCGTGTGGATGCTGAGACTTCCCGGGACTGAGCCTTCCCTAGTACTGTGGGACTACACTAGCCAGCCAAAAGGCTGGTCATCATTGCATCCTGAGGATTGAGTTAGGACAAAAGAGGGACTAGTGGCCAAAAAACAAAAGGGAGGGGGTTCTACAGAAAGTCACCTCACAGGGTGTGATCCGATCATAAATTCCTAACTGGGCAGGTCATGGTGGGTAGTCCCGCCCCAGGGATAACACGATAACACTTTTTTAGTAAAAGGCTGCTCCTTGCCTTAAGCAAGCCCTGCCCACTGCCTCTGCCCATCTAGGTTAACACACCCTTCACATGCCAGAAGTAGCACCCCTTGAAGGCGTAATTGAGGGAGCCCAGAATCTTAACTTCTCATCTCTGCTGTCCTGTGACCCAGCCCCTGCCTGCCTTCCTCTCGTCTTCTTGGGCTCTCCCTTCTACCCCCTCCTTAATTTCAAATGCATAAAAGGAACAGCAGGAACCCTCAACCCTCCAAAGGATCTGAGATTTTGCTTCCTGACCGTTGTCATCCGTGTCGGCTCAGATGAACTCTCAGGAAACCTCTCTACTGGTTTTGGATGTTGCTTACGTCAACAGATGTTTTTTTTTTTTTTACTGCTGTGAGGTGTTGAAGCAGTGTCTAAAGTCTGTGGGTCTCAGCCCTGACTGGACGTGGACGTGAGCGTCCCCTGGGAAATTCTAAATGAATACAAGTCCCCCCTCCCATCTGTATTTTGAAATTCTGAAATCCAAAAAAGCTCCGAGTTTGTGATTCAGTGGGCAACAACACTCAAAGGGGCGTGAGGCCGGGTACAGCTCTCATCTGCCCACTGGGCACGGGTGCCTCCGTGGACACGTGATGTCCACTGTGGGGCTGGACTGCTGTCACAGGCGGGGCAGGCATGTTCTAAGAGTGGAAACTCCAGATTCTAAAACACATCTGACCTCAAGGATTTCAGGAACGCCCCACGCTCAGGAATCTTACCGGGTTGGTCTGGCTGAGTGTGTGTGTGTGCTTGGGGGGGCCCACTGTGTGTTTCGGTAACTCTCCCAGGTTACCTAATGTGCAGCCAGGTCACGGACACGGGCCCACCCAACGTTTTGGAACTAGGAGCCCTCCACACGATCTCGCTGGGACCAGGCACAGAGAGAGCAAGCACTGTGCCGGCTCTGGGCGATGCCAGGTACCTGTAGGGTGCCGGTCCTGCTGGTGGTATAGGGGCTCGAGGTGGCGGAAGGTGTCTCGGTGACATTGACACAGGTGGTGAGGCCTGAGCCCTGGGCCAGAGCCACCAGGGCAGGCAGGAGGCCGCTGAGCCCCTCACCCACAAAGAAGGTGGTGAGGTAGTGGGCAGACAGCCGGCTCATGAAGGGCAGGAAGGTGACGGAGGAGGTGCAGTCCACCAGCGCCAGGAAGAAGGTGAGGACCAGGAAAGGGACGCTGCGGTGGGCGCCCTGCACCCGGGAGGTGATGTTCCAGAGGAAGGCCAGGAGGGTGCAGGCGACGGTGCCCACGCCCAGCACGGCGAAGATGACGGGCACCTCGGAAACGGAGCCGGGCCGGAGGCGGTGGAGCAGGGCGAAGAGCAGGGGCCCGACGTTGGCCAGCTGGATGATGATGGTGAGGTAGGAGGGCAGGTACCAGCCCTCGGGCAGGTCCGCCACCAGCAGGGGCAGCTCCACCCAGAGCCCGTTGACGGCCACCCAGGAGCCCATGCCGAAGGTGCAGACCAGCAGGTGCGTCAGGAGGGCCATGGCGCCGCCCGCCCCGGGCCGGAGGCGGCCCCCTCCCCGGGTCAGCCCGCAGCGGCAGGGTCTGCGGAGAAGAACACCGGGGGAGCGAGATCAGCTTCAGCGTCGAGCAGGAGATGGGTTTGGGAGCCCAGAATTTCCTCTCACTCCCCCCTTCCTGGACAAGGTGGCTCTTTTATCAGCAGACAACACAAACAAATTCCTTTACCACTGACCTCCCAGTAGGAAGGGACTTTCTCACTGGGACTTGGCAAGCCAGAGACCACCAGAGACAAGTTGGATACGTCCCCTGACCCTGTGGCGACCCCTGACCCCTTAGTTCAAGGCTGTCCCCACGCCCAGTCGTCCGACTCCTTGTCTCAGTTAGAACATGCAGGAGTGTCTCTTGTGGCCGTGCCGCACCCGGGCAGGCTGTGACAGCACAGCAGGGGTCCCACACCCACACTTGACTCTCCAGCGCCCGCTCCCTTTCTCCCTCCGTCCCCCCCTTCCCAGAGCCATCCCTTCTTTCTCTCCCAGAAGCGGCCACAGAATGCGGTCCGACCTGCTCTCCGGCCCACCCCCACTTTGTGAGGACAGCCTGGCTTCGGGGCACTGAGGGGTCCTGCTGGAGAGACGCCGCTCTGGGTGGTGCTGCCTGCCTGCCCCCCCTTTTGCCTGGGCTGTGCCCCGAGCCTGGCACGCCACCCCCTTCCTCACTGACAGCCCACCCAGCTTTCTGCGGAACCCCGACCCCGGGAACCTTCTCCGGCTGCCCGGGGCTGGGCCCCAGGCTCCCTCCGCGTGGGTTTGCTGGTGTGGACGCGTGCAGGCGCTCCCAGGGGGCGTTGGGCCGCTTAGGAGCCTGGCACCGGGAAGGCAGAAGTGCTCTCTGCAGGGGACCCGGCTCAGGGTTCGTGACCTGGGGACCCCATGGCCTCCGCCCGGCAGCACCTGTGTCACTTGGTTCGCTGTGTGTTATCAACAGTGACCGAAACCCGCCCCCTTGGGAAATGGCACCCGAAACTCATGATTTCTAGTATCTCGGGATGTTACCTCAAATCTGATGATAAAAATCCAGTAATTCACTTTTATTGTAAAAGTGTAAAATATTTTGCACAAGCTTGCAACAGATTGGAACTAGAAGACGGAGCTAGCCCACGGGGGAAGAAAGACTGCTGGTTTCTTAAGAGTATTTATCGTAGAAGACCACAGCAGGCCTGCGCGCCCAAATGGCAACCATCACTCTTGGCCCCACCCCCACCCCGTTCACTTGAGGTTCCTGCCTGGGCCCCGCCTGACCCCTCCAGCGCTAGGGTCCCTTGTCGTTGAGTGTGGCTTGCCCGGGATCCCTCGCCGGCTGGGGCGTGGTGGGGGCTGGAACCCCGTCCTGTGTCTCTCCCTCACTCAGCCCCAGACTCCAGGTACTGCCTCCTGCCACCTTCCCGCTCTTCCCTGCAGTACAAGCTGGAGCCGGATGTGTAGGTTCAAAGCCCAGCTTCTACCCTTCCACGCTGAGCAAAGGACTTAACCCTCCAGCGCCCTCATACCTCTCCCTCGGAGGCGTGGGGAGGCTCCCAGCGCGGCAGTCAGAGCCACGCTGGCTGCGAACTCCTGCCGTGCGGGATGGCTGGTGCCCCGCATCGGGGAAGGAAGCGCCTGGCAAACACGGGCCGTTTTGATCCCTATCTCAGTGAACAGATGGGCCGCGTTCGAAAACACGCAGTTATCCTGGACGCACTTCCGGATGTCACACGAGTAATTTCCCAACGGCAAGATCTTGTCATCCCTTCCTCACGCTCAATCAACAAGCACCTACTTTGTGCCCAGAGCTCTGAGTGACGAAAGCAGAAAAGCCACAGGGGCCATCCCCAGAGACAAGTACCAGGAAGAGGCGTGGGGGTGGCAGATGTCAGGTTCAACCAGAGGCCAAAGCAAGAGGTGAGCGAGCGGAGGGCAGGGGCGGCTGGGACCGGGCAGGGAGACGCGAGGTCCTAAACACAGTTCTCCCACTAACACATGTCACCTTGTTGTCACTGTGTGGGAACTACCTTTCTTTCCTCTGACCTTTATTCCTTCCTCTCCTTCTGATTGAGACTGGCCTCACCCAGCACCCGGCTCCCAGGCCTCCTTCTCCCTTAATCATTGGACCCTCAGGACAATGAGGCTCTCTGATCAGCATCAAATCACCTTAGGAACAAAGCCTGGAGCCTGTTGACCACAGAGACAGAGAGCTTCAGTCAAACCGGAGATAACATCTGGGCCTCGGCTGTGTTTCAGCAGCCAGGGGTTATAAACCTTAAGCTCCCAACAGTCCACAGTCGTATGACTTCCCCAGTGAGCCCCGGTCTTCCACAGGCTTTCCTGGGGCTCGCTGCCAGAGTGGTCCCCAGGAGGCGGACATAACAGCTTGCTGCAGAGACACACGTTCCTCGGGACGTGTAGGTTAGCGAACACGAACTCACTGGCTGATAGCGCCTAACAGAGACCATTGCTTTTTTTTTTTTTTTTCTTTTCCAAGTGACAGGAGGGGAAATAGAGAGACAGACTCCTGCGTGCGACCTGACCGAGATCCACCCGGCAACCCCCATCTGGGGCTGGTGATGCTCTGCCCATCTGGAGCCATGCTCGCAACCAAGCTATTTTTAGCGCTTGGCACTTGAGGCTGAGGCTCCACCAGGAACGATGCTCTCAAAACAATAGAGCCATGGCTGCGGGAGAAGAGAGAGAGCAAGAGAAGGGGGAGGGGTGGAAGAGCAGATGGGCACTTCTCCTCTGTGCCCTGACTGTGAATCGAACCCAGGACATCTACATGCCAGACTGACGCTCTACCACTGAGCCAACTGGCCAGGACCCAGGGTCCGTTTCTGTTCCTAAAAGTGTTAGCTGTACTTTCTTTTCAGTGGATACTCCGACACCACCTTGAACAACTTCTTCATCAGAATCTGAGTTCCACCGTGGATGTGGTGGCCCGAACTCCGACAGCCGTTTCTACACTGGGGGGGGGGGGAGGCTGTGGGGGCTTGACAGAGACCAGGCCCCCTCTGAACTTTGGGGCATGGAGCCGCCATGCCAGCCCTGCTCTGCCTGCCACTGAACTATGTTGTTTATTTCATGCTGCTTAAGTTGCAAACGAGCTCTTTGGTTTAAGACACTCATTTTAGATAGAGCAAAAACACTGCCTCAGTCTACAGAGATATATTCTCGAGGATATATATTGACCAATGATAGTAACTGAAAACTAATGTGTATGTGGTCTCCTTTACTATAAATGCCCGACTCAGAAACACAGGTCCTCTGACCTGTGGTGGCACAGCGGATTAAGCATTGACCTGGAACGCTGAAGTTGCCGGTTCAAATCCCTGGGCTTGCCCGGTCAAGGCCCATACAAGAGGCAACTATGAGTTGATACTTCTTGCTTCTCCCCCTTGCCTTTCTCTCTCTCTCAAAAAAAATAAATAAAATAAAATCAATAAATAAAATCTTAAAAAGAAAAAGAAACTCAGGTCATCCTGTCCTACTACCCAGGATTTGATAGAAAACCAAGATCAAACAAAATTAGTTGTTGCAAGACCTTTTTTAAAGAGACGCCAAAAGGTTCGCACAGTAAACGTGGGGGCAAAGGTCTGTTCCAGGCCTGGACGGGAGAAGGCGGCGGATACAGAGGAGGTGATCAATGATTTGCCTAATAAATAGGAATAAAAGTAAATAATTAAAGACAGGTGCCGGTTACCTCTATCATCTGAATAGCAATTAAGCTAATGAGCGAGCTTGGCGCGGAGGTGGTTACACATTTACAAACCTGCCGTTTTTTTCCTGCATAGAACCAGTTTGGGAATAAGCTTTGCTACTGAGTTCTCATTTAGCAAAAACAAAGTCAGCTGAGTATCCTTCTTACCTCTTACCCCCCTCCCCCTCCAATCAATTCCAGCTGGATTGACTTTTTGTTTTAGTGAGAAGCAGGGAGGCAGTCAGACAGACTCCCGCATGCCCCGGACTGGGATCCACCCTACCAGCCCCTCTAGGGGGCGATGCTTTGCCCATCTGGGGGCCCTTGCTCCCTTCTGACTGGAGCCATTTTTTAAGCGCCTGAGATGGAAGCCATGAAACCATCCTCAGTGCCCAGGGCCGACTTGCTCTAATCAAGCCATGGCTGCAGGAAAAGACAGAGAGAGAGAGAAAGAGAGAGGAAGAGAGAGAAGCAAGAGGGGGAGGGGTGGAGAAGCAGATGGGCGCTTCTCCCGTGTGCCCTGGCCGGGAATCGAACCTGGGACATCCACACACTGGGCTGATGCTCTACCACTGAGCCAACTGGCCAGGGTGGGTCGAATATTTAAAATGTTTTTAAATTAAAAAGATATGGTCATGCACCACCTAACAACATTTTGTCACTGCCGATGGCATAGATGGTGGTGATCCCATTAGCTTCTCACGGAGCCGAAAAATTCCTACAGCCCAGTGACGTCACTGGGCGAAGCATTCTTCATGTATTTGTGGCGATCCTACACTGCCACTGCGGTCCAGCAAGACTGTAGCACACACGAGTGTGCATGGTACATAATAATTGATAATGATTAACAACCGACTATGTTACTAGTTTATGTAGTTACTATCTTTTTACGTTATTTTAAAGTGTACTCTTTCTACTTATTTAAAAAATAAAGTGGTCTATGAAGCGGTAAAACCGCGTGGCGCTGTCAGCAGCCTCTCCCGTCTCCTGTTGGCCACACCTGTAGGTTCTGGTCTTTTCTCTCGTGCCCCACTTCATCTTCTGTACGGTACCACAACCGTGCTGGCTTGTAGCCTAGGAACAGCAGGCTCTCCCATCCCGCCTAGGTCTGCAGTAGACAATATGTCACCCAGGTTTGTGTGAGTGCACTCTGTGTTTGCACAAGGACAAAATCACCGAAGGAAAGTCCCTGTCATTAAGTGTTACGTGACTGTAATAAAAATACCCAAAGTCTTTATGGACAACTGATATTTGACAAAGGAGGTAAGAGCATACAATGGAGTAAAGACAGCCTCTTTAACAAAGGGTGTTGGGAAAATTGGACAGCTACCTGCAAAAAAAAATGAAACTAAGACCACCAACTTACACCATTCACAAAAATAAACTCAAAATGGATAAAAGACTTAAATGTAAGCCGTGAAACCATAAGCATCTTAGAAGAAAACATAGGCAGTAAGCTCTCGGACATCTCTCGCAGCAATTTATCTCCATGGGCAAGTGAAATAAAAGACAGGATAAACAAATGGGACTATATCAAACTAAAAAGCTTTTGCACAGCTAAAGATAATAGAACAGAATAAAAAGACAAACTACACAATGGGAGAACATATTCGACAATACATCTGATAAGGGGTTAATAACCAAAATTTATAATGAACTTGTAAAACTCAACACCAGGAAGACAATCCAGTCAAAAAATGGGAAAAGAAATAAATAGATACTTCTCCAAAGAGGACATACAGATGGCCAATAGGCATATGAAAAAATGTTCAACATCACTAATCATTAGAGAAATGCAAATTAAAACCACAATGAGATATCACTTCACACCAGTCAAAATGGCGCTCATCAACAAAACAACACAGAATAAGTGCTGGCGAGGATGTGGAGAAAAGGGAACCCTCCTGCACTGCTGGTGGGAATGCAGACTGGTGCAGCCACTGTGGAAAACAGTATGGAGATTCCTTAAGAAATTAAAAATCGAACTGCCTTTTGACCCAGCTATCCCATTTTTAGGAATATACCCCAAGAACACCATAGAACTGTTCCAAAAGGAGAAATGCACCCCCACGTTTGTGGCAGCATTGTTCACAATAGTGAAGATCTGGAAACAGCCCAAGTGTCCGTCAGTGGACGAGTGGATTAAAAAGCTTTGGTACATACATACTATGGAATACTACTCAGCCATAAGAAATGATGACATCGGATCATTTACAACAATATGGATGGACCTTGATAACATTATACTGAGCAAAATAAGTAAATCAGAAAAAACTAAGAATTATATGATTCCATACATAGGTGGGATATAAAAATGAGACTCAGAGACATGGACAAGAGTGTGGTGGTTACAGGGTAGGGGGGAAGGGGGCTGAGGGAGGGGAGGGGCACAAAGAAAACCAGTTAGAAGGTGATGGAAGACAACTGGACTTTGGGTGATGGGAATGCAGCATAATCAAATGTCAAAATAACCTGGAGATGTTTTCTCTGAACATATGTACCCTGATTTATCAATGTCACCCCATTAAAATTAATTTTAAAAATCCAAAATAAACAATTAATAAAAAAAGAATTAGCAAATACAAATAAAAGGAAATGTAATTCTATTAAAAAAAAAACCCAGCCTGTCCTGTGGTGGCGCAGTGGATAAAGCATCAACCTGGAATGTTGAGGTCGCCGGTTCGAAACCCTGGGCTTGCCTGGTCAAGGCACATATGGGAGTTGACGCTTCCTGCTCTTCCCCCCTTCTCCCTCTCCCTGTCTCCTCTAAAAATGAATGAATAAATAAATAAAAATTAAAAAAAAACAACCCAAAGACTATCTAGGTAGCAGGAAGACATTTAGCAGAGGACCTGGACAGAAGGAGTCCGGACAAGTCTGGCTGGAACAGCGGGTTTGATGGGAAGGGCAGGGCAGACAAGAGCAGATAAGGGGCAGCCTGGGTTTCACTCACATGCCGCGAGACCCACACACTAAAGGCCCGAGTCCCCATGCCCCTACAGAGCCCAGTTCTCTGGGTGCTGATCGGGGCCCCAGCACAGCCGTATAATTTGAGGGAGGTGATTGGGCTCTTTGAGCCTCTGTGTCCTTATCTGGAAAACAGTCATGACAGTGGAATGGCCCAGCATGACTCGTCTCTTTATGGCTCCCCTGCCCTGGCCCACTGATGGCCAGCCAAACCAAGTGCCACGTGCTCCTGGACTGGGGGACACAGCCATCAATGACAGTGGTTGTGGGGGTGTCCAGGGCGGAGGGAACACCATGTGAAGAGGCCTGGTTGTTTTCCGAGAACTAAGGAGTGGCGGCTCAGAATGACTAATACTCGAGTATATTGGGATCTTTTTTTTTTTTTTTTTAATGCGTATCTCTATTGTCTATTTTTTCTAGAGTGGCCTTACAGTTCTTGTTCATTCGTGTAACCAGTCTTTGTTGGGCACTTGCTCAGTGCTGGATGGCAATCTCTGCTCTCGGGGATGTGGGAGAAGCAGTCACTAAGTAAAGTAACAAAAATATCGAGCCGGTCGGCCGCTGATAAAGGCTGTGGAGGAAAGTGAGGCTGGCAGGGGGGTGGGGTGGGCGATCATGGGGGCTGGCTGCAATCATAATGAGGTTGTCGGAGGGAGCGTGAAGGAAAGGCAGGACTGAGCCAGTTGAGGGGAGAGGGGTCCAGGGGGAGGGAACAGCAAGTGCAAAAGCCCTGGGGTGGAGCCTCACCCACCACGTCCCAGAAATAGATCCTGGTGTTGGAAGAAGAGCCGGAGGGCAGTGCGGCTGCAGCAAGCAGTGTAAGCGGGGACGGGCAGGTCACAGAGGGGCTCGCAGGTGAGAGTTTGGGTGTTTTCTCTCAGTCAGAATCCTCACTGCTGGCTAGGCAGAGGTGGGACCGGCTCTAATTCACTGTTTCACAGAATCATGCTGGCTGCTGTGAGGAGAACGGTGAGGGGCCCAGGTAGAAGAAGCAGGAGTGAAACCTGTTCACATTGTTGGGAAGCTGGTATGGTCATGCAGGTTAACAAAGTTAAGACAAGTAACGATAACAATAATGGCAACTACAACAATAGCGACCCTCTGTGGGCTCCCTGTTTTGCCAGGCCCTGTGCTAGGCACTTTACACACATTATCCATCGAACCCTCTCAGCCCTCAGGGAGGTAGGCATTAGGATTAGCGCCATGTTATAGATGAGCAAACGGAGGTGCAAAGAGAGAAAGCAATTTAACTGAGTTTCTCTGAACATATGTACCCTGATTTATCAATGTCACCCCATTAAAATTAATTTTAAAAATCCAAAAAAATTAATAAAAAAAGAATTAGCAAATACAAATAAAAGGAAATATAATTCTATTAAAAAAACAAAACAAAACCCAAAGACTATCTAGGTAGCAGGAAGACATTTAGCAGAGGACCTGGACATTTAGCTCCCAGCTGGCCGTTTGGGAGCTGATGTGTGAGCCTGGGTACATCTGGCTGTGGACTCAGCCTTCTTAACCAGTCCTGGGGTGAGGGCACTAGGAAGCGGCTGCAGAGGCCAAGCTGAGCAGGACCCCTCTGCACTAACCCCAGGCCTCCCAAGCACTTGGGCGGAAAAAGGGAGAAATGTGTGTGTGTGTGTGGGGGGGAGACAGTTCCCAGGGAATCTAAGAGAGGCTTTCAGACATACCTGCTTCCTGGGGCCCCTCCTGCAATTGTGGGAGACCAGAAGCCCAAGGCTTTGAATGGGACACTAAAGGCACTCCCATAAAAGGTGGCAGACAGAGCCTGGGGAGGCTCAGGCGGTATCTCTTTTCTTTGCATTCCTACATCAAAAGCCAAGAGTCCCGGGGCGGGGGCGGGGGAGGGGATGGAGGAGGGTTCTCGCCCAGGGCCAGTGCACTCTCAGGGACGGTCCTGTCTGACCTTGACCATCAGAGCCCAAGCAGCAGCCTCCACCCCAATTCCCTCCTGCCCTCTGCTTTAGTCCTTCACAGGTTGATGGTGCATCCACTCTCTTACTGGAGTGTACCTGTGTCACCTGTTGGGTGACGGTCTCTTCCACATGGAGTGTCATCTCTTGACAGCAGGGACTGGACCTGTCCTTTCTCCCGCTGTCCAGGTGGCCATCTGGTGTGCTAACGCCAGGGCCACCAACCGCGCCCGCCATCACCATGTAAGCTGGGCTGGCCAAGGTGGCCCTGGGCAGACAGGGTCTGACAAGGTCTGGACAAGGGGCCTGAGTCCGTTTGTCCCAGATTTCAGGCTGCTGGAGAACTTGGTCCAGAGTCCTTGGCGAGTCCTGCAGCCCCCCCCCCCCAACCCCTGGGCCTGCCCCGCCCTGACAAGGGTGGAGGGGGGCGGTAGCAGGATGACTCTGAGGCAACAGAACAGGGAAACTGTGAGGATCAAAACCAAAAACCTAGAGGGAGAGATGGAGACACAGAGACAGGAAGAACCAAAGCTAGAGCAGAAATGGGCAGAAAGAGAGACAGAGGGCCACGGCCCGGCAACAGGAGGAGATGGAGGCCGGGGCGGCTGGGCGTGCGGGTGCCTGGCCTGGTGCAGCACCCAGCGGCTCACAGCTCACAGCCACGCGCATCAAGACGCCTTCTCCACCTCTCCTTGTCTGAGTCCCCTGGGGCTTCCTCCAACTCCATGTCCCCATCTCACAGATGTTGGGACTGAGGCCCAGCGAGGAGGTGGTGCTTGCCCACACCCTGTCCAGCCCCCCCCCATCTCTAATCATCCAGGCTTGTGCTCACTGCTGTGTGTCCTCAGGCTAACTGCTCACCCTCTCTGGGCTGAAGTTTCACCAAATGGGTTCTGAGGATGCCCAAACTTGTTGGACCTGGGTGTCAGCAAGAAAACAAGGAGATAACAGGAGGCCAGGCTGGCCAGCTGGGACGGTGAGTTCCTGTCCTCCTCCTCCTTCCTGGAGCCGGGAAGGGCTCAGGCCTCCCACGGGGCTGACCTTGGCTACTTTCATCTCCCCTCAGTTCCCATCCCAACCCCCCACTCCCACCCCCCACCCCCCATGTCAGGCTGGAGAGGCTCCAGACCCCACCTGGCAGGAGCAGGTGTCTAGAGGACCCAACAGCGGGGAGATGCCGCCGGGCAGAGGTCAATAGGGGCCTGGGGAGGAGAGGTCTGGAGTCCACCCAGCTGGTTCAGGGTGTCCCAACTCCACCCCGACCAACAGGTCAGCAGAGAAGGAGGCCCTTCTTCCCTCCTATTCCTCCAACCCAGCAGCTGGAAACTAGGGGAAAGGCCAAGAGCCACCTCTGTCTCCAGACAAGTGCCCCTCCTCCACCTCGTGCCAGGTGCTCCCGATACCAGCGACCGCGCCTGATACCTGCAGCTGTGGACTAACAGGCCGGAACCGCCCCGCGCTGCCGGCTTACCTGCTGGTTTAGTCCTCCAGCGGCTCTGCACGCAGGGGCGGGAGGTGGCTCTGTTAGTATGAGCCCGGCTCCGCCCCGAAGTGGGCGGGGCTCCCCGAGCCTCCAAGAGCCTACTGTGTGCCTGGAATCTGCGGAGCCCTTAGCGCGAAAACCAGCTACGATGCTTGAGTGGTTTTTTTTTTTACAAAGTGAAAATTTTAAAATCTATTTATTTATTCATTTTAGAGAGGAGAGGGAGAGAGAGAGAGAGAGAGAGAGAGAGAGAGAGAGAGGAGAGACAGAGAGAGAAGGGGGGGGAGGAGCTGGAAGCATCAACTCCCATATGTGCCTTGACCAGGCAAGCCCAGGGTTTTGAACCGGCGACCTCAGCATTTCCAGGTCTATGCTTTATCCACTGCGCCACCACAGGTCAGGCGCTTGAGTGGTTTTTAACATGTTGAGGACTCCCCTTAAAATCTGAAAGCTCATGACTTTTCACACACACACACACACACACACAATGCACATAAACATATGATTTGTGTAAAATAATCAGGAGGTTCATGCTCCCGTGAAGCCCATTCATGACCCTCAGGTCACAACTACACCATCCCCATGGGCCAGATGTAGAGAGTTTATTAGTTAAATAGACATCTGGCCAGATGGTCTCCACCCTTTCCGGGGGCGAACCAGGTTCTCAGCCAATCACAGACACACAGATCACCTTAAATCAGGGCAGCTGTGACAGACAGTCTGTGCGACTCTGCCAGGCACAGTGTAACAGGCGTGGAGTCTTCACCACAGCCCTTTGGGCGGAGATACTATCACTCCCCGTTTTGTAGATGAGGAAACAGGTGCCCAGAGGTGTCAAGAGCCCGGGCCGAGCTGGTCTCCGATGCTCACTGGACAAAGACTACTCTGACAAACGCTAAGAGTTCCCGTCTGATGGACTCGCTCAAAAATCCTAGGCTGCAGGTAAGTGCTACTTTACAGACGGGGAAACGAGGCTCAAAGCATGGAAGTGACTTGCTCAAAGTGCTATATAGCCAGTAAGTGGTCAGGAGTCAAACCCAGGCTCAAACTGACAGCCCCCACCCCACCCTGGTGTAAAATGCACCACACAGGGCCTGGCACTGGGCAAACGCTCTCTGGATGTTGACTGCTACCAGTAAGTCTGGCTTGCTTTTTGCAGCATTCTCCAGACACGCATTTACTGACCAAGCAATCCTTCTCCCGGTAGATGCTTGGGATGAGAGGTGCGAGAACCCTGGACCCCTTTCTCAGCAGGCAGAGGCTCAGGTGGAGAATACTTGGGGTCACAGGTGCACAGAGTTTGTTCCTGGGGAGCCCGAAATGCTTAGCCTTCACCAAGGGGGATTCCAGCAGTGAGGCAGCCCCTGGCCCCAGCCCCTCCCTCCCAAGGACACTCCCCTTCTGACTCCAACAGAAAGTACTCCCTTCGGTGTGACCCACATCCCTGCTTGAAGTGGCCTCACTCTGGCAAGCTCTCCGGGGCCTCGTGTTATTTTAAATTTAAAAATGTCTCTTCATTATCAGCCTTCAAAGCCTCCTCTGTTGCTGACCCAATCGAGAAAAAAAAAAGTCTAAGATTCACTTATATATGTCCTTCCTCCGCCGGGACCAGACAGACAGCCTTGACAACTTTCTCACTTGTCTTTCTTGACTGTAAGCTTTGCAGCTTACAACCAGAACTGCTTACCACCTTGAAGTATATCATCTAGGACATCTGTGCCGCCAAGCTTTCCACGCCGATCCTTCCGATACAACGTCCTTCCCGCCCCATCTCTTTCGGGCACAACCCTGCCCGTATTTCTGAGCCAATCTCAAATGCCTTCTCCTCCAAGGAAGCCTTTCCTGATATCTTTATCTGATGGAACCAGTCAGTACGTAGCGTGCACCTGATTCATGTTTGTTGCATACATGAATGAATGAAACTCAGCCAAAATGTTCTCCTCTTTCTTGTCATCTTGTTGTTTCATTAATAGACTTTTTTTTTTTTTAACATAGCAGTTTTAGGTTTACGGGAAAGTATCCCACCACCATTCTTTTCACAGTGGGGTGCGCCGTCCACATTGGTCTGAAGCTTGCCTTTTTGTCTTAATATTGCTTAGAGGCCTTTTTATATCCTGTACAGTGAGATCTTCCTGCATTGACCCAACCCACAGTAAGCGTTAGCTGTGTTGAGGAAGGAGGGGCAGCCCCCCTCTTCCCTGAGAAGGAAGAAATGAGAAAAATACAGGGGAAAGGAGCCAGCAGGGGTAACCGAGTCAGCCAGTGATAAATTAACTACATCCCATAGTTACAATACAAAACAAGAATAGCAGGATCTGTATTGTAACTATGGCCAGTGATCTGGAAACTCCTTGCCCCTTGCTGACCCCACGGAAGCTTTCCCTCCCCTCTCTTTGAGTCCTGGGAAACCTTAAACAAAGAAATCACATGCCCATTGCTTAGATACTATAACCTGTAAGAAAGTCAACTTCGGGAAGCCCGTGTTTTGGAGTTACAAGCCCCACGTGCTTCCCTGGCTTGAATAAATTCTCCTTCCTTCATTGATTATGTTATCTGAGTGTCTATCCTCCCTCGGGTTGCTTCCTGCTACAATGTGCCGGGCACCCATAATATGTGCTTGGGATATAAAATTGAACAAAATCCTCAAAGCCTTTGTCTTTGGGGAGCTGACATTCTCGCGCAGGGAGATGGGTAATAAACATAGTAAATAAGGAAGTTATTTAGCATGATAGAAGATATGTTTAGTAAAAAGAAAAAAAGAAAGAGGAGCGTGGAGGGGACCTGGAGTTGGGGTGGACCGAGTGGGGGCAGGTTGCAGAGTGGAGGGACCGGAGGAGACAGCCTGAGGGGGAACACATCCCAGGTCTGGGAAAGGTTAGGCTTAGACACGGTCCATCCCCCAAACGCACCGGGTGAACTTAGCCAGCCCTGTGGCGGGGCGCATATAATTTGCCATCAAGAACAATGCTGCAGCCAACAGGCTGCCGTTTTACCCATGTGCGGGTGACCTGTAGATTCGGGTCCTACCAGCGAACTCCAGTGTCCTTGAGAGGGACCACCCACGGCTCTGCATCAGGACAGAGCGCTTCCCTGGGTGCTTACAAACTGCTGGATTCTTCTGGTCGGTCCTGAGGGCGCACGCACTTCCCACCAGGAGAGTTGACAGGACAGAGATGAGCTCATCCGCAGCGGTGCCCCCTTGCAGGCACAGGCGGGCTCACGGGCAGGTAGTGTGTTCCTTCCTGAGCGAGTTCCTGCGGGCAAGGTTTAGAAGGCTGCAGTTACTCAGAGAAACCACCAGGAGGCGCAGGAAGCCCCAAACTCAGAACCTTCTCAAGGTCATCTGGGGGCTTCAGACCATCTCATAAGGCGGGTTAGTTGTGTGGGGCCTCAGTGCCGGGGTGAGAAAAAGTGACAGACAGGAAGGAGAGAGCAAGAGAAAAGGAGATGCTGGAGAAGAGGGTTAGAGAGAGGGGCTTCCGAGGGTGCCTCCAGACCAGTTAACTAGTTTCCTTCCTGTAACCATTGGCAGCCTGGTGCAGCTCTCCCCATCAAAGCGAAGACCTCTCATATCCATGAGTTGAACTCAAGAGTCCAAAACAGAGTGAAGAAAAATGGTCATGGGATAAATACGTACCATAGGATTCCGCTTGTGTAGAAAAATAACCCTTATAAGTAAATGCTACGTACACTTTAGGTGCGTGTGTGCATGCGCGCGCACGTGTGTGTGTGTGTGTGTGTACTATATATACATCCAAAGGAAAAGAATCTGCAAGGGTGAATTTCGCGTCGACAACAGTGGCTACCTTTGTTCCGGAGGAATAGGAATGGGAAGAGGGCTGGGGAGTGAGCAAAGAGGGCGCAAGCCCTAACTGACGCATTTTAATGTTCTGGGAGCCTGTTACCCTGTTAGTTGTATAACATAAAATTAAAATTACTTTAAGAAAAGAAACATGAAGAAAAAGAAATAAAAGAAACATCAAATGTCCTCTTGTGTTGCATCAATAGAGGTCTTAACATGCAGCTCCAGGGAGGTGACCATCCCCTCTGCTCTGCTTAGAACATACTTGGGATCTTCCTTCCTCCCCTTGGTTCTGTCCTGTGGAAAGAACAATGACAGCTCAAGGCACACCAGGAGCTGAAGGTGGGAGGGGGAATCGTGGCGCCATCTGAATGGGGTGCCAATGGGGGAGCAGGTTCCTTGCCAAACTGGAGGAATGAGTATGGGCGGGGAAGGCAGCAGATTTCAGGTGTGTGTAGGGGACGGGATTCCAGGAGTGAAGGATGGTGTAGATTCAAGCCCACAGGGGTTCAAGATTTCCCTTTCAGCCAAGTAGGGGTGACAAGGGCTAATGGGTATTTGGGGAGTGCCTAGACCTGGTGTGTATGCAGACCCAGGCAGAGGATGCTTCCTAGGGATGTAGGAAGACAGTGGATGGACTTCCATCCTCCCATTCAGAGAGTGTGAATATTTCCCTGAAAAATCAATTCCATTCTGGAAAACAATAGCTGGGTGGCCGGAAGGGGCGGCCACTGGGATGGTGTGCAGACCTCAATGCCCTGTGGGCCTCAGGATCTTCATCTGTGAGATGGTTGGGGGGTGGGATGCTGTCTCTGATTTTATCCAGCTGACGATCTTTCAGGGTCCATTCTCTGCTCTTTATGGTTCTCAATGTGGAGGTTTGCAGTTTCAATAATTCGCCACCAGAGGTCGCCTTCTGACAAGGTTGAAAAAGTAGGAAACGGTGGGGTGGGGGACCCCCACTCTGGTCTGAGGGGGGAAACTGAGACTGGGATTCTCTTTCTTCCTTCCTTATTTTGCTCTTTGTCTTTCAGTAACTGTTGATTGAGATCAACTCTGTCCTGTGCACTGAGGCCACAGCAAGGAGCATGGTCTGCTGTCTCCCCTCCTAACGTCTCTTTATTTTTACATCGGACAGCTAATCCCTTAGCAGATCCAGAGTTGGGGCCCTCTGTACCCCTCCCCTGCCACCACTGCTGTCCAGCCTCCTTCACGTCTTGCCTGGACTATTTCAGTAGTTTCTTCCCTGGCCACTCTACGATTTGCCCTGTTTCCCCTTCACCCTATTCTCAGCCAAAGGAAAGCTGTTACCATAAGTCAGAGGCTGCCTGACTTCTGCTTAGAACTCTCCCACCCCTTCTCAGTTCCTCCTCCTGGGAACCCTCTTTACCCCTGACCACATTTCCCTCCCTCCACCCTCTCATTCTCCACTCCAGCCACACTGCCTCCCTTGCTGCCTGCTGTGCTTTCTGAGGCAAACTCATTCACTGCCCCAGGGCCTTTGCACTTGCCATTCCCTCTACCCTAAGGCTATTTTTCCCCAGGTAGCCCCATGGTTTTGCCTGGTCTCCCTAGTTGGCTCTCTTTTCTATCTCATTCCTCAGCAGGGACCTCCTTTTAAAAATAGCCTCATTGCCGTAATTGCTGTCACTCTCTGACTTCTAATGCCTCCGCCCCCCAGTTTTCCTCAATGCGTTTTTGACGGTGTGTTAGGTGTTCACTTATGTATCTTGTTCGGTGTCTCCCCCAGTGTCAGCTCCACAAGGATGGGGGCTGTGTCTGTTTTGCTTGTGGCTGAAGCCCAGGTGCAGAGTCTGTGCCCGGCACGCAGACCGAGCTCAGGAAATATTTGTTGACTGACTGAATGGAAGGGGAGGGCTAGAGGAGGGGTAGCTGATTGGATCTGGGAGGAGGAGCTCCAGGGACTTGGAGGTTCCTGCTTGAGCAGTGGGTGCGGGGAGCACCTCTCCTCCAGCGAGGGTGACAGAGGTCGCTCCGAGGGGGGCATGACTAAGGAGGGAGAGCTCTGTCCTGCTGGTGGGGGGCTCACCGTGCAGATTCTCTCCCTTCAGGGATCTCAGCCTCCTGGGGTCTCGTCCCGACCCCCTGCCTATGACCCTGCCTCCTGGAGGCCAGGGGCCTGCTTCTGACCCTTTCTGTGCCCTGGGTCCTCTCTTCACCTCTTCCTTCTGCGGGTGGGTATGTCCTTGGTGCTTAGGAAGAGCATCGGCCGTGGAAATAGGGGACCTGGGTCAGGCCTGGGGCTCGGTTTCCTCGCCTGTCCAGTGCAGGGACAGCAAGGGGGCTGATGCCCGGGCCCGGGTGTGGGCTGATGTAAAGGGTCACTGTCCTTCTGCCCCCTCCGCACTCCAGACCAGCAGGGTGGCCAGGCCGTCTGCTCAGGGCGCGGACACAGGAAAGCCGTCTCCCGCCTGGCCCCAACCTGAGAGCAGGGTACCGGGGATGGGGGTGGTCAGAGGCCAGGCCTTGCAGCTGCTCTGAGCGCCAGATGCCAGCGCTGAGGAGGACAACTGGGGTGTCCCAGGGGAGGGCCTCAGACAGGGAAGGGACGCACAGGGCCCAGGGGCCTCTCAGGACCAGGGCTGGCTCTCCCTACCTTGTCCGTCTTCCTCCATTCTCATTTCATGGTCACAATTTTGGCCGCTCCCAGGGTCCTCCACAATGAATGTTTCTTCATGTTTCTCTCTAAATGAACAGGCTTAGATGGAATTAGAATAATATTGATACACAAAAAAATAGAGACCGATGTTATGAAGTCTAAACCCAACTCCCCGGTTTAACATGAGCATTTTTCATATTTGCTTTTTCTACTTCTTTCTGAGGTATGTTAACGTGAATTATAGATATCAGGGATTTCTTACCCCTCTTTCCATTTCTGCACGTTTCTGTTAGTCAGTGGTATGTGTCTCTTTATATTGAAAGGTTGTTTGCTGTTTTGCTGTTGAGTTGTATAGGTTTTTATTTTACTATCAATCCCTTAGCAGCTATATGAGTTGCAGATATTTTCTCCCGTTCCTTGGGTGGCCTTTCATTTGGTTGGTTGTTGCCCTTGCTTTTGGTGTGGTATCTAAAAAAAAAATAAAATAAAATCAATGCCAAGACTAAGGTCAAGTTTCTCGTTTCCTTCCAGGAGTCGTATAGTGTCAGGTTTGTGTAGGTCTTTAATCCACTCCTGGTTAGTTTGTGGGAGTAGTGTAGACCAGGAGTTCGACTTCATTCTTCTACATGTGGTCATCCAGCGTTCCCAACACTATTTATTTATTTAGTTAGTTAGTTAGTTAGTTAGTGTTTATTCAGTGAGAGGAGAAGAGGCAGAGACAGACTTTCGCATGCGCCCGACCAGGATCCACCCGGAAAGCCCACTAGGGGGCGATGTTCTGCCCATCTGGGGCATTGTTCCGTTGCTCAGCAACCAAGCTCTTCTTAGTGCCCAAATCGGAGGCCATGGATGGAGCCATTCTCAGCACCCGGGACCAACTCACTCCAATCAAGCCATGGCTGCAGGAGGGGTGAGACAGAGAGAGAGAGAGAGAGAGAGAGAGAGAGAGAGAGAAAGAAGAGGAAGAAAGGGTGGAGAAGCAGATGGGTGCTTCTCCTATGTGCCCTGACTGGGAATCGAACCTGGGACTTCCACGTGCTGGGCCGATGCTCTACCATGGGACCAGTCGGCCAGGCCAGGGCCCCAACACCATTTATTTTATTAATTAAATGTACAGAAGTGACATTGGTCAATGACATTATGTAAATTTTAGATAGACACATTGTCATTTGGTATCTGTGTACCCTCTTGCTCCGACACTGTTAGTTGAAGAGGCTGTTTCTTCCCCGTGGAGTGTTTTAGGCTCCCTTGTTAACTCGTAGTTGACCACATCTGTGTGGCTTTATTTCCAGGCTTTTGATTCCGTCCCATTGGTGAGGTGTGTTTTATGTCAGGATCACACTGTTTCGTCTGCTATAGCTTGGTAATACTGATTTGTGTTTTTGAAAGTTCTGCCTGAGCTGGGGATGGGGGGTGGGGGGATGGGTAAGGGGGAGAGGGCAGGAGTGACCCAAGGTCTGATGCAGCATCTGTCCAGGCAGAGATGGGTCAGGCGAGGCCACTTTATGTCCCTGTCCTAGTGCAAGGGGTCTGAGGATGTGGGGCTGGGATGTGAGTCTGGGGCTTCAGTCCCATGGGTGTCTGGACCTGTGGGAGGGGCCCCAGCCAGAGAGAAAAGGAGGTTGAGCTCCCAGAGGCCGTGAGGTTCATTTGCATCTGGTGTGCATGTGGCGTGGAGGGGTCAAGTTGAAAGTTAGAAAGGCCTGCAACCAAGCCCCTTGGATGGAGGGTCTTGGCTGTTAAGTTTCCACAAAGATTCTATCTCCGGGGCTGTGACCTTCTAGTTTGGGAGGGGCCCTACTTTCCCCACCCCCTCCGGCTTGGCCCTGCCATCTGGGGTTGGGATGCTAAGAGGACAAAGGCCCCTCACTCCCCAAACCCTTTTCCTCTGCAAAATCCCATCTGTCAGGCCCAGCCTCTGACCTTGGACCGCCCAGCCAGTGCAGGCTGTGGAGTAGGGGAGGGGAGAGCCCCCCCCCAGCCCTGAGGGAGACCCGAGCCTCTCCCCTGAGCCTCGGCCATCTGCTCTGGGCAGCACGGGATTCCTTCTGCCACCTGCTCAATCGATCCAGGCCAGGCACCTCCCCTTCCTGGGCTTGGTTTCCCCCGCGTCACAGGCACAGGGTGGGATCGAGGGGCTTTTCCAGTGACTTGCGACCCACGTACGGAATTGTTGTCGTATCCACGATCCACCTGTTCTGTTAAGTGACTTAGGGGTTTGTAAGTGAACTGTACGCCCCTTAAACAGATTTAATGTAAAAAAAGAATGTCACATTGTATCTCTAAGTAGAACTCCCTTATCATCTGCCAGAATTAGCAAAACATGGGGGGGGGGGGAATAATGAGAACGGCAACAAAACAATGTTATTAAATTCTAATCTAGCCTGAAGAGAAAGAAACCAAACATGGTTATATTGATAATTTTAGAAAAGGCAGAACTACCGAGAGAAAAGAACAGATCAGTGGAGCCCAGAGTGAGGGGAGGGGAGGGACCGATGGTAAAAGGGCGTGAGGCAGGTTTTCTGGGCCGCGGGAACTGGTTCTTCATTGTGGTTGTGATGACGGACCACACATAAAAGTCACCGAAGTGTGCACTGTGAAGCTGGTGGATTTTATTGTACTTAAATTTACCTCCAGAGGCAACCTTTTTTTTTTAAAAGGAACAAAAATTCCCGGTTAGCCTTGAGTCTGAGGCCCCCTCCTCTCTTTGTTGAAATGAGCAAGTCCAGGGTGGGGTGGAGGCAGGTAACTAACAAGAGTAACGCCAGACGAAGCCCTTGTCTTTGGGGTGACCAGAGATCGGGGAAAGGGGATCCGAGAGGAAATGACTTGGAGCCCGGAGCTATACGGGCAACCAGAGGCCATCGCCGTTAGGCTTGGGTGGCTCTTTTTCTTTAAGTTAACTAAAATTTGGTAAAGCTGAAAAGTCAGTTCTTCAGCTGCACTAGTGACATCTCAAGGTCTCAGTCACCACACGTGGCTCGCAGCCACTGTAGCGGACGAATACCGACCGTGTGCGCACACAGGAAGTCACACACGCAGGAAGTTCTAGTGGACGGCACTGCCCGAAGAGGCGTCTTTGGTGCACCTAACTTAGAAGTCATCTCTTCTTTCTCCTGCTCCGGGGAAGCCTGGGTTTGAGGTTCGCCTCACTGTGTGGAAGCCACCGTCTCTGCGCTCCGATGTTCCCTGGCACCGGCAGAGATGGGAGAACCGAAAGTCCGGAGTTTCAGGGACTTTCCCCAGGTCAGGTGGCTGTCAGGCGGTGGCGCTGGAACCCTCAGAGGCTGATTCCAGAACTGCTGCCGCCCCCCCCCCCCCCCCAGCTAGAGAGACAGAGAGAGGGACAGATAGGGACAGACAGACAGGAAGGGAGAGAGATGAGAAGCATCAATTCTGTGTTGCGGCACCTTAGTTGTTCATTGATTGCTTTCTCATATGTGCCTTGATCCAGGAGGCCAGAGAGAGAGACCTGGGACCCCCCCCCCAGCACCCTGCAGAGAGAGAGACCTGGGGCCCCCCAGCACCCTGCAGAGAGAGAGAGACCTGGGACCCCCCAGCACCCTGCAGAGAGAGAGACCTGGGACCCCCCCAGCACCCTGCAGAGAGAGAGACCTGGGACCCCCCAGCACCCTGCAGAGAGAGAGACCTGGGACCCCCCCAGCACCCTGCAGAGAGAGAGACCTGGGACCCCCCAGCACCCTGCAGAGAGAGAGACCTGGGACCCCCCAGCACCCTGCAGAGAGATAAACCTGGGTACCCCCCCCCCCCCACATTCCTGCTCCAGTCCCCGGGGCAGGTCTCTGACCCTACAGGCTGCAGGAGGCATCCATAGCTCCCAGCAGACCAAGCGACCCTTTGCATCAAGCCAGAGACTTTGGGCTCAAGCCAGCGACCTTTGGGCTCAAGCCAGCGACCCTGTGCTCAAGCTGGTGAGCTTGGGGTTTTGAACCTGGGTCCTCAGCGTCCCAGGCTGATGTTCTATCCACTGCACCACTGCCTGATCAGGCCAAACTGCTGCTTTTTAATCTTTAAAATCTAAACTCCTCCCTGTGGCCTACAGACTCTCGGCTATTTAATGTCTGTCTCTTCCTGTCTCTCTCTTGCAGCCACTGGCCTTTTGGCTCCGATACAGCGAGCTCATTCTTGCACCTGGACCTCTGCCCATGGCGTCCCCTCCCGGCCGGCCTCGGGCTTGCTGGCGGCGCCCCTTTCTTGCCCTCCATGTCTCAGCTCAGAGCACAGGCTCCGGACCGGGCTGTGGAGAGCAGCCCCTTTCCTACCGGCCGACCGTGTCTTCACTCTACTTGATCTAGCACATCTCTCACTTCCTGAGTGACTACCTGGCTGCTGTTTTCCTCCCTCCCCAGACGGGAGCTCCCCGTGTGCCCATCTCTCTTCTAGTCACTGGCACAAACCGGGGGCTCAGACAATATTTGTCAGATGAGTCCATGCATTCTGAAACAAGCCAGGAGGAAGTGGAGGAGGGAGGCGCGCGGGGACAGGCGGGCCCAAGTCCTCCCTCTGTCCTCAGGGGTAGCTGCTGTCTCCCGACTTTCTGTCCAGACAGAAAGCAGAGGCTCAGAGAGTCCGCAGGCAGGGGAATGCTCAGCCCCAGCAGCAGTTCCGGGAGCACAGCCCCATCCTGAGGACCCGGCTTTATAGACTTCCCAAGCCCTTTCTCAGATGGACACCCCGGAAGCATCCAGAGGGAGCGCTGGGAGCTATGGATGCTTCCTGCAGCCTGCAGGGTCAGAGACCTGCCCCAGGGGCTGGAGCGGGAATGTGTGTGGGGTTCCCAGGTCTCTCTCTGCAGGGTGCTGGGGGGGGGGTCCCAGGTCTCTCTGTGCAGGGTGCTGGGGGGTCTCTCTCTCTGTGCAGGGTGCTGGGGGTCCTAGGTCTCTCTCTGCAGGGTGCTGGGGAGGTCCCAGGTCTCTCTCTGTGCAGGGTGCTGGGGGGTCCCAGGTTTCTCTCTGTGCAGGGTGCTGGGGGGTCCCAGGTTTCTCTCTGTGCAGGGTGCTGGGGGGTCCCAGGTCTCTCTCTCTGCAGGGTGCTGGGGGGTCCCAGGTCTCTCTCTATGCAGGGTGCTGGGGGATCCCAGGTCTCTCTCTGTGCAGGGTGCTGGGGGGGGGGTCCCAGGTCTCTCTCTGTGCAGGGTGCTGGGGGGTCCCAGGTCTCTCTCTATGCAGGGTGCTGGGGGGTCCCAGGTCTCTCTCTGTGCAGGGTGCTGGGGGGGGGGTCCCAGGTCTCTCTCTGTGCAGGGTGCTGGGGGGGTCCCAGGTCTCTCTCTGTGCAGGGTGCTGGGGGGGGGGGTCCCAGGTCTCTCTCTGTGCAGGGTGCTGGGGGGTCCCAGGTCTCTCTCTCTGCAGGGTGCTGGGGGGGGGGTCCCAGGTCTCTCTCTGTGCAGGGTGCTGGGGGTCCCAGGTCTCTCTCTGTGCAGGGTGCTGGGGGGGGTCCCAGGTCTTTCTCTCTGTGCAGGGTGCTGGGGGTCCCAGGTCTCTCTCTGTGCAGGGTGCTGGGGGGGGTCCCAGGTCTCTCTCTGTGCAGGGTGCTGGGGGGGGGTCCCAGGTCTCTCTCTGTGCAGGGTGCTGGGGGTCCTAGGTCTCTCTCTGTGCAGGGTGCTGGGGGGGGTCCCAGGTCTTTCTCTCTGTGCAGGGTGCTGGGGGTCCCAGGTCTCTCTCTGTGCAGGGTGCTGGGGGGGTCCCAGGTCTCTCTCTGTGCAGGGTGCTGGGGGGGGTCCCAGGTCTCTCTCTGTGCAGGGTGCTGGGGGGGGGGTCCCAGGTCTCTCTCTGTGCAGGGTGCTGGGGGGTCCCAGGTCTCTCTCTGTGCAGGGTGCTGGGGGGTCCCAGGTCTCTCTCTGTGCAGGGTGCTGGGGGGGGTCCCAGGTCTCTCTCTGTGCAGGGTGCTGGAGGGGGGTCCCAGGTCTCTCTCTGTGCAGGGTGCTGGGGGAGGGTCCCAGGTCTCTCTCTGTGCAGGGTGCTGGGGGTCCTAGGTCTCTCTCTGTGCAGGGTGCTGGGGGGGGGTCCCAGGTCTTTCTCTCTGTGCAGGGTGCTGGGGGTCCCAGGTCTCTCTCTGTGCAGGGTGCTGGGGGGGTCCCAGGTCTCTCTCTGTGCAGGGTGCTGGGGGTCCTAGGTCTCTCTCTGTGCAGGGTGCTGGGGGGTCCCAGGTCTCTCTCTGTGCAGGGTGCTGGGGGGTCCCAGGTCTCTCTCTGTGCAGGGTGCTGGGGGGGGTCCCAGGTCTCTCTCTGTGCAGGGTGCTGGGGGGGGTCCCAGGTCTCTCTCTGTGCAGGGTGCTGGGGGGGTCCCAGGTCTCTCTCTGTGCAGGGTGCTGGGGCGGGTCCCAGGTCTCTCTCTGTGCAGGGTGCTGGGGGGGGTCCCAGGTCTCTCTGTGCAGGGTGCTGGGGGGTCTCTCTCTCTGTGCAGGGTGCTGGGAGGTCCCAGGTCTCTCTCTGTGCAGGGTGCTGGGAGGGGGTCCCAGGTCTCTCTCTGTGCAGGGTGCTGGGGGGAGGTCCCAGGTCTCTCTCTGTGCAGGGTGCTGGGGGGGGTGTCCCAGGTCTCTCTCTGCAGGGTGCTGGGGGGTCCCAGGTCTCTCTCTGTGCAGGGTGCTGGGGGGTCCCAGGTCTCTCTCTGTGCAGGGTGCTGTGGGTCCCAGGTCTCTCTCTGTGCAGGGTGCTGGGGGGTCCCAGGTCTCTCTCTGTGCAGGGTGCTGGGTGCTGGGGGGTCCCAGGTCTCTCTCTGTGCAGGGTGCTGGGGGGTCCCAGGTCTCTCTCTGTGCAGGGTGCTGGGGGGGTCCCAGGTCTCTCTCTGTGCAGGGTGCCGGGGGGTCCCAGGTCTCTCTCTGTGCAGGTTGCTGTGGGTCCCAGGTCTCTCTCTGTGCAGGGTGCTGGGGGGTCCCAGGTCTCTCTCTGTGCAGGGTGCTGGGGGGGTCCCAGGTCTCTCTCTGTGCAGGGTGCTGGGGGGGTCCCAGGTCTCTCTCTGTGCAGGGTGCTGGGGGTCCCAGGTCTCTCTCTGTGCAGGGTGCTGGGGGGGGTCCCAGGTCTCTCTCTGTGCAGGGTGCTGGGGGGGGTCCCAGGTCTTTCTCTCTGTGCAGGGTGCTGGGGGGTCCCAGGTCTCTCTCTGTGCAGGGTGCTGGGGGGGTCCCAGGTCTCTCTCTGTGCAGGGTGCTGGGGGGGGTCCCAGGTCTCTCTCTGTGCAGGGTGCTGGGGGTCCTAGGTCTCTCTCTGTGCAGGGTGCTGGGGGGTCCCAGGTCTCTCTCTGTGCAGGGTGCTGGGGGGTCCCAGATCTCTCTCTGTGCAGGGTGCTGGAGGGTCCCAGGTCTCTCTCTGTGCAGGGTGCTGGGGGGGGTCCCAGGTCTCTCTCTGTGCAGGGTGCTGGGGGGGTCCCAGGTCTCTCTCTGTGCAGGGTGCTGGGGGGGTCCTAGGTCTCTCTCTGTGCAGGGTGCTCTGGGGGTCCCAGGTCTCTCTCTGTGCAGGGTGCTGGGGGGGTCCCAGGTCTCTCTCTGTGCAGGGTGCTGGGGGGGGTCCCAGGTCTCTCTCTGTGCAGGGTGCTGGGGGGGTCCCAGGTCTCTCTCTGTGCAGGGTGCTGGGGGTCCCAGGTCTCTCTCTGTGCAGGGTGCTGGGGGGTCCCAGGTCTCTCTCTGTGCAGGGTGCTGGGGGTCCCAGGTCTCTCTCTGTGCAGGGTGCTGGGGGTCCCAGGTCTCTCTCTGTGCAGGGTGCTGGGGGTCCCAGGTCTCTCTCTGTACAGGGTGCTGGGGGGGTCCCAGGTCTCTCTCTGTGCAGGGTGCTGGGGGTCCTAGGTCTCTCTCTGTGCAGGGTGCTGGGGGTCCCAGGTCTCTCTCTGTGCAGGGTGCTGGGGGGTCCCAGATCTCTCTCTGTGCAGGGTGCTGGAGGGTCCCAGGTCTCTCTCTGTGCAGGGTGCTGGGGGTCCTAGGTCTCTCTCTGTGCAGGGTGCTGGGGCGGGTCCCAGGTCTCTCTCTGTGCAGGGTGCTGGGGGGGGTCCCAGGTCTCTCTGTGCAGGGTGCTGGGGGGTCTCTCTCTCTCTGCAGGTTGCTGGGAGGTCCCAGGTCTCTCTCTGTGCAGGGTGCTGGGAGGGGGTCCCAGGTCTCTCTCTGTGCAGGGTGCTGGGGGGAGGTCCCAGGTCTCTCTCTGTGCAGGGTGCTGGGGGGGGGTGTCCCAGGTCTCTCTCTGCAGGGTGCTGGGGGGTCCCAGGTCTCTCTCTGTGCAGGGTGCTGGGGGGTCCCAGGTCTCTCTCTGTGCAGGGTGCTGTGGGTCCCAGGTCTCTCTCTGTGCAGGGTGCTGGGGGGTCCCAGGTCTCTCTCTGTGCAGGGTGCTGGGTGCTG
Organism: Saccopteryx bilineata; assembly: GCF_036850765.1. Classification (NCBI taxonomy): domain Eukaryota; kingdom Metazoa; phylum Chordata; class Mammalia; order Chiroptera; family Emballonuridae; genus Saccopteryx; species Saccopteryx bilineata. The sequence continues at coordinate 205,848,676 of NC_089495.1, forward strand.
GGGGTCACAGGTCTCTCTCTGTGCAGGGTGCTGGGGGGTCCCAGGTCTCTCTCTGTGCAGGGTGCTGGGGGGGGTCCCAGGTCTTTCTCTCTGTGCAGGGTGCTGGGGGTCCCAGGTCTCTCTCTGTGCAGGGTGCTGGGTGCTGGGGATCCCAGGTCTCTCTCTGTGCAGGGTGCTGGGTGCTGGGGGGTCCCAGGTCTCTCTCTGTGCAGGGTGCTGGGGGGGGTCCCAGGTCTCTCTCTGTGCAGGGTGCTGGGGGGGGTCCCAGGTCTCTCTCTGTGCAGGGTGCTGGGGGGTCCCAGGTCTCTCTCTGTGCAGGGTGCTGGGGGGGTCCCAGGTCTCTCTCTGTGCAGGGTGCTGGGGGGTCCCAGGTCTCTCTCTGTGCAGGGTGCTGGGGGGGGGTCCCAGGTCTCTCTCTGTGCAGGGTGCTGGGGGGTCCCAGGTCTCTCTCTGTGCAGGGTGCTGGGGGGGGTCCCAGGTCTCTCTCTGTGCAGGGTGCTGGGGGGTCCCAGGTCTCTCTCTGTGCAGGGTGCTGTGGGTCCCAGGTCTCTCTCTGTGCAGGGTGCTGGGGGGTCCCAGGTCTCTCTCTGTGCAGGGTGCTGGGTGCTGGGGGTCCCAGGTCTCTCTCTGTGCAGGGTGCTGGGGGGTCCCAGGTCTCTCTCTGTGCAGGGTGCTGGGGGGGTCCCAGGTCTCTCTCTGTGCAGGGTGCCGGGGGGTCCCAGGTCTCTCTCTGTGCAGGGTGCTGTGGGTCCCAGGTCTCTCTCTGTGCAGGGTGCTGGGGGGTCCCAGGTCTCTCTCTGTGCAGGGTGCTGGGGGGGTCCCAGGTCTCTCTCTGTGCAGGGTGCTGGGGGGGTCCCAGGTCTCTCTCTGTGCAGGGTGCTGGGGGTCCCAGGTCTCTCTCTGTGCAGGGTGCTGGGGGGGGTCCCAGGTCTCTCTCTGTGCAGGGTGCTGGGGGGGGGTCCCAGGTCTTTCTCTCTGTGCAGGGTGCTGGGGGGTCCCAGGTCTCTCTCTGTGCAGGGTGCTGGGGGGGTCCCAGGTCTCTCTCTGTGCAGGGTGCTGGGGGGGTCCCAGGTCTCTCTCTGTGCAGGGTGCTGGGGGTCCTAGGTCTCTCTCTGTGCAGGGTGCTGGGGGGTCCCAGGTCTCTCTCTGTGCAGGGTGCTGGGGGGTCCCAGGTCTCTCTCTGTGCAGGGTGCTGGGGGGGGTCCCAGGTCTCTCTCTGTGCAGGGTGCTGGGGGGGGTCCCAGGTCTCTCTCTGTGCAGGGTGCTGGGGGGGTCCCAGGTCTCTCTCTGTGCAGGGTGCTGGGGGGGTCCTAGGTCTCTCTCTGTGCAGGGTGCTCTGGGGGTCCCAGGTCTCTCTCTGTGCAGGGTGCTGGGGGGGTCCCAGGTCTCTCTCTGTGCAGGGTGCTGGGGGGGGGTCCCAGGTCTCTCTCTGTGCAGGGTGCTGGGGGGGTCCCAGGTCTCTCTCTGTGCAGGGTGCTGGGGGTCCCAGGTCTCTCTCTGTGCAGGGTGCTGGGGGGTCCCAGGTCTCTCTCTGTGCAGGGTGCTGGGGGTCCCAGGTCTCTCTCTGTGCAGGGTGCTGGGGGTCCCAGGTCTCTCTCTGTGCAGGGTGCTGGGGGTCCCAGGTCTCTCTCTGTACAGGGTGCTGGGTGGGTCCCAGGTCTCTCTCTGTGCAGGGTGCTGGGGGTCCTAGGTCTCTCTCTGTGCAGGGTGCTGGGGGTCCCAGGTCTCTCTCTGTGCAGGGTGCTGGGGGGTCCCAGATCTCTCTCTGTGCAGGGTGCTGGAGGGTCCCAGGTCTCTCTCTGTGCAGGGTGCTGGGGGTCCTAGGTCTCTCTCTGTGCAGGGTGCTGGGGCGGGTCCCAGGTCTCTCTCTGTGCAGGGTGCTGGGGGGGGTCCCAGGTCTCTCTGTGCAGGGTGCTGGGGGGTCTCTCTCTCTCTGCAGGTTGCTGGGAGGTCCCAGGTCTCTCTCTGTGCAGGGTGCTGGGAGGGGGTCCCAGGTCTCTCTCTGTGCAGGGTGCTGGGGGGAGGTCCCAGGTCTCTCTCTGTGCAGGGTGCTGGGGGGGGTGTCCCAGGTCTCTCTCTGCAGGGTGCTGGGGGGTCCCAGGTCTCTCTCTGTGCAGGGTGCTGGGGGGTCCCAGGTCTCTCTCTGTGCAGGGTGCTGTGGGTCCCAGGTCTCTCTCTGTGCAGGGTGCTGGGGGGTCCCAGGTCTCTCTCTGTGCAGGGTGCTGGGTGCTGGGGGTCACAGGTCTCTCTCTGTGCAGGGTGCTGGGGGGTCCCAGGTCTCTCTCTGTGCAGGGTGCTGGGGGGGGGTCCCAGGTCTTTCTCTCTGTGCAGGGTGCTGGGGGTCCCAGGTCTCTCTCTGTGCAGGGTGCTGGGTGCTGGGGATCCCAGGTCTCTCTCTGTGCAGGGTGCTGGGTGCTGGGGGGTCCCAGGTCTCTCTCTGTGCAGGGTGCTGGGGGGGGGTCCCAGGTCTCTCTCTGTGCAGGGTGCTGGGGGGGGTCCCAGGTCTCTCTCTGTGCAGGGTGCTGGGGGGTCCCAGGTCTCTCTCTGTGCAGGGTGCTGGGGGGGTCCCAGGTCTCTCTCTGTGCAGGGTGCTGGGGGGTCCCAGGTCTCTCTCTGTGCAGGGTGCTGGGGGGGGGTCCCAGGTCTCTCTCTGTGCAGGGTGCTGGGGGGTCCCAGGTCTCTCTCTGTGCAGGGTGCTGGGGGGGGTCCCAGGTCTCTCTCTGTGCAGGGTGCTGGGGGGTCCCAGGTCTCTCTCTGTGCAGGGTGCTGGGGGGTCCCAGGTCTCTCTCTGTGCAGGGTGCTGGGGGGGTCCCAGGTCTCTCTCTGTGCAGGGTGCTGGGGGGGGGTCCCAGGTCTCTCTCTGTGCAGGGTGCTGGGGGGTCCCAGGTCTCTCTCTGCAGGGTGCTGGGGGGGGGTCCCAGGTCTCTGTCTGTGAAGGGTGCTGGGGGGTCCCAGGTCTCTCTCTGTGCAGGGTGCTGGGGGGGGGTCCCAGGTCTCTCTCTGTGCAGGGTGCTGGGGGGGGTCCCAGGTCTCTCTCTGTGCAGGGTGCTGGGGGGGTCCCAGGTCTCTCTCTGTGCAGGGTGCTGGGGGTCCTAGGTCTCTCTCTGTGCAGGGTGCTGGGGGTCCCAGGTCTCTCTCTCTGCAGGGTGCTGGGGGTCCCAGGTCTCTCTCTGTGCAGGGTGCTGGGGGGTCCCAGGTCTCTCTCTGTGCAGGGTGCTGGGGGTCCCAGGTCTCTCTCTGTGCAGGGTGCTGGGGGGGTCCCAGGTCTCTCTCTGTGCAGGGTGCTGGGGGGGTCCCAGGTCTTTCTCTGTGCAGGGTGCTGGGGGTCCCAGGTCTCTCTCTGTGCAGGGTGCTGGGGGGGTCCCAGGTCTCTCTCTGTGCAGGGTGCTGGGGGTCCTAGGTCTCTCTCTGTGCAGGGTGCTGGGGGTCCCAGGTCTCTCTCTGTGCAGGGTGCTGGGGGTCACAGGTCTCTCTCTGTGCAGGGTGCTGGGGGGTCCCAGGTCTCTCTCTGTGCAGGGTGCTGGGAGGGGTCCCAGGGCTCTCTCTGCAGGGTGCTGGGAGGGGGTCTCAGGTCTCTGTCTGTGCACGGTGCTGGCGGGTCCCAGGTCTCTCTCTGTGCAGGGTGCTGGGGGGGTCCCAGGTCTCTCTTTGTTCAGGGTGCTGGGGGGTCCCAGGTCTCTCTCTGTGCAGGGTGCTGGGTGTCCCAGGTCTCTCTCTGTGTGGGTGATATGGCTTTACTCTTGCCCCTGCAGCAAGGGGCAGGAGGTTGGGGTAAAAAAGACAGTATCTGCCCTCAAGGCCCCCCAACAATATACAGAGAGGGACTTGGGCCGACCTGATTCACAGGTGTGGCTTTCTGCTGGTGGGCAGGCCCAGGATTCAAGGCAGGAGCTTTGCAGGGGAACCAGGTGGGACATTCGCCCTGAGCTATATACTAACAGCGATTCTGATAGCAGCAGTGACAGTCATCGTGTTTCTCAATCCCTTACCAGGCGACAAGCTCTGTGCAGAATGCTTGGTGCCCATTTGTTTTCATTCTCCTGTCGCCCCTGGGAAGCCAGGTGGAGGCGCTGGAGCCCAGAGAGGTGGGCCGCTTTCCCGTGTCACCCAGGCAGCAGGGCGTGGAACCAGCGTTTGAACGCGTGTCCATCAGGGCTGCCACCCTGCTGCTGCACGTCACCCCTTCCCAAAGCCCCTTGGGAGGAGAGAGCCGGGAGAATGGCGGCTGTGTGGAAGGGGATCTTCAGGCTCTTTCTCCGTTCCGCTGTCTAATGTCAGTTGAGTACCCGCCGCGTGCACTGGGCAGGCTACCGTGGGACAGGAGATGGACGTCCCACGTCCTACGCCTGACATGCTCACTGTCGCCTGTGCGGGGAGAGGGGACCCGTAAAGGGACACGTGCAACACAGTTCAATAGGACGGGAGAAACCCAGGAGAAAGGGGAGGCAGAGAAAAGGGTCCTCCACCTCAGCTGGGGAGGGGCCAGGAAAGGCTCTGGGGAGGTGACTTCCACAGGACATGGTGGCCCGGCCAGCAGAAGGAAGAGCAGGAAGTGCGCTGCAGGCAGCGGGCACTGAGGGGGCAGCGGGCGGTGGTGTGGACGGGGCAGCTCCAAGCAGCTGGATGGTGCTGGGGTGGCCGAACGGGGCAGGGAGTCGGGGTGTGGAGGCTGCGAGGGTCGTCCACACGCACAGACCCAGAGAAAAGCCCTGAGACTGAAAGTCTCCCTCCCTATGCCGAGGGCCGGGGCCAGCTGACGGAAGGGGCTGGCTACTCCGGTCTGGTGATGAATAGAGTCTGTGAAGGGCAGCTTACGCACAGGACGTGTCTTGAGCGGCAAGATGAAATGGATTACTGCATACAGGAGGGCGGGGAACCCGTCACGGGGACTCGCACCTGACCGCTCCCAGGTATAGAGATGACTTGATGTGCTTGACCACATCAGGACAACAACCTGTTCCAGGAAGCAGCACATAGCACGAGGCCGGGGAGGAATGCCAACTGATGTCAGAATGAACATCAGTCATGATCAGTCTTGGGGCGGGGGGGGGCGGGTTGCAGAAAGCAGTCTCTGTGCTGGCCCAGGTCCAGTTTGTGGGACAGACGGCGGTCACGTCGTGGAACTGTCTCTTGCTCCGCACAGAGGAAGATAGCATTTTCTCTGCTTCTGGGGGCTGCTGCGTATGTGTTGTGAGGGCACAGGACTTCAGGGTTGCATCGTTTGAGGCCTAGTGGAGTCAGCAAAGAGAAAGAAATGTTTCTGACCCAGTACGTCTCAGAGCCTTTACTATGGTGAATGTAGGAAAAGTCGACAAGAGAAGCGTGGGCCCTGCGTTCTGGGAGATCACCGTCACTGGAGGAGACAGATAAAGACAAGCACAGGGACACAGCAAGTGTCAGGTGGCTGGAGCCCTGTGAAGAGACGTGCGAATGATGAGGGGAGGCGGAGGGCTTCCTGGGGAGGATGACATTTGAGCAGGGACCTGAAGGAGATGAGGGGGCAGCTATGTCTGGGGAAGAGTGGCCTGGGAAGAACAGCATATGCAAAGGTCCTGAGGCCTGTGGGTGGTTGATGTTTTTGAGAAGCAACATGAAGGCCAGTGGCTGGAGCAAGTTGGGCTGAGGGAAAAGGTGGGTAGGAGATAAAGCTGATGGGGGTCCGCTCCCAAAGGCTGTGGTATTCAGAACTTGTTGGGGAGTCCTTAGAGGGTTGGGGCAAAGGGGTGCTACCTGGGGACATGCTGCCTCATGAGTTTATACTATCAAACAACCTTATAAGCAGAGCAGCAGAAGCAATAGTTATAGGGTGCTGAGGATCAGTTAGGTTGCTGTGTCCCTCATAAGCCTGGGAGGTAAGCACGATTAAATCCCATTTTACAGGTGAGGAAACTGAATCTCAGAAAGATGGCCTTGTATCTGTGTGGTAGTCTCAAAAACATTTCTGGAACCAATCACTGAATGGAAAGACACATTAAAAAATATCTTCCCCTGTCATTTAATATTCTTCAAAGCCATCATTTTTCATGGCTGTATAGTACTCCATCCGGTACCATTCCCATTGCCTTTTAGCCAGGACATTAGGTAGTAGTTGTTTTGTTTTGTTTTGTTATTAATAGCAATGCTATAGTAAAGCTTGTTAAATCTTTATGAATCTCCTTTATTATATAGTTAGGGTCAATTTCTGAAAGTACAGTTGCTAGGTCAGAGTACAAGCCTGTTGATGAACAGCATAAAATTTCTCAAAAGTTACAGAATTGTGACTCTGTCGCCATCCTAAAAGGACATCCCAGTTGACCTTCTCACCTGCTCTGTGTTTGGAGGGACATGTTTGGGCTGAGCTGTCTTTTCATTCACTGCCTCATTTTGTTCCCTCATGGAATAGCCTTAACAGTGTTACTAATTAAAAAAATAATAATTTATTATATAAGGCACAGAATCCAAAAGATATAAAAAGTATTTTGTGAAAAGCTTTTCTTTTGTGCCTGTCTCCCGGTCAGCCCAGTAGCCCCCCACCCCCAGCCCCACTGGGAGCTTTCTTAGTTTCTGGTGGTCCTACCGGGAAAGTTCAGATGCAAGCAAGCATGTACGGAGAGAGAACACCCTTGAAATGAAATACAACAAAAAGCATGCGTCTGTGGGGCGCACAGAAGACAGCGAACAGACACGTGAGGCTGATTCCATCTGGGTTTCGGGTTGGGTGAAGAAAACACCGCCAAGGTCAAGATGCTGACGGAGGCCTGGAAACAGCCCCAGGCCTGTCTACTGGGCAAGATGTCGTGGTTGCTTAATTGCCGGGTCAGGGTAAGGTCGTCAGGATCCTGCCTCTCCCTCCGGTCTGGGCACACCAATGACAGCTTGTCCACCTTACTTTTATGGGCTCACCCTCCCCTACCCCCTACGTGGTCAGGGAGGGGAAGGACTGGGATGCCCGCAGCGTCCCTGACTTGGCTCCAGGTACTTAACAAATCCTTGAAGACAGGGGGCACCACCAGTGTGCTGTTAGCAGGTGAAGGTGTTCAGAGTTCTAGAATCTATGCCCAAAATGACCTCTCTCTGTGGGGCCTGCTGTGGAGTCCAGGGGAGGTTCCTTTGGCCATCTGTCCGTCTGGGAGGCTCAGCATTTTTGTGCTTGTTTTGTTTGAAGCTCCAGGGCACGCAGAGCTTTGAGGATGCCAGGGCCAGTAGGCCCTTTCCCGAAGCATCTCAAATATCTCCCACATCTCAAATATCTCCCAGCCCCTGATTACAGGTGTGGACCTTTGAGAAGAATCTGACCACACCGCCGTTGTCGTCATTCCTGACCTTAAAACGGGAAAAAGCTGAAGTCCGGGAGGCACCCGAGCAATGTGTTCACGGGGTCATTTTGTAAAATCTTCCAAATCAAGGGGTGTTTTTAACCTCACTCTGCGTTGCAGTAATATAAGGTTATAGTAATTAAATATGTAGAAACATAGAAAAACGAGGAAGATATATAAAAGTAATTAAGATACAATATTAAAAGCAATTAAGGAAATTAAATAAAGTTATGCCGTCTGGATAGGAATTAATCTAGTGTGGTACAGATATGACAAACAGACTCCGCCTTTCGAGCAGGGCCCAGTTAGTGTGTGCGTGAAGTTATATATAGATAAGAAGTGGCTTGATGTCATAACTCTGTAAGTTAACATAAACAAGAAGCTTCCCTAGGAACACCTTAAAAGTGGCTTGATGTAACATTTCAGTAGATTAACATAAAAAGGGCTCCCTGTGAGGAACTCCCCAAAAGGTGGCTTGAGGTGACACTCCTGTAGATTGACACCTGTTAGAAGGCATAAGCCAGAAAAGGTACTAAAGCTGAGCGCCCCCTGCTGCAACAGTCGCCCAGACTCCAAGATTGACATGGACTGTCTCCACGCCTCTCTGACCAAAAACAGCCAAGAGGAGCGTGCCCGCGGGGCCCCCTTCAGCTGTACCCAGGCATGCCAAAAGGATTTGTGAGTAATAAACTGCCTGTGTGATTCTTGCAACTAACTGGTGTATCGTTCTTGTGTCTTTCCTCTGGTGGCAGTTACTGTCGGCACTGATAAGTAGAATGAATCCTCATAGCCGCCTCATGAGTAGTCTCGAAGAGGCTGCCAGCCCTGCTGATAAGCAGGAGTGTCCCACTGTGCGGGGAAGTCAAATGGGGGATGCCCGATCCAGGTAGAGCTTGGGTTCTGCTGGGACACTCTGTTCAAACCTCCGTCTTCTACTCTAACTTCCCCTTGTATATGGGGATGTTGGAGTGAGTGTCAGCATGTTGGGGATCTGGCCAAGAGGACCTTGACATTTCATTTGGGTTCAGTGGTTTTATTTATGTTGCTTCCAGTCACTGTTGTGACTCAATTATCTCCCACTGACCTGGTATAGGAATGGTTTCCAGGAATACCCCTGCTGAGCACACTGAGCTGACTCAGGTGGCACGGTGACATGAAAGTGTCAGTCAGAGGTTATATCTGGATACACATGAATGGTCTTACTTGTCTGTGAAAGGTATTGTAGAGGTCATTCTTAAATGTAATGTTATTTTTTCTGGTGGTTTTGTACTGTTTGTGGAACTTGTCATTTGTCTTGGTTTCTTTGATCTTTCTAACCAAATAATCACTTTATGACCTAATTTTCTATTTGTAATTTTGTGGTTTCGTTTTTCTGAAATAAGTCTCCCTAAATTATGTAAGCGCCGGGAAGTTACCGCGTCTGGACCTGGCCGCCCTCGGCTTTCTCTGTCTTCCGGGATCTCCGGCCCTCCTGGTCTTTCCTCTCTGCTACCGCCAAACATCTTGCACATTTATACGGAGATATGACAAAATTGTCGTGAGGACTCCTGCTGGGCCCAGACAAACCTTTGTTTTCTCATCTATAAAACAGGAAGACTAGAATAGAATAGAATAAATATCTTCTCAGTAATAAAGTCAAATGTGTGGAAGGCCTCAGGTACAGTCTAGCAGGGGGCAGGGTTGGTGCCAGGTTTGATGTTTAGCTGGTCCTCACAACTATGGCAGATGCCCGGTTTCCAACAGTGTCTGTTCTGATTGGTAGGTGCCCATGCCAGAATGCCGAATCATTGCTAGCTAGTGGTATATTGACTAGTCCCTTCCCCTACTTCCCCAAGATGTGTACATAGTAAGTGCTCAGTCATTGGCAATCCAGTCCAAGAATTTGAAAGACACTTGCTGGAACAGAAAACAGAGGCTGGTGCTAAGTTGAGCAATGCCTTAGTCTCAAACACTGACTCACAGCTATGAATTTCCTCATCTCCACGAACCTTTTGAGTCAACTGATTCTTTCTTTCGTTCTTTTTTTTTCTTCTTCTAATAATTCTTCTTCTTCTTCTTCTTCTTCTTCTTCTTCTTCTTCTTCTTCTTCTTCTTCTTCTTCTTTTCTTCCTTTTCCTCTTCCTCTCCTCCTTCTTCTTCTTCTTCTTCCTCCTCCTCCTCCTCCTCCTCCTCCTCCTCCTCCTCCTCCTCTACCTTACTCCTCCTTCTCCTCTCTTTCTCCTTCTTTTTCTCCTTCTCCTTCTCCTTCTTTTCCAAGTGAGAAGAGGGGAGATAGAGAGACAGACTCCCACATGCACCACCACCAGGATTCACCTGGCGACCCCCATCTGGTTTCATCCTCTGTCCATATGGGGTCATGCTCTCAACCCAACTATTTTTAACGCCTGAGGCGGAGGCTCCATGGAACCATCCTTAGCGCCTGGGGCTGATGTGCTTGAACCAATCAAGCCATGGCTGTGGGAAGGGAAGAGAGAGAGAGAGAGAGAGAGAGAGAGAGAGAGAGATAAGGGGGAGGGGTGGAGAAGCAGATAGTCACTTTTCCTGTGTACCCTGACCTAGAATTGAACCCTGGGACATCCACACGCCGGGTGAATGCTCTACCACTGAGCCACCAGCCAGGGCCAAGTCAACTTATTCTAATCCTCTTTACAAATATTTTTTCTTGACACATTTAAAGTTTAGAAATTTGGAAAATTTACAAAAGCACAAAGAAAAAAATAAATGCTGTTATTATACTACGATTATGTATTAAATACATATTTATGTTGTATATAGTGCTTTGAAACATGGTTCTTTAAAAAATTGATTAATTTTAGAAATGTTCTGCTTGGTTGTGCCTTCATTGGTCACTTCTGATATGTGCCCAGACTGGGGATTGTACCTGCAGTTTTGGTGTTTCAGGGAGATGCTTTAACTCATTGAGCTAACCGGCCAGGACTGAAACATCTATATATCTATTTAAATCTAATGCTTCCTTAGCATTACCTCCATACTTTAAATATCTTTTAAGTATATCATTTTAAATACTGCATAATATTCCCGACCAGTACATGGGGATAATTTAAGGTACCCATCTCAAAGGGCTAACGCCATGAACCCTGACAAGAGTTATGACATATAAAGCCACCCTGGCACGTGAAAGGCTCAATTCAATCAACTTAGCTCTTCCGCAGAATGGATTTATCGAACCAACCCTTTTTCGCTGAGCATGGAGGTTATTTTCCTTATTTTGCTACGAGAAATAATGCTGGGTAGACTATATTAGTCTCTGCTCATATCTGCGGTCATTTCCTTAGTCCACATGGAGACTGCTGGGTCTGCACATTTGTAAGAGGAACCCCCTCCTTGTGCTGTCATAGGAACGAACGGAGAGGAAGAGGGGCTCGCCCCGGCTCATAGAGCGAATTAGCTACAATGTCAGGGCCGGAACCCTACATGGTGGCTCGTCTGGCTGGAGACCGGGAGAGAAAGTCCAGGCTTAGCTAAACTAGGTCGGCGTGGGGCACAGGCCGCCGCGGGGAGAACCGAGGTCCCAGGGCGAAGAGGCGAAGGGGCGGAACCCACGTTAAACGGTCGCCTGGCAACCCGGGCAGCGCGGCGTTCGAACGGAAGCGAGGAACCAATCAGGATGTCCGGGGCAAACCATTTCCGTGACGGGGGTGGTTCTGGGGGTTGGGGAGGGAAGGCACGCTCACTTCCCGTTCCTCCGCGCACCCGGACCTCCGTTCCGGCGGGGGCCTTGGGACAGTCGGGTCACCCTCCACTTGGGTGCAGAGGCGGCGTGGGGCGTGGCCACTCGCGCCCCGGGTCCGAGCTGTTGTCCGCCTCTCCGCGACCCCCGAACTGGCAGAGCCGGGACTCGCCTAGGGCGGGCTCCAGGTGAGGGCGCGGGTGGCCTGGGGCCGCGAGCTCGGGTGGGTGGGTGGGGCTCCGTTCACCGCGAGCCTGTGAGCCTGCGCTGCGTGTCCTCCCCGCGTCAGACCTGCGGAGGTCGGTGGTCCCCCATTTCACAGATGAGATCAGTGAGGCTCAGAGAAGCGTGTCTTAACCCCGAGAGGTCGGGCTGAGGCTCCAGTTCATGCCTTTATGCTCCCCACGCCGTCTGGAGCCAAGGTAGCTCTAGATTGGCCTCGCGAGGGGCAACTTGTGGTGACCTTTTTAGCCTCTCAGCAGTAGGGTCACGGCCCATGGATCCCTGCCTTAGATCACCTCCTTTCCTGTCCCTTCCCCACACCGTCTCCGGGTGCCTCTTCTGGGCATCTGTCGCTGTCTTCTCCAGCATGTTAGGGGGTGGACTTGGTCCTTCTGCCCACGGGGTCCTGAATTACAGTGCTGTTCCTGTCAGAGGGCCGCTATGGGGGCGGGGAAGGGGGCGGATCGGACGGGACTGACTTGTCTGGGCTAGATGCCAGATGGAGCTCTGACCCTGGAGTCATTATTGGACTCTTGGGAATCTAGCCCAGATTCGGGGAAAGGCTAGATAGAGGTAGCCCCTCAAGGGGAACCGGTAGTCACCAGAGCCACCGGCGATTTTGGAGTTGGAGGTGGGGCTTGGACTCTTTCCTGATCTAGACTCTGCTGATCTAGACTCTGTCCTGCCTCCTGGTGACACCCCTCCCTTTCCATTGCTACTGTTGGTATCATTCTGCAGGTGGGGAAACTGAGGTTCTAAGAAGATAAGCCCCTTGCCCAAAGTCACAGAGTCAGACTTGGCACCGCTGGGGTTGGCTCCCAGTCTCTCTGGCTTCAGTCTTAGCACCCTAGACGCTCAGAATCTAGCATCTGGGAGTCTTGAATTTCTTCAAGGGGCGTTATCCTCTCTCCTCCAGACTCTCCTCGTGGCTCCCAGGGAGAGGAGCTCTGGGAACTCAGAAAAAAACAAAACAAGTCTTTCATTCTTTCTTTCAACCACTATTTATTGACTTCCTATGCCCAGACCTCCTTGTCCATTTTTTTTATTTTTTAGTAGCACTTACTGCTGTCATATATATATATATATTTCACACTCTAGTGAATTTATTATCTTCCCCAACTGGAATGTGATGCAAGGGAGTGGGGTTTAGATGAGGTGAGAGAGGGACTCGCCTCCAATGCAACCTCGAGGGCTGCCAAAACCCTCTGCAGTCAGAGTATCTGAAGCTGACACTTAGTGACCATTCGTGGTGTGTTCCGCTGGCCGAAGCCAACTCAGATGGCCTCTTGTGGAGTGCAGTCTCCCCCCACGCCCCTCTCTGTCACAATTACAAGTGCGTCCCTCTCTCCAGCTGTCCTACTTAGGCAGAGTGACGTCAGTGCAGTCATGCTGCAGCGTGACAGGGAGAGACTGGGCAAGGACTAAGTGGCATCCGTAGGGGCTGATGGGTTCTTTCTGTACCGAGGTGGCACAACATATGTTTTTCAACCATGTATTAAGTATGTTAATACCATAATCAATATGTTAATAACATAATATTAGTAAGAACAACATGTCATTAAAATGAGCAAGATGAAAACAGTATACCCGGCGTGTTGCCCTTTGTGCACAAATAAAAAAGAAAGAATATATGTTCTTGATTGCTTGTCTCTGCCTAAAATCTCCCTGGAAGGACACAGCTGTAGTTACAGTGGTGCCTGCTGGGAGGGGAATGGGTGGCTGGGAACAGGAATGGGAGGGAGTTTATTTTCGCTTTATTTCCTTTAGAGCTCTTGGATTGAGCCATGTGCTTATATCACTTGGTTGAAAAACTGTATTATCTGTATCATCTTTACCTCATGTTTATATATATTAGATCATATGTTTAATCAAAAGACTACTGCCCTGTCTGTGATCTGTCATTGACTTGCTGTGTGACTTTGGGCAAGTTTCTACACATCTCTGGTCCAAGATAAGTCATGCTGGTGAGCTCAGGCCTGGAGAGAGGGCAGTTCAGGAAGCGGGCTTGGCTGTGGGTCTGCCCCAACCCGACCTTCCCCATCCTGTGCTCCAGGCCCTTCCCTAAGGTGCTGCATGTGGTATCTCTCACACTGTCTCCACGGCAAGCCCTTTTATCCCGATTTTGAAGCTCAGGGCAGACGGAGGCCCAGAGGGTTGAGTTGGAGAGGTGGGTCAAATAGAAGATTGCTGCCTCAGGGGACTGCCCCCATGTCCTTCCTATAGCCTGCTCACCTCTGCCTTCCTGAGGTTTGTGCAAGGTCGCCCTGGGCGAGGCTGACGCCAGGCAGGTCAGGGCATGAGCGTCTGGGGAGACTCCAGAAATAGCATGGGGCCTGGCGTGGCCCTGGAGTGGAGGATGCCCAGCTAGCTGGGTGTCTGACCCTGACAGCTGGGTTGAAACTGAGCTGGGGCTGCCCCCCTGGCCAGCTCCCGCCCTGATGCTTGGAGCCTTCCTGATCCTCCTCCGGGGCAGGTGAGGGCCTCCCTGTCTCCTCCGAAGTCTGGGCTGGGGTTCCACGGAAGAGAAGGAGAGAAGCAGGTGGAAGGAAGAGGTGGGGGGTGCAGGGTGTCGTGGAAATTCTAGACATCAGAAACCAGACCTTCTGTCCCCTTAGCAAAGAGTGAAAACCACTCACACCTCTTGAACACTCACTGTGTGCAAGTACAGTATAAGTAGGAGCCCACTGAATTCCCTCTGTACTCTGATAGAAGGTAGTTCCCAGTTATTATTTCTACCTCCCAAAGTGAAACTGAGCCCAAGGTCACCGAGGGCTGGAATTCAAACCTGTGACGTCTGGCTCCAGACTCTGTACTCGCTCTTTCTCTCTCTTTTTTTTTTTTTTGTAAAATGTGTTCAGATAAAATGGACCGTTTTAACCATTTTTAAGTGTACCGTGCAGTGGCATTAAGGGCCTCCTCTTTGTCGTGTGACCGTCGCCACTGCCCGTCCCTTGAACGTTTTCATCTTCCCAGATGGAAATTCTATACTCGTGAAACACGAACTCCCCGTTCTCCTCCCATCCGGCCCCTGGCAACCACCATTCTGTCGCGATGGATTTGTCTACTCTGGGTACTCATACAACTGGAATCACACAGTATTTGTCTTTTTGTGTCTGCTTATTTCACTTAGGATAATGTCTTCAAGGTTCACCTGTGGTATAGCACGGGTCAGAACTTCCTTCCATCTTAAAGCTGAGTAATGTTCCGTTGTATGTAGATACCACATTTTGTTTAATCCATTAACAGTCACTTGGGTGGCTTCTACCTTTTGGCTACTGTGCATGATGCTACTATGAATGTGGGTGTACAAATATCTGTTCACTTCCCTGCTTTTAATTATTTTGGGTAAATACCCAGAGGTAGAATTGCCTGTAGTAATTCTGTTTAGAAATGTTTGCCTAACTGACATACTCTTTTCACAGTAGCTGTACCATTTATATTCCCCACAGTGCACGAGGGTTCTAATTTCTCTACAGCCTTAATAATACTTGCTATTTCTGGTGGTTTTATTTTCTTTTAATAATGTCCATCTTAATGGACGTCACATGGTATCTCACTGTGGTTCTGATTTACATTTTCCTAATGCTTAGTGATGTTGAGCATGCCTTTACACACTTACTGTCTGTTTGTATACCTTCTTTGGAGAAATGTTGATTCAGGTGACTACACTCTTAGATTTATAACCTCTGACAGAAGTGGGTTAACATTCTGGGCTGATGAAGCCCTCACCCAGGAGCTGGGCACTGGAGCATCTGGCAGGTGGACTAGTTATCACAGCTCACACTTCGGTGGCGTTTGTCAGGCACAGATCTCATGCTTGGAGGGAGGCAGTGTTGGGAGTCCTGTCTTACAGCTGAGGGAACAGAGGTGTGGAGAAGTTGAATAGCTGATCACTGGGGGAGCTGGGATTCGAACCCTGGCAGGCTGGTTCCAGAGTCCATGCTGCAGAGGTGGCTACAGAGGAAGGACACAGAGTGGGAAGACTGCAGGCAGCAGACTCAGTGTGTGCAGACGTTTAGGGACAGGACAGGGCTCAGCTAGAAGTGGCCAGAGCGGTGACTTGAGGCTGGAGGAGGAGTGGGCAGGTGGGTGAAGGCCTGGGCAGGTCTGGGGTTGGGAGGGGGCTTGGTGCTGAGGGGCCTTGGCCTCTGAGGTAGCCTGCTTCCAGTCCTGCCAGTTGGTCAGTGGTGTCCCCTCCTGTGTTTGGTCCCTAGAGAAAGACTGTTTGGAAGAGTGTGGTAGAGTTCTCAGCCCAGTGGGGGAGATACACATGACAGACAAGTGGACGTCCAGAATAACAGGGTATAATGAACACGTGGAAGGGAACAGACCAGGGGAGAGAGTTGGCGGGAGCCTCAGAGTGCTCAGGGGACTCTCTCTGAGGAGGTGACATTTGAAGTGCAACCTGAAGGAGATGAGGGAAGAGGGTCTGGGTGCAGCACAGATGGTGCAAAGGCCCTGAGGCAGTAAAGACCTTGGTGTGTTCAGGAACAGCGGGGAGGTCTATGTGGCAATGCAGAAGAGCTAGGCAAAGAGGTGGGAGAGGAGGGCGGGGACTGGATGGGGGGGGCTGAGGGACCAGCTTGGATTTTATTCTAAGGTGATGGGGAGACAGAGGGGGTTTTAAGGAGAGGAATGATGAGATCTGATTTCTGTTGGGAAAACATGGCTATTGTTTTCCCTGTTTTATAGCTGAGGAAACTGAGACCCAGACCATATAGCCTGGGAGTGCTTCGTAAGGTAGCTTCTCCCTCTGGGGTCCAGAGAGGGAGTCTGTAGATTCCTTAGGACCCCTTAATGAGTGGCCGAAGCCCAATACTGGAGATCTGTTCTCCCTCTTCCCACCAAGACCCATACCTGGGTTCACATTCCTGGCTCTGCCAGTTACCAGCTTTGTGACTTCAGGCAAGTGGCCCCACCTCTCTGTGCCTCAGTTTTCTCAAGTGTAAAACACTAGTAGTACCTATCCCACAGGGAGGCTGCGAGGATTAAATTAGTTAACATACATAAAGAGCTTAGAAGTCTGCCAGGTCCAGAGAAAACACTCAGAAAAAGTCTTACCTGTTTTATTATGAAAACTGTTATTGTTGCTTTGCCTTTCCTACTATCAGTGCCGAACTGAACCTTCCGCCACCCCGTTGCTGCCTCGGCGGAGGGCCAGGAGGGGACCCAGCAGGCCATTGTGGGGAACGATGGCCCTGTTGCCTCCCTCAACCCTCTAAACTCAGGCTCCGGGGCTGGAGGGGGCCTCAGGGTTGACTCCCTCTCCGGGGCTGGAGAGCCTTTGCTTGAGTCACTTCCTGTCTTCCCATGCCCTCCGCCCCAATTCTATCACAGCCTAATCAAATGTGCCACCTGAGGTGACATAACAGGGCTTAGGGTGCAGGGGAGACAGTCACCTCCCTCCCAGGGATTCCTTCCTTCCAGCAGGGCTACTGTCTCCTCCAAAAATGGGAATCAAAATGGTTCCTTGGGTGGTGGGCGGGGCTGTTGTCCAGAGATTTAAATAAGTACAGTACCTGGTACTCAAACTTTTTAGTTGTTATTATTACTCATTGCTGTTGTTACTAATGTTTGCAGCTTGCTCAAAGCTTCTATAGGCGCTCTCAGGACCTAAGAGCTCACTCTGACCCAGTCTGGAAGGTCTGATGCAGAGTGGAGGGCCAGAGAGGTCCAGTGAGCTGCTCAGGGACACACAGCTAGAAAGGGGTGGGGTTAAGGCTTGGTCTGGAGGCAAGGTACCCGGGTTGGACTCCTCAGGATAACTTTGGGCGACTGATTCAGCTTGTCCCAGCCTCAAGATTCCCTTGTTGGGGAAAATAATAGAGCTCACCTCATAGGAGTTGTTGGGAAGATTAAAATGGGTCATTGATATACCAGGAAAAACACTTTCTCATGCCCAGCACAGCGAACGTAAACTGGCGGTCACTGAGGCTGTAGGGAGGACTCAGATTTTCCATCGCCATGGTGGACACGCTTGTGGGCGTGGGCCACGGGGACTCCATACCTGGGCGGTGCGGCTGGGGGCAGTGCGGCTGTGGAATGGGCGTGCCCGGCGCACGGAAGAGCTTCCTGGCGTGGGCCCTGGGCGGCTAGGACCCGGTCCTGGCGCGGAGCCCGCTGCCAGCGCATCTGGGCTCGGCTTCTGGCTGCTGCCTGGCTTCCCTTCTCTCTTTTCGGGTAACACCTGGGTCGGCGGGTTCACCCGCTTGCCACCGGCCGCCGGAAGTTGCGCAAAAGCTTGTTACTTGAGCCCCAGGTGGGTAGGGGTGGGGGGGGGGCACGGAGTAGCGGCGTGGGCACAGCCCGGTAAGTGCGGGCGGAGCTGGGGGCGCCGGATTGGGGCAGGGGGCGGCCCGGGCACCCATTACTCCTCGCTGGGGAAGGCGGGGAGGGGGGCAGGGGCTCAGTGTCCGGCCTGGATGGAAACCACAGAAACCGTGCGGCAGTCCCCTCATTTGAAAGCCAGGCCAGTCTGGGCTTGGAGAGGGGCGACCAGTGGCCAGAGTCACAGCGCGCTGCAGCTGGGCTGGGCTCGCGGTGCCCTCCGGCGCTGGGAGTTCCTAAGATTGGCCTCGAAGTCAGGAAAGGCAGAAGCCAGGCCGGGAGCCGAGCCGCCCCTACTCCCTCTCTCCTCCTGCGGGGGCTGCCTTCAGGCGGCCGATGGGGAGGGGACAAGGTGAGGATGCATGCCCCAGAGATGCCAAGGAGAAGGGCCAGCCCGGGGCGTTTGGGGCCATTTGTGGGTAGCGTTTGAAATCCATGGGTGAGGAGTTCCGGGATGAGAGGAGGTCCAGAGACTTAGAGAGGTCGAGTCCCACCTGGGGACTGGGACCCTGGCATTTCTGTTTGCCCACCTGTGAAATGGGGCTTATTTAGATCAGCTCATGGACTAGCCTCTATCCTCTGCCTCCCTGGTCCGTGGCCCTGGGCTGACACCCACAGACTCTTCGGAGAGTGCTTAGAAATCCCTGCAGGGGGGAGGGGAGGGGTCTGCAGAGTTGGACGGAAGTCCTAAGACAAACAAGGAGCCCCATTCCTGGTGAGCCACCTTTTTGCCCCATGCTGAAGAAGGTCCTCAGCCTGTTCTGCCTGTGCATCCTTGAGGTGACCTGGAGGCTCAGGGAAGTCTGTTTTTAACGTTTCACAGATGAGGAAACCGAGTCTGTAAGAGCTGAAGCAGCTTGCACAAAGAACATCAGGTGGGTGGCCAAGCCCCAGGCAGGTGGGCACGGCTCTTCACACCTGGGGGAGGGGGTCAGACCAGAGAGGGTAGGGGCCTGAGCAGAGGGTGTGCGGGGTTTGTGCCCTGCCTCTTCCCATCTGACCCCGTCTCCCGCTCCCCGATGGTGGGACGGTGCTGGGGAACCAGCACCGCTGACAGGTCCGACTGGTTTGGGAGGCGGCAGCCCGGGGCGGGGCAGAGTCTAGCTACTTCAACGACTGGGCTCAGCAGGGCTGCCTTTCCTGTCAGCCCCTTCCCTCCTGAGGTCTCCTGGGGGTCTGCCCTGAGTGGGACCGCCTTCCTTCCTCACCTACTGGACCCCTTCTACTTGGGGTATAGCTCTGGCTCGGGGCCAGCAGCCCCCAATGTTCTGTTCTCAACTTGCCATTGCCCAGATGTCTCCGGAGGGCTGGGCCAGATGGGACGGGTAGCAGGTATGTTTGCAAAACACGTTTTGTTCACCCTGTACATGCAATGTTTTATTATTATTATTTAATCTGCTAACATTTAAGAATCTAGAATTTTCCTGCACTTCTGGATTTCCAGCTTCCTAGAATATCCCACACTTACCACCTGGGACCCATGTCCTGCAGCAGATTGGGTGTGCCCTTCTATAGTTTTTCCCTGGTCTGCCCGTTCACATCTGGCCCCAGTAGGCATTTCAAGTCAATAAAACTGTATTGAACACCTGTTGTGTGTCAAGAGCAACCTCTTGAAACTTAGATACAGTGAGCAACACAGATGATCTCCCCGGCTCTCACCCTCACGGAGCTGATACTTTAGAGGAATGGGACAACAAAGAGGAAAACTACCATAGAGGTAGTAGATAAGTGAAGTCAGCTTCATATATGGATTGGGTGTTATTGATCTGCTCTAGGACCTAGGTTGGTACCTTCTCTGAGTCTCAGTTTCTGCGTCTGTAAAGTGAGGTGACAGTGACCCAGCTCGCTGGCTTGGTGGAGGATTGCCAGAGAGGACGGTGTCAACGTCCAGCATACAGCAGAGATCCCTGCATCTCACCCCGATCTAGACTTAGCTTTCTGCTAAGAATGGAAATGCTCCAATCTGTGTGGTCCGTTGTTGTGACCACTAGGTACCTCTGGCTGCAGAGCACTTGAAATGTGGCTAGGGTGGTTCAGGAACCTAGCTGTAAGCTTTTATTTCATTTAAATTTAAAGCTAAGGTTGTGGCTAGTGTCTGTTGAATTAGAAAGGACAGCTCTAGATGGCCGGAACTACAAGTCCTCTTGGTTATATCACCTAGACAGAGCCTTCCTCCCCCAGTTAACAGATGAGAAGGTTCAGGACCTGGTCTGCAGGTTTTCTTGTGGCCCATCTCTAGGGAGACTGCAGGGACACTTTGTGGTCCCAGGCCTTCCTTTGAAAAAGTGACAGGGATGGCCTGATCCCTGGGACACCAGGCTCTGATGCCTAGGTGATTATGTGGGTACTTGTGCACCCAGGTGTGGGCATTCCTGCCTGTGGGCACTCATGCTCTGCTGCTGGCACATCAAGAGTCTGCTGGATGCCCCCAAGCAGGGCTCCATGATCTTCAGGCACTCCGAGCGGAGTGGCATAGCTTAGGGCTGACATTTCCCTGTGACAGGCGTTCAAGAGCCTGGCATTGGAGTCCCATACTGGAAGCTGATACTGTCTGTGCTCCACTGTGGCGGGGGTGGCGATTTTCTACACTCCTCCCCCATGAGCTCTGCTGCTGTGCCTGGAGCCTGGCATGTCTAGGCTGGTGGGTAGCACAGGGCAAGCTTCCTGCTTGGGTGGGTGAGGGGTGGAGGTGGTACCAGCCTTCCTGTGGCCAGCCCAGATTGGGTTGGAGCCCTTTCTCTTGGTTACCCAACCCCAAGACTCCTATGCCAGCACCTCCTTGCTTGGAGTCAAGGAGTAGAGCCACCATCCGACTCGCTGACTTAGCTTCATCATATTGGTTGCCTCCCTGGGCTTCAGTTTCCCCATTTGAAAAAATGGAGCTGTTAAGAAGACCCACGGAGGTTGAGCCGGCTGGTGCCCGGCACACGGCTAGGAGCCTGCTTTGCTTTCTTTAAAGTGTGCCTTGCGCTGTCTTTTCTGCTCAGGCTGTGCACAGTTTTTCTCTGTGGCACCTTTTTTCTCTCTGCCCGGGTTGAGTCCGGTCCCCCCGAGCGGGGAGGGGTGTGGGCGGAGTCACAAACCCTTCAGCTGGCGCTGGTCCTGCCTTCTGATTGGCTCCCTGCGAGTCAGGGGCGTGGCCTTCACTTTTAATGGGGAAGGCGTCTGCTGCTTCTCCCAGTGTTTGCTGAGCCTTTGTCTGAGTGTGCTCAGCCCCTTCTCTTTCCTCCCCTGCAGTCGTTGCCGGCGTCTAGCTGCCAACTTTCTGCCTGGATCGCTGTCTCATTTCGCCAGTCGCTTCGTACAGAAAGCCTTGGGGTATGTAACAGCCATGCCCGTGGACATGCTGTCTCCCGGAGCCCGGGACACCCCCGCCCTACCTTTCCGCCTGCGGACCAAGGTCCCCAGCTACCTGCTCCGGCGGCCTGCGGACAGCGGAGCCCGGAAACCTAGTGCTGTGGAGCGCCTGGAGGCTGACAAGGCCAAGTACGTCAAGAGCCTGCATGTGGCCAACACCCGCCAGGAGCCTGTGCAGCCCCTGCTGTCCAAGCAGCCGCTCTTCAGCCCCGGGACTCGCCACACTGTGCTCCCTTCTAGCCGCCGAGCCCTGCCTGGCCCTGGCCGCCGGCCCCAGCTGGACATGGACATCCTTAGCAACCTCATCGACTTGTGTGATAGCCCTGTGTCCCCTGCCGAGGCTAGCCGTACCCCTGGACAGGCAGAGGGAGCCCACCAGGACCCCCCAGCCACCCCCCCACGCCCACCGCCCAGTACGACTGCGGTCCGCCGAGTGGATGTCCGTCCCCTGCCGGCCTCACCTGCCCAGCCCTGTCCATCACCAAGCACTGCCACCTCCACCTCCAGCCCAGCCCGACCCTCAGGTTTGCAACGCTCAAAGTCGGACCTGAGTGAGCGCTTCTCGCGGGCAGCCGCCGACCTGGAGCGATTTTTTAACTTCTGTGGCTTGGACCCGGAGGAGGCACGTGGGTTGGGTGTGGCCCACCTGGCGCGGGCCAGCTCAGACATAGTGTCTCTGGCTGGGCCCAGTGCTGGTCCAGGCAGCTCCGAGGGGGGCTGCTCCCACCGCAGCTCTGCCACCGTTGAGGAGCGGGCCCGGGAGCGCGTCCCCTATGGCGTGTCAGTGGTTGAACGCAATGCCCGTGTCATCAAATGGCTGTACGGGCTGCGGAAAGCGCGGGAGACCCCAGCGGCGGAGGGATAGGCCTTCACTGGACTCTTCATTCTGCGCAGGGCTGATCTTAGAGAGGCGGTTGGCCCCTTGATCTCTCCTGCACCCTTTCCCTGGTTTGCGGCAGACCAGAGACTGCTGCCTTTTGTGAACTTGGCACAGAGGTAAAGGCTCAAAGGCTGGGCCAGCATCCATCCGGCAAGGACTGAGCGCGGGGAGAGTAGGAGCACTCTGGATTTGTCACATGTAGGGGTTTTGACATGAGTGTACCTCTGCTTGGTTCCTCTGCCCGGGTTTGGGGCACTTAGCCCTCCCACAGAGAGTGAGGGGCCGGGGATCTCTACCCTGTTGGTCTACGCAGTGGCTCTCTCGTTCTTCCCTGGCATCTGTCCTTTGCTGACTCCCTCTTCCTTACCCAATGGGCCCTGGCTCCCTGGGAACTCACCCTGGGGTGGGGTCAGGGAAGAGGGGTCTAGCCCCTGTTCCCAGGCCTTGCAGCCTGGCCTGGGTGGGTAGATTGTAGGAGGGACTGGAAGGAGTCTGCACTGCTCGGGCTTCCCTCCCTTTTGGTTAATAAAATGCACATGCTTGTTTTTCACGGACTGGGTCATCAGACTCTTCTGTGTCCACAAGGGGAAGGGGTGGGAGAAGTCTTGGGGTGGGGCCTCCTAAACCTAGGAGTTGTTTACCCCAGGGTCTGGGGGGACAGGAGGTCAGTGGCTGGCCTGGCTTCAGGGATCCTCAGGAAAGCTGCGGTGCTTCCTTCATGAAAGAAGAAGCTGGGTCCAGCCACTGAGTGAGCTGGGACGGACCAGGAAGGGGAACTGCCCTGCAGGGGAGAGGCTGACAGGGTCGGGACCCTCCCGACCCCGACCCTGACCGTTAGTGCTCTGACTTCCCAGTTCCCCAGGGGAAGCCCAGTGAGGGCAAAACCTGAGCTTGTGGTCACATGGGCCACAGACGTGG
Organism: Saccopteryx bilineata; assembly: GCF_036850765.1. NCBI lineage: Eukaryota > Metazoa > Chordata > Mammalia > Chiroptera > Emballonuridae > Saccopteryx > Saccopteryx bilineata. The sequence continues at coordinate 205,871,366 of NC_089495.1, forward strand.
GGGTTGGAAGTGGCAGTCCTGAAGGAAGAGGGACTTGGGGTGGACAGCACAAAATGAGTGCACTGGCTTCCAGCTCTGGGTGCCCCTGATCAAGCCCACCTCCCCCTCTGGGCCTCCGTGGAAGGGCTAGACCACACAGGCTGGGAGCGGGGGGAAGGCGGACAGAGCCCCAGAGCACGGGGCTTCGAGGTCTGGGCGCCTTCCTGTCTCCCTCCAGGTCAGTTACCTGTTCGGAGCCCTCACCTCGGCTGGTGGAGCAGTCAGTGGACGGGCCAGCCTGGGACACAAAGGATGAAAGGCTGGGTGGCCTCTGCCCGCCCTTGGGTGGGAGCGGGGAGGGGCTGGGTGGTGCTTCCTTCCATGCGGGCTGCCCTGGCCGCAGCGCTCAGAAACAGGAAGCTCTATGGGGGCCCTGGTGACAGGTTTGATGTAGCTTTTATTTAAAGCATAAAGAGGAGATTTCCGTTGGGCTGTTGACAAACATCCAGGTCAGCCTAGCTGTCTGTCTGTCTGTCTTGACAGTCTACAACCAGCTGCAGGGGGATTGGGCTAGGCCCGGCAATTAAAGGAGACAAGAGGGAAATTGGGTTATAGAGGAGGATTCTGTGAGAGCCCATGAGAATGGAGTCCACCCCCTCCCCCCATGACACAGGTGAAGAGATGGGCACAGGGAGGGTGGCGACCTGCCCATTCGTGCCCCACGGGGTTGGTAATATACGAGCTGGGCTTCCTGGTCCCTTTGTTAAAGGGGTGATGGGGGCAGGTGGATAATCTGGGCAGGTTCCTCAGAGGTGGGATCCTTCGAGGGGGTCAAAGACTGGCCCTCCGGGCAACCTGGCCAGAATTTTGCGCTGTGCATTGCCCCTTGCTGTGACCTGCCAGCAGCACCCCAAAACACAAGAGGGTGGGTATGTTGGCTGCAGTTACATGTGAAGAAATTGAGGCTGGGAGACCCCTTGTTCCTGGGGGAGGCATAAGGCTGGGCGTAGACCCTTTACACGCGTCCGGTCACCGAATCCTCAAGATGACCTTTCGAGGATCACCTGAGAAGGTCATCCCTTGTCTTTGAGCAGGAAGGGCGGTGGCTTGTGGGCTGTCCCAGCGCAGGTCTGCGTTCTGGCTTGCGGACATGCCAGGCCGTGGCTCCCTGATCCTTTTGACCCTTGCCTTACGTCTTTGCCATCCTGGCAGCTTGTCCTGCTGGTCACTTTTTTTTTTTTTTTTTTTTTTTTTTAAGAGAGAGAGCAGAGAGAGGGATAGATAGGAACAGACAGACAAGAATGGAGAGAGATGAGAAGCATCAATCATCAATTTTTCGTTGCGACACCTTAGTTGTTCATTGATTGCTTTCTCATATGTGCCTTGACCACGGGGCTACAGCAGACCGAGTAACCCCTTGCTCAAGCCAGCGATCTTGGGTCCAAGCTGGTGAGCTTTGCTCAAACCAGATGAGCCCGCGCTCAATCTGGCGACCTCGGGGTCTCAAACCTGGGTCCTCCGCATCCCAGTCCGACACTATCCACTGCGCCACCACCTGGTCAGGCCTGGTCACTTTTATTGAGCACCTACTGGGTGCTCAGCAGTGGGTGAGACAGATAGGGGCCCTGCCCTAGCCTTGGTGGGGCGGGGGCCAACAGCTAGCAGTACGCACATAGTCATACAACACGGAGCTGGTATTGTTTAGGGACGTCTGCCTGAAGACCAGAGCTGTCCCCAGGAGCTGGGCCTGGGGTCGCCGAGAAGGGCATTGGGAAGGTCCGTGAGGAAGAGAGCAGAAAGGGATTCTTAAAAATGTGCAGGGTGCCAGACTGAGCCTTGACTTCTCCAGCAGACATTCATTCCCCGGTTCTGGAGGGCTGGCTTCCCCTCTGCCAGGAGTTTGGAGCCTGCCCCCTCCCATGTGGGGGTCTGTGTGGGGAGCGGCTGGGGCTCCCACCACTGCCCCCCACCGGCCCTCAGCCTTGCCAGCCTCCCCTGCCTCTCCAGCCTCAGGGATCTGTGGAGACGGCCCCTCTATTGTTCCACCTCCAGTTGGAGCGCGGGGGGCAGTGAGCGGCAGCCACTGCCTTGGAGCCCCTCGGCGGGCCCGCAGCTGCCACCCCGGCCCCCAGCGCAGCTCCCCCAGGCCAGACTGGCCCCAGCTGCCGAGCCCCTAATTAGACAGAGATGAGATCTGCCCCCTGATCTATTTCCCACCGGCTAATTATATACACGTGGGCTTGGGAGGCTTGGGAGACCGGCAGCCTGGCTGCTCACTTGTCGTGAAGGTGTCACAGGCCCCTGGGAAAGGCACCTGACCCCAGCTGCCACCAGACCTCAGTTTACCCTCTTGGCAGAGGATGGGGTGGAGCTAGAGGGCCACTTTACTGCTCCAGGTGAGATGGTTCTGGTTCTGCTCCTGAGGCTTTCAAGAAGACAGGTGGGGTGGGGTGGAGTGGGGAAGAAGACCCCCCCACCCTGCCTGACAGACAGAGGAGCATGGAAGGACCGAAGAATTAGGCTATAGGTCCCTGACTCTAGGATTCAGGCTAAGGTGGGGATATGGGTGTGATCACTGTGACAGCTGTCCCTGCCACATAGACGTGCACAGGGGGAGGGCTTAGAGTCGTGCGGGTCCACCCAGGCTCAAACCCCATTCAGGTTTTTAAATTTTTAATATTATTTTTCAGATAAGATAGTCACATATTTTCTCCAACACTTTATTAAGAAAAATATCAAACGTAAAGAAAATTTGAAAGAATTACACAGTAAACATATTTGCACACATCTTAATATGTTGCTAGATTTGCTAGATCAGGCATCTAGTCTACCCATCTATTCAGGCAGATTCTTTCTGAGACTCGTCGACCCATCTATTAAGACGGCGTGTCTTCCTGAAGCTTTTCAAAGTAAGTAACAAACATTAGCACCCTTCCTCTTACTGGCGTCATTAGCTATATAGTTCAGTAGTGTTTGTTTACAGTTCTTTTATCTTTTTGGGGGGAGAATGGGAAGGTAAAATTTATATACAGTGAAATGCATAGATCTTCAAGGTACCCCTTTGCTGAGTTCAGATGAGAGTATACTGTACCCCAAACCCCCCCCAATCAGGATGCAGAGCCGCACGACCAACGTGGAAAGTTCCCTCGTGTCCCTTCCCTGTCGGTTCCTGTCCCCGCCTCGTGGGGATAGCTAGCTATCCCCGTATACCTGTAAATTAAATAGTTCCAACCGAAAGCCTCCTCCTGGCCTAGCCCTCTCACCCCAGCCCAACTTCCTCCAAGCAGCCAAGTCAGCTCTTAACAGTTCCTTCTGGTAGTTTTCTCTAGATTTCTAAGTAACATGTTTTTCTCCGACTGTTTTTGTTTGTTTGTTTGTTTATGATTAATTTTAGGCAGATACTGACCTACTTTCTGGCCTGAGGTGTTCATCTATGGCTTCTGCAGCCTGCCTGCCTGCCTGCCTGCTGGGGTTTGAGTCCTCCAGCCTCCCCCCTCCCCCCCACTGGTCATACATAGGACTTTGGGCAAGTGACTTAACCTTCTTGTGCCTTCGGCTCATCACTGGTGAAATGTGAGTAACATAAATATTTAAGTGGCTGGGTTGTGAGGATTCTGCATGTAAAGTGTCTAGAATAATGCCCATTAACCCAGTGAGTGGTGGAAAATGGTTTCTTTTTATAATTAATATGATCAGGGAGGTTTTAACTGGTCTCACCTTCCTCTGCTTTTAGTCCACACTGGGTCACAATTTCCATGAAATGAATACCTAGTGTTATTGATATGATAACGACGTAAGAATTGTTCCCTGCCAAGCCAAATCACGTATTACGGTTACATTTCCTTTCTTGTGAAACTCTTCTTTCTTCCCTGAAGTTATTACCTGCTTTGCTTTTCATTCCCTTAGTTTTCCTGTTAACCCATCCGTAATTCCCAGACATCCTTACTCTCGCCACCATTGCACATAGGAGATAAAGTATTCGTGCCAGATGGTTCCCTGTAACCCTTCAAGTACTTTTAAACAACCTTCGCTTTTTAATAAAAAATAGTGGAACCAGTTTTAAAAACGGAACCTCCGGCACCAGGACAATTTGTAAGAGAAGTGTTTGTGAGCACACTGTGTGTCCCTGCCCACGTGGGTCGCTAAGAGGGGTAAAAGCGGAAGCTGTGGCCCCTGCCGCCAGGCCGCAGCCTCTACCCACGGGCAGCCCTCAGCGCCGTCTGCCCACTGGTGCCCTTCTACGGCCCCTCCTCTGCCCTTTGCTTTATTCATCCGTTCATTCAGCAGAAGTTTGCTGGGTCCTTGTCCACACTCTGCACTGTGCTGCCCAGTGCCAGGGACTTAGAGCTTGGGCAGTGGTGACCCTCCCATTTCCAGGTTAGTGTTTACACTGACACATGAGGAGCCAGGGAAATGGAATAGAGATGTCTATGGGGTTGGGTGCTGGCTAGCGTGTGTGTATGTGACCTGGGCACGTGAATGTCTGTGTGGGTTCTGACAGATTTTCAATGGAAGGCCACCGTGTCCATTTACGGGCATATGCATATGGGTACAGGTGTTGTCTGCACAGTGTGTATTCACAAGGCATGTGAATCAGTTAGTCTTTGCTGCTTCACAAACCACCCTGGCTTATTATTCTATGAATTGGCAGTCGGGGCTCAGCGTGGCGGTTCTTCTGGTCTGCCTTAGGCTCACTCATGTAGTTACAGTCAGTGGTGGGCTCCCTCACATGTCTTGCAGTTGGCAGGCTGTTGGCTCAGGTGCCTCAGTTTACCTCCAGGAGGCTGGCTGGGGCTCATTCATGTGCTCATTTCTGAGTTCCGTGTTTAGCAAGAGAGGACAAGTTCCAATGCCTCTGGTGGTGTTGACAAATGACCCAGACAACACAACACGGCCAGGTCACATTCAAGGGATGGAGAAATAGTCTCCATCTCTTAGTCATATTGCAAAAGGGCAGGAGTACAGGCATAGAGGAACCACTGCAGCCAGTTTCCAACTGACAACAGCCTATCTGTGCCAGTAAAAGTCTTGGGGAAATTCCTAGCCTGGGAGTCGGAAAAGCCTGGATTTCCTGGTGCTACCACTTACTTGCTGTCTGACTTTAGTCAGGTTGCCTCGCTGCTCTGCGTTTTGTAAACTGGATGACACTGAATGAAGTGAGATCTTTATAAAGTGCCTGTGATATCATTCATTAATGCAACACATGTTTACTAGAGCCTACCATGTGCCAAGATATGGTGGTGAACAAAATGAACCAAAACACTTGTCCTTGGGAAGCTCAGTGTAGGTTTCGGACAGATATTAATTGATCATCCCAATAATTTTGTAGTCATTAAGATTGGATCGCGGCAGGAAGGAGGGGTTACTGACCTGGCCAGGGAGGTCTGGAAGCCTGAGATATTTGAGCTAAGATATAAAGGATAGGTAGGAAATTTGAGCTAAGATGTAAAGGATAGGTAGGAGTTAACCAGGAGGAGAGGGGATAGGAGAAGGAAAAGATACCAGATTGAAGGAAGAGCACGTGCAAAGTCCCTGTGGTGAGAGGAGTTGATTGTAAGAACAGAGAGAGAGAGAGGCGAGGCCAGACCTGGAGCATAAGAGCCAGACCCTGTGATGTTATAAGAGTTCCTGAATAATGTGAAGATCTATCTTGCCAGGTTGTCTGAAATAAAACCCAGAGGGCTAAGTACTTTATGAGGCCCTCAAAACCCAGATTCCTGTTACTCCTCCTACCTTCCTTTTACCTACACTGGTCAGCTACGCCGCCTCCTTGATGTTCCAGGAATGTACCAGACACATTCCTACCTCAGGCCCTTTGCATGTGCTGTCTTCATTGCCAGTATCTATCCTGCCCTGCACAGCCACATGACTCATTCTCACTTCTTTCAGCTCTCTGCCCACATGTAACTTCCTTAGAGCAATCTCCTCTGACACGCCCACTCAAGGCCCTCCCCATCTAAACCATCAGCATCCAGCGGTCACTTGCTCCCTACGCTGGTGTATTTTACTTATTTTTTGCTGGAAAAATACACATCACCCCCTAACTTACCATTAGCAGAGGCCCCATTATCTGTGTCCTATCTGTATCTCTTACCAGAACTGCAGCTCCAGGTGGCAGGGACTTCCTTTCTGCTGTAGGCTGTGTCCCCATTTCCTGGGGAACAGTAGGTGTTCCACAACATCTGTTGGATGAAGGAATGAGTGGAAACAAGTGAGCAGCATCTGCCACGCTGGAAGGAACTGGCCCCTGGACGTGAGGAGGTCTGGCTTCAAGCCCCTGGGTGACCTAGATGAATTGTTTGCCCTTCTGTTCCTTGGTTTCCCCAGCTGTGCTATGAGCCATCAGTGGTCTCTAGGTAGGTGCCGGGTTTGGAAAGGAACTCTCTATAGCCAGTGGGACGGGACCTGTGGGGGAGGAAGGGAGCTGGGGCCCCGTCCGTGGCCCTCCTGAGGATGAAAATAGCCAAGCCCAGGCCTTAGGATAACCCCCTGCCCTCACTGTGGCATCCGGCCGGAGCCAGGGGGCTCTGTCTGGAGCCTGCCAGCCTGGCGCTGGGCTGGGATCGAGGCTGCCTGACAGCTGGGCCCTGCAGTCCTGGGAGGTTTCTAAGGGCAAATGTGGCCTCTTGGAGGTCCCTGACCTCCGTCCCCACCTCTCTCTCCTCCTTCAGTGTCCACGGGAGGTATAAATCCCTTAATCTGCATGCTTGCAGCCTTCACCGCTTGCAAAGCCGTTTCTCACAGTCCGTGTCTAATTTCACCCCGCTCGGTAGCTGCTTTATCGGTGGGGACACTGAGGCTCAGAGACAGCTGCCTCATGGAGGTTATATAGCTGGGACGTATGTAACAGTTACTGTGGGTTCCCTGGTCTGGTCCCGCCCCGCCCCGCCTCACCAGTGTGTGTGTGCAGGGTGGCACGACCGCAGTTGAGCCTCACTAGCAATGCCCTCCCTTCGCCACTGGCCCCCTGGATGTCTGGTCCCTGATAGGATGTGGCGGTCCATTGCACCGGCAGCCATTCTTCCTGGGTTCACATCCCACCGTTGCTACTTCCTAACTGGGACTGTTCGGTCCTCAGCGTCCCCCCTACCTCCATGTCTGCCGGTAAGATGAATCCCTCAATCCTGGGCATTAGCAGGACTAACTTTAGCATGGCCCACGTTTTAAAATTTTAATTAGTGCCTACTGTGTGCCCAGCAGAGAGCAAAATGCCCCCAGGGGAGTTCATTCCTGAAAGCAGGCGCCGTTGTGAAGTGGGTACTAACAGAGTCTCAGAAAAGTGAAGCCATGTGTCCCGGGTCACATCACCAGGGAGGAGGGTAGAGGCTGGGAGGGAGGTGAGTTTTGGGGTGGCCGAGACCCCAGCACTCACCCCTCTGGGCTCCTTGAGATCCCATGGCGTTTATTCAGACAGGTCCAGGCATTCCTGTTGGCAAGGCACGGTAGGGCAGTGGTAAGTGCAGAGGGTCTGCCTGGCTCCAGGGGCCGGGGGCTAGGGCCCAGCCCACTGCCACCCTCCAGGAATGTGGGCTCCCTGGGGCCAAAGTTCCAAGTTCTCATGAGAATCAAGGTCTCAAATGACTTTAAGTAGGTTATTCTTTCACTGTTTAAATGTGGGAGAATAACAGTTTAAATGCAAAATACCCCCATTCAAATGTTATTTATTACACCATTGTTTGTAATAGCAAACAGCCCTAAATGTAAACGTCAGTCCAAAGAGACATGGGTAAGTCAGCGCGGGCCCAGCCAGGCACTTGGAACTCCACGCAGCCGTCAGAAAGCTGCCCTGCCCGTGCGCCCTCTGTGGAGTGGGCGATACCTGGTGACTGAAGCGAGGCTGGCGTGGCCTGCGTGGGGCGCTGTGCTGGCAGAAACCGGAATCTGTGTCCCTCTGCGCTCGTACTGGCATCAAGTCTCCCTGGAGAACCACACAGGGAGCCGCACACACTGTCTGCCCCTGGGGAAGCTGGCTGGTGGAGCCTGGGGCGGGTGGGGTCCCACTTCTTACTTTTTGTACCTTTTGAATTTTGAACCATGCGAATATATTATCTATGCAGCAAAAAAAGAAAAGAAAAAAAAGAAGTAAAATAAAATAGGCAACAAGAAACCTGAAACAGACAGACAGACAGACACCAGGCTTGCGGGCCCAGGCAGCTCCCTCCCTTCCCCCCACCCTGGGACAACCCTGGGCAACCACAGACCACGTTCTGGGCTCCACCCAGCTTGGTTTGGTGGCTCCACCCTCTATGGTAATATTGTGGTTTCCACAGGCACTGTACCCATGGGGAAACCCCAGCCAATGGGCATCGGGTTCTAGCTGGGCCTCCTGCCAGGGTTGGTGGTGGGCATTACACACACAGCCCAAGGAATCGGTGTTGCCTAAATGCCTGCGTGATGACAGAGCCCCGACGGAAGGCTGACACTTCCCACAGTCTCACAGGCCCTGCTGGTCTGGTGTTTGTCCTGCAACCTCCAGGTGGGTGTTTGGACATTTCAAAACAGCCATCCCATCCACTAGCTCTGGATCTTCAGAGACTGAATCCATCCATCCATCCACCCACCCACCCACCCATCCTTCCACCCATCCATCAATCCACCCCACCCACCCACCCAATATTTATTAATCACCTGCTCTGTGCTGAATACTCTTCTAGGCACTGACGATAAAGCAGATAACAAACCGAATAGGATCTCCTGCTCCTGCAGAGCTGATATTCCCGTGGAGAGACAGACACTATCTGCCGGACAGTAGAGAGAGAGCAAGGAAGGAAGGCCGGGGGACTATAGGTGTTTCTTCCCCCTTTTTATTGAGCTCTAATGGAAAACAGTCAAGTTGGCCCATTTTGGATATATCGTTCAGTGAGCCCGAACAGCTGCCTGCCTCTGTGCCTCCACCACCTCGGACATGTTATACACTGTTGCTATCAACCTGTCGAGCTCCCTCCAGTCCCCATGCAGCCAGTCCGCGCCTCCCACCCACTTCCGGTCTAGAAACTGCTGGCTGGCTTTCCTTTGCCTTCGGTTGGATTTGCCTTTTTCTAAGGTTGGTGCCGACGGAATCTGGCTTCTTTCTCTCAGCACAATGCATTCATGATTCAGCCATGTTGTGTGTTTGTGTGTGTGTGTGTGTGTGTGTGCGCGCGCGCGCGCGCGCGCGCTCTTTTATTGCCGAGTAGTGCGGTGTGGCGTGAATGTCCCATTCCTGTTTGTTCATCAGCCTGTTGATTTGCGTCCGCATTGTTCCTGCTTTCTGGCTATTGCGCATAGAGCCACAATGAACATCCGTGTACAATTCCCATAGGCGCACGTGTTTCCATTCCTCCTGGGTGAATGTCCAGGAGTGGAAGGGCCGGGCCTGGTGGTCCGTGTGTGTTTCACTGAATTAGAAGCGGGAATTCTCCAGTGGGGTAGTCCGCACAGCTCCCACCGACGGGGTGACCCTTCTGCAGAGGCTGGAAAGAGGCGAGGGGAGCCTCGTGGAGCTTTTGTCTACAGGGTGAACCGAGGCGGGGCTAGGAGGGCTGTGCCCCGTGTGTTCAGAGGATCAGCACCGAGATCTGTGTGTGTGGGTTGGGAGTAGATGGAGTGAGGGGGCGGGGACTCGGAGGTGGGGTCAGTACGGAACATGGCCGGACAGTGTAGGGCAAGGTGAGGACACTGGCTTTTACTCTGAGAGCCCATGGGAGGGTCTGAGCAGAGCTGAGTGAGGGTTAAACCTGTATGTATTTTAATACCGCGCCCCTTCCCCAGCCCCCTCTTCCCCGCCTTCCAGGCTGCCACGTGGGAGGCTACTGCACCAGTCCCGGCCAGAGAGGTGGCCAGGTAGTGGAGGGGAGGAGCCTCAGCGCCTCCGTCCACTCTGAAGGAGGAGCCTGCAGAGGAAGTGTGGATGGGGGGGGGAGGGAAGTAGAGACCCGAGTGGCTGCTGGGAGTTACAAGTGACCTCCAGCCAACCACCAGCAGGGAAATGGCACCTCAAACCAGCAGCCACAAGGAGCTGAAGTTTGCTGATCACCCGAGTGACTGTGAGCCTCCATAGAGGGACACAGCCCAGGCCACAGCTGAGCAGAGAACGCAGCGATGCTCTACCCAGACATCTGACTTATAGAAACTAAGATGTTGTTTTTTAGCCACCAAGTTTATGATAATTCTTTAGTCAGCAGTAGCTGACTGATACAGGTATCTCCGAATCCTGCCATGTCAGACTTAAGGGGGTCCTTAGCAACCATGGAGTCCAACCTCCTCACATACAGATGGGGAGACTATAGCTGAGAGAACAGAGGGGACTTGAACCCTGGTTCCTGCAGGGAGGGGATGCCAGGCAGAAGCTGCCCAGCCCCGGAGGCTCTGCCAGGCCCAGCCTTCCCTCTCCTCAGAGGCCGCAGTACCGGCCCCTCTGCTCACCCCTCCTCTGTGGGGGCACTGAGCCCCCCAGAGAGCCAGTTTCCGGCCACCCACTGAATACCCTCATCTCCCGGGGAGCAAGCCTGGGCAGGCTCCCCACCTGGCTCCGCGGGTGGCCAGGAGGTAGAGCCCTCGCCCCCACAGCAGAGCATGGCCCAAGGGTGCAGGAGCCAGGCCTGCCGGCATCCGGGATCTCAGGGGAGAGGGACAGAGCACAGGCTTAGGTCAGGGGCACCCTGCCCCTCACCAGCTGTGGGACATGCTCTAGGGCAGGGGTCCCCAAACTTTTTACACAGGGGGCCAGTTCACTGTCCCTCAGACCATTGGAGGGCCGGACTATAAAAAAAACTATGAACAAATCCCTATGCACACTGCACAAATCTTATTTTAAAGTAAAAAAAAAATGGGAGCAAATACAATATTTAAAATAAAGAACAAGTAAATTTAAATGAACAAACTGACCAGTATTTCAATGGGAACTATGCTCCTCTCACTGACCACCAATGAAAGAGGTGCCCCTTCCAGAAGTGCAACAGGGGCCGGATAAATGGACTCAGGGGGCCTCATGTGGCCCGCGGGCTGTAGTTTGGGGACCTCTGCTCTAGGGACTTCCCGCTGCTGAGCTGCGGTGTCCACATCTGTGCACCAGGAGCCCGGGTGCTGTCCTCCAGGTGGTGGACGCACTAAGATACCTGCAACTAGACAGGAGCCCCGTCCGTGCACAGGTGCATGTATGTCCCCAACCTCTTCCTTTTTACGGCCCTCATTTCCCCCCATCTGTGAAATGCTTTTGTACCCTGTTTTGGGGGCCCTAACAATTGACCATGTTAGGGCTCAAAATTCTAGTCACATTTCCTGCTAATCGAATGACCTCGGATACATCACTTGAGTTCTGCAAGTCCCAGTTCTCCTACCTGTAACAGAGGGCTGTTCATAATACCTCCCATTACAGGAGAGACGCGGGCCAGACGCCCAGCCCAGGGCCTCGGAAAACGTCAGCTGGCCTTATCATCATCATTATCACCCTTCCGGGTGTGTGAGTTAGGCCATGCCAGCTGGAAAGGGCAGGAGGGCAGCGCCTCCCAGGGTGAGGGACGTTTGGTTTCCTCGGAGACATGTGTTTGCAGGCCGGGAGCATTTTTGTACGTGCGTACATTTCTGGGAAAACAAAATTCATTCGTTTCCCTCAACTCTCTGACCCTGCGCCCGTCTAAACCCCTGCCCCCAAGCACCACTGTGCTTGTAAGCAGTAACACCACAGGCAGGGTTTGGAAAGCAAAAAAATGTGCATTTATTTCTGCTCCCAGATCTGGGAACGACATCGCGTTTTTCTCTAAAGGGATGGCAACAGCTTGTGCAAATGGCCGGAGGTTGGCGACATGTGTCAGGCATGAGCTGGGTGGGCATCACCAGTGTCCCCTCTGGCCTTGTCTGATTTACACACGCTGTCCTCTGACCACAGCTGGTCTCCTGCTGGTGACAGGCACCTGGTGCAGGCCGGGCAGGCAAGAGTCTCTCCTGGGAATTTGAAACTTGAATGCAGGGCACCTAGGCAGAGGGTAGTTGGAGATGTGTCATCCCCGGCTAGTACCCTAGAGATGACAGCCCCACAGGCTCTGCCGCTGAGCCCCCAGAGACCCCCCCGAGGGATACTCATGCTGAGTGAGGGTTTGCTCTCCTCCCTTCTCAGGAACCACTTCCCGTAAACCCACTGATGGGCTTGGTTAGCACCTTTCTGGAGTCCGCCACTCGGCTCCCCTTGGTTGATGTGATGACTGGGAGGACAGAGCGTTGTTGGGGGTTGAGGGCAGACTGTGGGGTGGAGCAGTGACCCCTCTGGTCTGCGCAGGCGGCTGTGGGGTGCTTCTGTACAGAAAGAGCATTGGACTCGAACCTGGTTCTCCCTGCCCTATCGGCTGTGTGACCTTGAGCAAGTGACTGAGCCTCTCTGTGTGATCCGATCAGATGGGGAAACTGAGGACCAAAGAGGAAGGGCTTTACTTAAAGCCACACAGCAGGTTTAGGACAGTCTGGAGAGCTCTGGGTCCTCTAAATCCCAGCTCTGAGGGGGCAGTTCTTGGAGTAGGAAGCTTGTCTCTAATTAGTAGCAGGGCCTGTTTCCCCCAGATGAACTCCAGGTTCCCCTCCTTAAGGGTAGAGTGTCTACATAAGTTATTTGGGATTCTTCTGCACAGGAGATTGGCCTTTTCTATTTAGCTTATTATCTATTTACTTATTTATATTCGTATGGACTCATGAATGTTCATCTTATTCTTTGGGTTAATCCAGTACAACCATTTTTCCCCCCACCATGTCCCACCTTCGGTCATCCGAAGCTCTTTCAGTTTCCTCCGCAGCCTCGGTCACACAAGGGAAAACCTGAGGTAGATATTTTGCAACAAAGGCCTTGAATTCCTCCCGTTCCTGTTCGCTCAGCCCTTTGCAATGTGACTTTGCAGCTTCTCTCATCGAGGCCCGAATCTCCTTCTCCATCCCTGGAATCCAGGTTGGGCATTGGACTGGCTTCCGTCAGTGGCGAAAGGCCGAAGCTCGAGAGGGCTGGCGTGCGGGGCCGGCTGCACCTGGGAGCCTGAGACCACCACGGGAGCCTGAGACCACCACGGGAGCCTGAGACCACCACCGGAGCCTGAGACCACCACGGGAGCCTGAGACCACCACCGGAGCCTGAGACCACCACGGGAGCCTGAGACCACCACCGGAGCCTGAGACCACCACGGGAGCCTGAGACCACCACCGGAGCCTGAGACCACCTCGGGAGCCTGAGACCACCACCGGAGCCTGAGACCACCACCGGAGCCTGAGACCACCTCGGGAGCCTGAGACCACACCGGAGCCTGAGACCACCACCGGAGCCTGAGACCACCTCGGGAGCCTGAGACCACACCGGAGCCTGAGACCACACCGGAGCCTGAGACCACCTCGGGAGCCTGAGACCACCACCGGAGCCTGAGACCACCACGGGAGCCTGAGACCACCTCGGGAGCCTGAGACCACCACGGGAGCCTGAGACCACACCGGAGCCTGAGACCACCACGGGAGCCTGAGACCACACCGGAGCCTGAGACCACCTCGGGAGCCTGAGACCACCTCGGGAGCCTGAGACCACCACGGGAGCCTGAGACCACACCGGAGCCTGAGACCACCACGGGAGCCTGAGACCACACCGGAGCCTGAGACCACCTCGGGAGCCTGAGACCACCACCGGAGCCTGAGACCACCACCGGAGCCTGAGACCACCACGGGAGCCTGAGACCACCACCGGAGCCTGAGACCACCACCGGAGCCTGAGACCACCACGGGAGCCTGAGACCACCGGAGCCTGAGACCACCACCGGAGCCTGAGACCACCACGGGAGCCTGAGACCACCACGGGAGCCTGAGACCACCTCGGGAGCCTGAGACCACCACCGGAGCCTGAGACCACCACGGGAGCCTGAGACCACCACGGGAGCCTGAGACCACCACCGGAGCCTGAGACCACCACCGGAGCCAGCGCAGGCTGGCCCACCAGTGGAGGTGACGGATGTGAGCGCGTGGCCCACCTCGCTCCACTGGCCTGGCGGGAAGCCGGCCGGACCGAGCGCGGGAGGGAGCCCTTACCGTAACTGGCCATGGACAGTGACCGGCCCAGAGACAAGCCCTCCCCGCTGAGCCCGGTCTGACTCCCCGCCCACAGTCATGAGCAAATCAGTGGTGGGTCGGAGCCATCAAGTTGTGCGGTAGTTTGTTATGTAGCAGAAGCTAACTGCGACCTCAGCTGCTTCTTTTTTTTTTTGCAGACCTGTTATTTGAGTTCTCTGTCCCATGAAATCAAACTTAATCCTAAGTGGACAAAAATTTATTTCACAAGGAGATTGTGGGAATTGAAAGTGAGGGAGGGACATTACCGGTAAGAGTGCCTGGGTATAATAATAATAATGTAATAATAATAATAATATTTTGTAGTGTGTGTTAGTATTTAATTTGTCGTTTTGTTTCAGATTTTAGTTGTTTGGGAATTATAAGCTTTTTTTGTAATTAAGTGAGAGGCAGGGAGGCAGAGACAGACTCCTGCATGTATCCTAACCGGGATCCATCTGGCAAGCCCCTGCTGGGGCAATGCTCTGCCCATCTGGGCCCGCTGCTCTGTTGCTCGGCAAGAGAGCTATTTCAGCACCCGCAGCGAGGCCATGGAGCCGTCCTCAGCATCTGGGGCCAACTTTGCTCGAACCATTTGAGCCATGGCTGTGGGAGTGAGGGAGAGAGACAGAGAGAAAGGAGAGGGGAAGGGGTGGGACAGCAGATGGTGGCTTTTCCTGTGTGTCCTGACCAGGAATCAAATTCAGGACATCCACACACTGGGCTGACGCTCTACTGCTGAGTCAACCGGCCAGGGCGAGACTTCATTTTTCAAGTGTATACAAATAAGTCGTTTTCTGCCCGTGCCTTCCAGCCTGTGACCACCAGGAGCACACCCATAGTTAAAGGAGTTGGCCATATCACTCAATGCATTGGGAACCTGGGTTGTCTCGGGAAGAGGGTGTTAGGAAGGGCTTTTTATAGGATTCGGGCTCGCCTTAGGTGACTCAGAGTTCACAGGAACGGGGTTTTCCTCTGGGGTGGATGCTGTGGGGCAGGGGGAGTAATCACACGGTTGGGATCTCGATGATCCTTCTCTGGGGAGGAGGAGCGCCTGGCTCAGCTGGTAGGTGGTGAAGAGGCAGCCGTTGCTGTGTGAGCCAGGACAGGGCGGGATGTTTGGTGAGTTCTGTGGCCTGGAAATGCTCGTGCGTTAGATTCAGACCTCATTACAGAGTGGTCTTGTTTGTTATGTCGTCATTTGTGAGTCACAGAGCGCCCTGTCTGACGTCGGTGTTCTGTAAAATAGTCTGCGTTCAACAAGACATCAGCTCTTACCTGTGTCGGACGGTTTCGTACCAACCCCCCGGCCTTAGCTGCTGGTCACTGTCCAGGCCAGCTCCGGAATGGCTGGGCTGCTTTTCTTTCTCAGCTTAAGTCAAAATCAGTAGATCTGGGACGGTCCCTCCCCCCTTTTAAAAAATCTCCAGATCGTACTCAAGGTTGGAGCGACACGCTCAGTCCAGCTCAAACTGGGCAGGTGTCTTTAGGTACTTTTTCTCTCCCAGAAGTTTTCCTTTATTATTTACATATTACATTTAAAAATATCGTGGTCATGTAGTTATAGTTTTAATTTACCTAAATGGATTCTATTGTTAATAAGATGTATTAATCCAGGGGTCCCCAAACTTTTTACACAGGGGGCCAGTTCACTGTCCCTCAGACCGTTGGAGGGCCAGACTATAAAAAAAAAACTATGAACAAATCCCTATGCACACTGCACATATTTTATTTTAAAGTAAAAAAACAAAACGGGAACAAATACAATATTTAAAATAAAGAACAAGTAAATTTAAATCAACAAACTGACCAGTATTTCAATGGGAATTATGGGCCTGCTTTTGGCTAATGAGATGGTCAATGTGCTCCTCTTACTGACCACCAATGAAAGAGGTGCCCCTTCCGGAAGTACGGTGGGGGCTGGATAAATGGCCTCAGGGGGCTGTATGCAGCCCGGGGGCCGTAGTTTGGGGACCCCTGTATTAATCATAATATTTATCAAGCACTCACCAGGTGCCGAGCCCTATGCTAAGCATATTGTACGTATTAATTCAAGGATTCTTTTTTTGTTTGTTTGTTTTTTGGGTTTTTTTTTTGTATTTTTCTGAAGCTAGAAACGGGGAGAGACAGTCAGACTCCCGCATGCGCCCGACCAGGATTCACCCGGCATGCCCACCAGGGGGCGATGCTCTGCCCACCAGGGGGCGATGCTCTGCCCCTCCGGGGCATCGCTCTGCCGCGACCAGAGCCACTCTAGCGCCTGGGGAACCATCCCCAGGCCCGGGCCATCCCCAGCACCCGGGCCATCTTTGCTCCAATGGAGCCTCGGCTGCGGGAGGGGAAGAGAGAGACAGAGAGGAAGGAGAGGGGGAGGGGTGGAGAAGCAGATGGGCGCTTCTCCTGTGTGCCCTGGCCGGGAATCGAACCTGGGACTTCTGCACGCCAGGCCGACGCTCTACCACTGAGCCAACCGGCCAGGGCTTAATTCAAGAATTCTTAACCTGGGATCTTGTTGGGGTCCATGGATGAAATTTATCTTTACTGACCATTGATTAAATTCAGCAGTTCCTTTAATTATGAACACAGGACACGAGCCACCCACCACAGGACACAGGGTATCAGCAGTGCCTGAAACTTTATCACCAGTTTGAAACACAGCTGCTGTCCTAGCCTGTCAGGGGTTATGGGGACCTCAACATGTTAATTAACACTTACCGTTACTTTGAAATAACGGTACTTATGAAATCCGCCACCACGAGGTCTTGTTACGTGAGCGTTAACCAAGAGCCGTGTAGAGTACTACCTCCCCGTTGTGCTTTTAAAAACTATTTTGATGACCATGTGTTTAACACAGTTTGCGTCCCACGGCGTGACAAATATTCCGTCCTCCCCTGACCCCCTGAGCAGCTCTGACACCGGCGGGTGGCAGAGGGGGGCGTGAGGCGGAGAGAGGGCGTGCTGTTAGCTTCAGGTCACGCTGGTGTGGAGCGGCCGTGCCTTGTTAACTCTGTCCGCTGTCTTTACGGCCCGTGGGCTGCTGTGGCCTCGTTCTTTATATTCCGTGCAGGCAAGAGAGTATCCCGGGGCAGGTGCCCGGGCACACGGATGCATGCATCTGTTTCTGGGTGAGGGTGCGGGAAGTGTGTGCTGGAGGAGAGGGAACCGCACACCCTTGTCCTCTCTGGGCCTCGGTCTCCTTTCTGAGATCACTTTAAATGAACGGCATCCTCATAGCTACGCCTTGGGCCCTGGGCTTGAAGGGCTGGGCGGGGGCGGGGGGAGGACTGAGAGGCCAGGCAAGGGTGGGGGGCAGCAGGCTAAGGGTGCTGGGAGGGCAGCCATAGCTCCAGGGCGCAGCCTCTGACCTGGGACAGTCTAGAGATGTGACCTGGGACAGCTTCGGGGGTGGAGGGTGGTGGCGGGGGTTGGGGGGAGGAATCTCCAGGGTAGTGGATACACTTCTGGTGGTGAGACCCTCCCGGGAACTTGTGACTGAGGACTATCTGACACCACAGTCCCTGTGCCAGGCGGCCTGTGGGGGTGGGAGTGCTGTGAAGGAAGGCCACAGCTCTCCTTCTGCTCTCCGCTCGCTGCCACCACAATGCAGCGTCCTTTATGTCTGGCGCCAGACCCGCGGTTTGCCGCCCATCGCTGCGTCGAGCAGTTCTGTGACGTCGGCTGGGCGTCCTACGATGGAACTCAGTTCTGACGCTGTTTGAGCATCAGATCCCACAAGACTGCATGTCAGACACCCGTCTGGAGTCCAGGTTGTCACCCAGGCTTCTGACAACCAGTTACGAGTAAGGAGGCTTTCACGACCCCCTTGTCAGGCTCAGTGTATGAGTGGCTCACAGACTCAGGAAAACAGTTCACTTGCTCCATCACCGGGTTCTAGTAACAGAACACAGCCCAGGAACAGCCGACTGGAAGAGCTTCCCTCCTCTCTGGGTGCTCCACTCTCCGCAGACCCGGAAGCTCTTGGAACCGGTCTTCTTGGGTTCTCATGGAGGCTCCGTGCCATAGTCATGATTGAGTAACATGTTGGCCACTGGTGATGGAGTCAACCTTTAGCCTGTCTCCCCGGGCGGGGACTGGAAGTTCCAAAGGTTACCGGCACTGGTTACCATCCTTCGGGGCTTCCCGAAACTCACCTCATGGATACAAACTCAGGTGGCATAACACCACATTCCTGTCACCTAGTACGGCTCTGGAGCAATTTCGGGAACTGGTGACAAAAGGCCGAGTATAACAAGAGATGCTCTCATTGCTCTTAGCGCTTGGACAATTCCGAGGGTTTTTGGGGAGCTCTGAGCCAGAAACGGGGATGAAGAACAAATCTACATGTTCCTGATTATAAAGGACAGGATCGCTGGAGCTGAAAAGAAAGAAAGAAAAAAAAAAAGGGCAGTGGCGTCCCAAGTCACACAGACAACCCAGGAAGCATATCATATCCTTTCTTATTCATGAGTCTTTCCTGTGCTGGCCAGCTGCTACACTAAACATGATGACTTAGAAAGAAAGGGAAGCAGGGGGCCGGCCATTGTTTCCTTCCCTTTCGATCTCCCTCACTCATCAGCAAGGAGGAAGTAGAGTGGTGGTCCCAGGTGCGCATGTCAGGAAGAGAAATACAAGCGGTTCAGTTAGTTCGGGGCAGCATCTCCACGGTGCTGGCGACAATGAAATACACCCACGTGCACGAGCTACAAAAGAGGAATGGTGTTGTTTCAGCGATTCTGCATGTGTGGAATGCTATTACGTGTGTGTCTTTAAAACTGTCATTGCGGCCCTGGCCCTGGCCAGTGGCTCAGTGGATAGAGTGTCGGTCCGGCATATGGATGTCCTGGGTTCCATCCCCGGTCAGGGCACACAGAAGAAGTGACTATCTGCTTCTCTCTGCCTCCCCTCCCCCTTTTCTCTCTCTTCCCCTCTTGCAGCCAGTGGCTCAATTGGTTTGAGCGTGGCCCTGCATGCTGAGGATAGCTCTGTTGGAGTGTGTCATCCTCAGGTGCTAAAAATAGCTTGGTACTTGGGCATCGGCCCTAGATGGGGTTGCTGGGTAGATCCTGGTCGGGGAGCATGTGGAAGGCTGCCTCACTAATTCCCTTCCTCTCACCTAAAAACAAACAAACAAACAAACAAACCATCACACAATATAAAGACAAATGGTAAAATTCACACACATTACTTGAATTTAGAAGTTTTCTTTTAAATTGTTTAGAACAACATAGAGTAATAAATTTAAAAACCACTATGACAAGTTGAGAGAGACTAGAGGATGGGAAACAACTTTATATTACAGTGCGCCCCCCCCCACCCGCATGCTTTTGGACAAGGGCCCCGGGTTCCCATTTTGCACTGGGCCCTGCAGGTCACACGGCTGGCCCTGTGGGGAATGCTCGCAGGCAGGAGATTTCCCTTTCAGAACCCAGTCGCCATGTTGTGAGGAAGCCCAAGCCACAGGGAGGGGGCAGGCTCCACATCAGGACTCCAGTCAACAGTCCTACCCAGGCCCAGCCAGCCTTTGAATCCTCCCAGCCCGGGTGGCAGAAATAATGCCTGCAGATGATTCTATTCCCACCTCTCCGGGCCTTTCCCACCCCCGCCCCAACTTCCAGACACCTCCATCCGTCTGGGTCTCGGAGCTGAGACCCCGCCCTCCCGGGGTGGAGACAGGCCGTCCCCTTGATGCCCCATCAGTTCCTGACCTGTAGTTTCCTTGGGCAAAATAGAATAAAATCCTTTGTTGTTGTCTCTGCTAAGGCGGGGTAGTTTGACATGCAGAAATAAATGTACCCCAGTTTATTCATTTGGGTTGATCCCCCATCTTTGATTAACACGCGTGAAGCTGCAATATAAGTAACTCCGTGCGTATATTTATTATGTGAGTTCAAGGCAGCTCTGTAGAAATGAGGAGGTCGTCCAAGGCTAAATGCGTATGTAATTTTTGTAGCTATTGCCAAATTCCTCTGCAGGCTTAATTTTTCTCCAGCTAGCTTGCTCTGTGTTCACGGTACATTTATATTTGTGTAACCCCCCACCCCCATATGCCCACACACAGAGACACATCCATGGAGAAAAGTGAACAAAGGTGCAGCACAGTGAGTTCCTGCAAACTGAACCCACGTGTGTAACGCTCACGTGTGATCGGGAACGAACACCCCTAGTCCACCACCCCCCCCCAAAGCTGCCTTGGCCTCCCTTCCCAGGGAACACTCGCTTCCACGGTAATTAATGCCTGTATCACTCTTCATTCGCTTCCCTCGGGGCATTTCCAGTGGGGGGCTGATGTGTGCCCCGCCCCTTGGCTGCTGTGCGGCCCCCAGAGCCTGTGGCGCACGCGTTAGGCCCCCTTGGCTGCTGTACGGCCCCCAGAGCCTGTGGCGCATGCGTCAGGCCCCCTTGGCTGCTGCACAGCCCCCAGAGCCTGTGGCGGACGCGTCAGGCCCCCTTGGCTGCTGCACGACCCCCAGAGCCTGTGGCGCACGGGTCAGGCTCCTTAGAGCCTCCTGCACCTTTCTGCTGGCTTCTTGTTCTCAGACGAGGTCCCTGTGGGACCCTGGAGTCCTTTCCCAAACAATGGGGAGTGGACACATGCAGGGCTTGGCGTCTCTCGGCTTCACATTTTCCCTAAAAACTCTGGAGTCCACTCCCCCTTGTCTGCTGCCAAGTTTCAGCAATGGCCAATGTTCAAGACGCCGGAAATGGTGGGAAAACCTGGAGATGCCAGCGGTTGCGTGGAATCTAACCGTGGTCATCGTTCACCAGAGGCCTGCCCTGTTGGAATAGGTCTTCCCCCTGCGCTGTGGGGAGATGTTCTCTAGAGCCTTGGGAAAACAGGTGTCGTGATTCCTCTTTCACTGGGAGTGACAGCCCAGGATCTGAGAGGGGAAGTAACTCGCTCAAGGTTACACACTGGTCTTAAAGGATGAAAAAGCTCGCAGACTCCGAGCTACCCCCAGGCGCTGGCTTCCTGCTGTTTAGGCTGCAACTTCTTGTGTCCCCTTCTCATTCTAGCACCCAAGACCCTGCCTGCCTCAGTCCCTACCAGAGCTCTGGCCTTTTCTGCCTGAATGCTCTAAAGCTTTCCCCTGGACCTACCCCGGGGCCTTTGCATGTGCTCTTCCCTCTGCCTGGAATCCTCTTTCTCCTGTTCACCTAATAAGGTCTCCAAACTTTTTACACAGGGGGCCAGTTCACTGTCCCTCAGACCATTGGAGGGCTGCCAAATACAGTGGTCCTCTCACTGACCACCAGTGAAAGAGGTGTCCCTTCCAGAAGTGCAGTGGGGGCCGGATAAATGGCCTCAGGGGGCCGCATTATGGCCCACGGGCCGTAGTTTGGGGACGCCTGAAAATTCCTGCTCACCCTATGAGAATGCCTTTCCCCACTGTGTCTCTGTTCTTGCGCCAGCAGCTCCATGCATGTCCCCTGTCGCATTCATTGTACTTTTTGTTGTTTGGTTCCTTCTTGTTGGACTCCTGCTTTCTCCCGGCACTCCTGGCCATGTCCCCAACACCTCGCATAGAGTTGCTAGCACACCGTCGAGGTACCCTAGAAATATTTGTTGAGGAGTGGGACCATCTTATTTGAGTCTCAACCCTGTGAAGAAAGCAGGGCTGGGCTGCTCACTCCCATTTTACGGAGGAGGAGAGTGAGGCCCAGAGAGGGAAGGGGCTGGTCCAATCTTCCAAATTATGGACATAGCCAGACCTGGGTGATTATGGTCCGGACACCCCTCCCAGACACAGAGGGACAGGTGACAGTCGAGGGAAGGGGCCTCAATGAGCCTGGGGGCTTCCGGCCTCTCCAGATTAGAATCAATCAGTGTGGCCTGTCCTTGTCCCTCCGCTGCCCAGGGCACGGAGAGAAGGGCCAGGGAAGAAAACTAAAGTCCTATTCAGAAAAGAATTTGGGGTGGTGGGCCCTGTGGCCCCATGTTCTGAAGCCAGAGCAGGGGAGGCAGGAAGTCAGAGCAGGAAGAAGGTCCTATCCCTGCCCCAGGAGAGTCCCATGGGGACAGTGGGCCTTTTATCTGCCCATGTGAGTTTCAAGCACTGGCCGGCCAGCTTGAACTCAGCAATCGCTTGTGTGTTTGTTTATCCCTTTGACCTTGGTCACAGGGAACACAAGATCTGGGTAAAGCACGCCCTGGAGCACGTGACTTGGGTTCAAGGCCACCTCTGCAACCTCTCCTTTTTTGTGACTTTGGACGAGTGACTTCATTTCTCGGGACCCCGGTTTCCTCATCTGAAGAAGGAGGAGATGAGAACAGTGCCCGTCCCATTGGGTCGTTGTGGGGCTTTTATGGATATTCTAAGGGAAGTTTTCATGAGGTGCCTGGCATAGAGAAATGTCCAGGTAACAGGACAGACAGCTGACTGCACGGGCCCTGTCCTGGGCACCTTACAGCTTCCTAAGCTCGGCTGGGGGTTGTGGAGGCTCTGGTCTGGTGTTTATCTTGTAAGGGGCACCCGTGGGACTCGGACCCAGATTTCTGCACAGCCAGAGGGCGGAACTAGTAAATGTTTTACTTGTCGAACACGACAGCCACTGCACAGTGGGCCTTGCATTCCGTGATATGAGAACATCAAGGTCAAGTGGAAATGGGCATTTCTTCCAGGACAAACGGATGTCCATCTGGGGCCCTTTTACTCAGAAGGAATCCTTCGATCCCAAAGCCTCTGAACGCCAGCTTAAAAACATAACAGGGGTGGGAAATAGTTAACCCACTGCTTTTTGGGGAGATCTTTCAGCTACATCAGCTTAGCCTGTACCCCGAGTCACGGTGTGACCTTGGGCGTGGCACTTCCTTCTCTGAGCCTCCGTTTCCACATCTGTGAAATGGGGTAATGACAGCACCTACTAGGGTTCAGGGGTGGTGCCTGCGGAACTGGCTTGGAGAAGGCACCCAGCCAACGCCTGGCGCCTCCACCCCTGCCCCCCCGGCTGACCACGTGTGGGAGACACTCTGAACCCCCCTTTCCTTTTCTCCTTCTGATCCCCCCAATGGCACTCAGCTCGGAGCAGTGGACACAGCGAGGCCCTGGTCCCAGACTTACACCATCACAGGATCTGGATGACTTTCAGGAACCGCTCTCCTGCATCTTACAGATTGGGAAACTGAGGTCTAGAGAGGGGCAGGAGTTGGCTCTAGCTCCTCAGCGACTCGGGCAGAGTGGTGGCCGGATCTAGTCCTTGGCAGGCACTGGGGTAGGGAGGCCATCTCTGATGTAGGTGCTTGGAGGGCACATTCCCTCACCAATTTCCCCCTTGCCTACTTTGCTCCAGCCACACTGGCCTCTCTGTAGTTCCCTGCAACCACCTCAGGGCCTTTGCACATGCTGCTCCTCTAGTGGGCCTATTCTTCCCACAGCTCTTCCCCTGGCTGCACCTTATTTGTCCTCAATGTAAGCAACGCCTGTTCAGAGAGGCTTTCCCTGGTCACACCCTAAGCTGGCTCCTCTGTAATCTTTTATCTCTACCTCCTATTTATTTTCCTTATTTGCAATATATTCATTTGTTAATTTAAAATTTTTTTTTTTTTAAAAAAAACAGGTTGATTTTGGCCAGTGTCTCCCTCTAGCTGGTTAAGCTCTATGAAGTGCAGAACTGTGGGCGGGCACCTTGTTCACGGCTCCATCCCCACCCCCTACCAAGACCTTGACCTGGGTGGGTCCTCAGCGCCTGGTGGTGGTTCTGTGAGTAAATGAATGCGGGCGTGAATGAAAGAGCCAGGCCTGGACATCCACACCACACTGAACTTGCACGCCTCCCCTGTGAGCCAGATCCCAGGCTCCTTGTGCCGCTGAGGAAGGGGAGGCTCAGAGAGTGGTCTCCTAGGCTGGGGCAGGAATGCACTGGGATACTCAAGGCCTTCAGACTCCCCGCCTTCGGGCCACGTGAGGACATTGGCTGTGCGTTCCCAGGTCGGTCTGATGCAAGGAAGTAACAGGGTTACTCTGGACACTGCCCGGACCAGGTTCCCCTCTCCGAAGGGCTTGCTGCTGCCCGTGTTGCCAAGGCAACGCTGATAGCTTTCTGAGGCATTTTTAAACGGGAGAGGTGAAGGCTCACACAGACATCCATCGAGGGGCGGGAAGTCTGGGAAAAGGGGGTCAAATCCCTCCCAGGCACAGAGACGGTCCATCCTTGCGCTGGCTGCTTGCCTGCACCCTGCAAGGGTCGCCTTCCATGTTGCCCGGGGCTGTCGTCTCTGGGGTGTGCACAGCGAACTCCGGGAACACACACAGGGATCTCGGGAATGTTGTGTTCCGTCCTTCTGGCTCCATCAGCACTTACCAGGCGCCACTGGGAACGACAGGTCTTGGAGAGCTTTGCAGAAAGTTCCTTCAGCCCTGGAGATTGGGGGAGAGGACACCACTCCAGCATTTTTGTGTGGTCAGTGCCAAGATTCCTCCAGAGAGCTCCGGATGAGGGAGGCAGCTTATAAAAAGCATGTGCACTGGAGGCGGTGATGGCTGTGCCACCTTAGGTAAAATCCCTTCCTTCTCTGAGCTCTAATTTCTTCATCACTAAAATGGGAAGAACTCTGGTCTGATGGAAGGAGAGGTGACAAGGATTCCGCATAGGAACCTGCAGGTCCAGGTATCCCAGAAGCCCATTCCTATGAACAGTGGTTCCCAGGAGACCCGGCCAGGGCCAGGTGCACCCCAGCGATGCTCCCACCGGGCCTTGTGCTGCCTGGATTCCTTCTGCGGATCTTGTCTGCAGCCGCCAGGAGCCAGCATCAGTGTCAGAAGGGCTTTTAGAGGTCTGCAGGTGTTCCATCTTTATTGTACCAATGGAAGCCAGAGCCTCCGAGAGGGTCAGGGGCTCTGTTCCAGGGACGAAGCCAGTCCTGTGAACCGGGGTCTGATGTTTCCTGGGCAACCCACAGAGGAGCTGGTGCCTGGGGCCAGGCATTGGGGTTGGGGACGCTGGGTGAGGACACAGAGACAGGGAGAACAGAGATGGGAGTCCCAGAGACGATGGAGAAAAAGCGATGGCCGGTTCCTGCCTTCCCAGCACGGCTGCTTCCCAGAACAGGACCCGTGTCCCCGTGACTAGGGTGGGACTGACCCCCAGCCCCTGGTTCCAGACACTGAGCTGTGAGGACACGAGCCCCGGGCCGGTGGCATTCTCTCGTCAGGAGAGAACATGAATGGGAACGGAGTCCGCATGGCAGATGGCAGGACTGAGAAGTGAGGAGGGACATCCTCTGAACCCCTGGGTCTTACGACACTTGGATGTCTGGGGTTTCCTTGCCTGCGCTGGGGAGTCCTGGCTTGGAAGAGCGGGAACGGTGAGAGGGAAGGGTGGCTCTGTAAGAGCAGGTGTCTGAGGCTAACCCAAGTCAGCTTCTTGGCTTGTTTAGAGAACTGGAGTGCAGTCTGTCCCTGAGGCTCGTGGCCTGGTCCCAGTCTCTTCTCCAGCACACAGCAGTGTGAGTGCTGTGGACACAACGATGAATGCTTGCCTTACCTGGGCCCCGGGGAAGGGATGACGTGCACCAGGGGCCGGTTTCTCACCCCGTTCACCTCTTTGGGAACTACAGTGGTACCTTGAGATACGAACAGACCAACAAACATACGAATATTTTTTTAAGATATGAGCTGCAACTCAGACCGTATTTTTGTTCGAGATCCGAGCGAAATTCTGAGATATAAGTCATGATTCGTGAAGCTGCCGCTGGTTGGCGCACTGGCACACGGGTCCAGTATCAACAGTTTGATCTAGGAGTTGACTGACTTACCAGCTCAGTTACAGAACGAATTAAATTCGTATCTCAAGATACCACTGTAATATGTATTCGGCACCTGCTTCACGCTGGGTTCTGTTGGCATACGTGGTCTCATCTCCTCCTTGCCGCAGCCCAGGGAGGGGTGGGGGCCATCATCCCCATTTCACAGACAAGACAACTGAGGCCTCGCATGGCTGAGCCACGGGCCTCAAGTCTGCCCACCTCCCAGCCCTACCCCCACTGCACACAGTAGGTCTCGCTAGGACAGAAGAGGTTGACACTGTGACGTGGGATGAGGCGGGTAGCAGAGTGGCTGTGGCCCCTCTCTGACCGTGTCCTCTGAGAGAAGCTTGTGAGGAGCCCCTGAGCTCTCAGAGCCCCGAGAGACCCGGCATCGTGTTGGATCGGGCAGCGCAGACCTGGGAGGATCTGGCCCCCGAAGGTCGGTGTCCTGCACAAGGCCCTGTGGACGGTCCCGGCCGTGCCTATGCCTGAGCCTGAGCTGGCCGGGGCGAGCTGGGCGGTCGGGCAGTGCCGAGGGCAGCCCTAGGCAGAGAGCGGGCTTCCTGGGGCCAGAAGGAGGCTCGGAGGATGCTGGCTCGTGGCACAGACAGGAAACTTAGTTCTAAACCCTTCTTCAGGGATGGTCTGTGGCTGTTTTAAGCCCAAGTTTCCTTCCAGTTGTTTTTAGAGACGGTTTGAAATCTTCGTTGCGGCTTCTGTAGCCAGAAAGGATGAGTGGCTGCGGGATGGGGGGTGAGGGGCGGGCCGTGGGGTTCTTCCTCCTGACACTTGGGGACTAGCTTTCTTTACCCGAGGGCATCAAGGCACCGACCTGCCCGAGGTCAAGCAATCTCTTTCAGATCTCCCAGAGCCCCTGCGATACCCGGGCTGCGCTCCAGATGTTGGGGCCTCGGAGCGGTGGACGGCGTGGGGTGGGAACTGACTCCTGTTGTGGGGTCGATGCAGTCAGGCCCTTCAGCCTGAAACAGATGGTGCAAGGACGTCTCCAGGCTGAGAGAGCTTGGAACAGTTGATGGCCTTCCCACCACCCTAGGGACAGAATCTGGGTCTCCATCTGAGCTTGCAAATACCTCCCCACCTGCCTGAAACTCCCCCATCCACCAGGTACACTTCTGAGGGGCCAAGTTGTCTGTCACCAGCCCATTCCGAGTACTGTGAGCCTCCAACTGGCACCCACCCGCCCCTGCTCTCAGAAGACTGGAAGGAGGAGGAAAGGGGGATTCTGCAGAGACAGGGACCCCTGAAGGCCCACCATTTCGCAACTCGGGGACAGGGAGGCAGCTGACTCTTGGGCACTCTGCGGGTCTGGCTCAGGAGACCCAGGCGGCTTGGACCAGGCCCTGGCACGGTGCCCTGTGTTTGGGTCCAGCTTGTCCAGGGAACACCAGGTCCCGTCTCCTGTGGGCCTGGCCACCGCGCGCTGCGACCGTCAGACTCGGGGCCGCACCATCATGCGGGCGGCGCGCAGCGAGTAGCTGGGGCCGCGGAAGTAGTGCCAGCGGATGCCGTTGAGCTTGCGCACGTGCTGGCGGGCGGGGTAGAAGACGCCGTTGAGGTTTGAGAGGCCGCAGGCATCGAACCACCACCCTGGTGGAGGGAAGGAAGAAGAGGCCTTGGAGGGGCTGAGGGCCCAGCTGTGGGGGTGAGGGTAGCCCCCGACCCCAAAGACTAATCAGGCTGTTGCCTCCTCCAGAGAGTCAGATCACAGGATGGAGAGCGGGCATGCAGGGTGGGAGGGGGGGCTCCCAGACCCTCTGCCCAGCCTGGGGCCTCTGGACGGTGGCACTGGGCTCCAGTTGGCTTCTTGGCCCCCCCCACCTTTTCCCTAACCCCTCTACGTCGCTGTCTCCCTCCCTTACCACCTATCCTCACAAGTCTCCATCGCTCTCTCTCCTTGGGTTTCTAATGCTCTCTGTCATTTTGAGTCACACCCTGGGTATGTCTCCTCTCTCTGTTGGTGTCTGTGCTTGTCTGTCACTCTGTGGGTCTCTCTGAAACCGTGCCCGTCTCTCTGATGGCCACTGCTTCTGTTCCTCTGGGTCTGTCTCTCTCACACACTGTTGCTCTGTCGTTCCCTGATCTGCATTTCTCCCTCCCCCCTCTCCCTCTGTACTTCTGTCCCCGTGGAGCTGTCTGTCTCCGCCACTCTGTCTCTGTGCCAGTGCCGGCGTCCCCATCTGTCCCTGTCCCTGTGTCTCGGGGGTCTCCGGTCCCCCACACCCACCTCCGGACAGCATCTGGGCGCACTTGCAGACACAGTTGTCGTTGTCTGCGTCGCGGGTGCTGAAGTTGGTTCCCTGCAGGACCAGGCTGCTCTGGCGCCCTGCCGAGCCGCTGTACCCACTCAGAGAAAGCCTGGAAGCCACCCGGAGGTGGTTTTGGGAGAGGGGCCCAGAGTCAGGTTGAGGCTGGTTGAGGAAGGGGCTCCAATCTGGTTGTTCTGGGTGGGGAGCCACAGCCTGGGGTTCTTGAGCCACCCCCCCCCAGCCCCGGATTGCCCTCCCTACCTCTCAGGGACCGGGTGGCCACTGTGTGCCAGGCCACCTCATCTTGCTGAGCCCAAGTCTTAACAGGAGTGAGCGTGATCACAATGATGATAATAACAGTGAGAGCAGTGGCTAAGATTATAAAACATCTACCATGTACCAGGCATTGCTCAAAGCACTCGTCATGGATTAACTCATCTCGTTTAATCCTCACAACAACCAGTTATTCCCATTTTACAGATGAGGAAACAAAGATCCCAAGAATCAAAATAGCCTTGCCTGAGGTGTCAGAACAAATAAGGGTGAGAGCCAGGTCCAAGCCCACTGGGGCCTGACTTGGGAGCTTTGTGCATTTTCCTCCCCAGCTGACCATCTGCAACCCCAGCCTCATCATACCCCTTCACACCTGGCCACCTCCTCCAGGAAGACTTCCCTGACCACACCGGCCCACCTGGATCTGTGCCCTGGGTGAACCCCTATCCCTGCGTGCCTTCCACATCAGCAGCCAGTTGGGGAGGGTTTATAGTTCTCTGCCAGGCTATGAGTCTCAGTCTGCCCCTTGCCAGCTGCTCAACCTTGGGCAGATGGTAATGATGGTATAGTAACAGTGACAACCTCAGTCAGCTATGGTGACTCAATGGCTTCGGTGTGTAACGGGTACAGAGCAAGGCTGGCACATGATAAACGCTCAGCACAGGTCATGCTGCTTGTCACTTGTCCCTGTGTCCCGGCCCTGGCACACAGCTGGCACAGGCTGCCACTTAGCCTGGCTGGAGAGTGTTGGGTGCTCATAGCACGGAAGGGGCTGCGCTGGTCACAGAGGCGAGGGGCCAGCTTGGGAGCAGTTAAGAAAGATCCTATAGGTAAGGACAGGTGGCCTCCAGGGGCGGCCGGGGCAGCTTGGAGTGGCTGTGGTTCTCCCGGGGCAGGGTCTGGGAGACTTCTCAGGGGGATCCAGAAGGAATGTGGGGCCCGGGCACATGGCCGGGCTAGCTCCCTGCACCTCCCACCATGGGCTCTGTCTGTGGTGAGGCAGGGGCATGGCCCTCAGCGTCCAGATCACTGTGGCCAGCCACGAAGCTCTAACTGGGCCCTTCAGCATGCCACCTGGGGCTCGATGGACTGGTGCTGCAAAGTGCCCTGCCCAGAGGCCCAGCCGACCAGGGGCTCCCGGGGTGGGGCCAGGCAGGCTGGCCCACCTGCTGATCCGGTACTGGCTTCTTCTTAGGGCCATTAAGGGCTCCTCTTGGCAGCTCAGGGATGGCAGTTCACAGCGAGGCTCGAGGCACAGGCTGAGGTCTGGGTCATATTCAGTCTGGGGCTGCGTGCAGTCAGGGCTGGACACAGTTGACTGATCTCAGGGGTCACTCTGGCAGCCCTGGCCTCTGTCCTGTGCCCAGGTCCTGGGTGCAGGCTGTGCCTCTCTTCCTCCCCCACTGGGAAGTCAGCCTAGGGGTCTGTGACCTCTGAGGCACTCCCAAGTCAAAGACCAGGAACCCCCACTTGTCCCGTTGTTCAGGTGCACTTTGAATAATGTTTACAGCTCAGTCCTGGGGAACCCCAACAAACACACGCATCTCTGGGGATCCCCTACATTAGAAACAGCAGGCGTGTCTTCCATGTGTCGGTGAGTCTGTGCGTGAGTCCATGTGTCTGTCGTGTGAGCATCTGAGTAGCATCTTCTTGCCTGCGTGTGTGTGTGTGTGTGTGTTGCGTGTGTGCTGGAATATCCACCACGGGTCCAAGGCTGTGTGTGTGTGTGTTGCGTGTGTGCTGGAATATCCACCACGGGTCCAAGGCTGTGCTCTGGAATGTGCCTGTGCCTGTGCTTGTGCATGATTTCCCACAGGGCTTCTGTGAGGAACTGTCTTTTGCACACGTGTCTGGGGGTGTGTGCTTGTTTCTACAGTTATGTGCATGTGTGCTCTTGTGCCTTGCACGTCCCCCAGGGGTGTGGCGAGCCCTGCATTCATGCATGCGTGTCTATCTTGGACTTGTAATCAGATCTGGGAGGGTGAGTGCCTCCGGGAGGCCTGTGCCCAGTGTCTGTGTGTGCCCGGTGTCTGCATGTGCCCGGTGTCTGTGTGCCCGGTGTCTGTGTGCCTGGTGTCTGCATGTGCCCGGTGTCTGCGTGTGCCCGGTGTCTGCGTGTGCCCGGTGTCTGCGTGTGCCCGGTGTCTGCGTGTGCCCGGTGTGTTGTCTGTGTCCCCCCTCTCCCCTCCCCACGGACCACTTTCTCTCCAGGCTTATGCATGCACTGCAGCTGGGCTCCAGAAGCCCCCGTTATTGTGATTGACAAATAAGGGTGCCCTGCCTGCCCTGATGGCCACGCCCCAGCTGCTGACTGGCGTAGACTGCTGCCTCTGGTCCTGTATGGTGGTGGCACAGGGACCAGCGTCTTTTCTGTCGTGTTTTCCCGGGCCTTCGTCTGGCAGTTTCCGGGCCCCGCTGTGCTGTCCAGGGTCTCTCCCCCACCCAACCCCCTAAGCTCTCCACGAGGGAGCGGGGACACTTCCCTATGATCACAGCAGCCTTCGAAGGGGCCTTGCTCAGGCATCAGGTGTCTGCGGCCAGCTGAACGTCAGCTCTCTGTCCTTTTACAGAACAGTTCCAGTTCCTGCGATGCCCTCCCTGGTCCCTCTCTGTCTGGAGAATGCCTACTCATTGCAGGCATCACCTCAGTGCCTCAGTTTCCACACCAGTAAAATAGGTGCCATAGCGCTCACTTTGGAGTGTTGTGGGAGGGTAAATAGAGTAACGGGCCTGGGATGTAGTAGGTGCTCAATAAATGCGCATTCCTTTTCCAATGCAGAGCCAAGGGCCAGGCTGCCAGATGGGCTCATATCAAAGCCTATCCTGTCACTAAGAAGCAGAGGTTCTGAGAAGCCAGGACCTTGGCCCACAACATGAGCTGGATGGAGCGGCACCAGCATGAGCCCAGGTCCCCCGATTCCCAGCACAGGACAGGCTGGGGAAGTCACCTCTTCTCCCCCAGGCCTCTGTGGAATGACTGCTGCAGGAAGACTGGCCCCAGGACACCCCTCAGCATGAGCAGCGTTCACTCCACCCCACCCAGCGGCAGCTGCAGGGACCTGCTGAGTGCTAACCAGCAGCCTCCAGATCCCATGATGGGGACAGATGGTAGGAACGGAAACACCCAGGGACTGACCCTTGCTGCAGACCCGGAAGCCGCTGGCTCAGGGTCCCCAGCTTGCCCGGGTGCCCGGGCCCGGAGCCCACCTGTACAGCTGCGCCTCGCTGCCCAGCCGGAAGTGCTCATACTGGGCGTGGGCCTCGCTGCCGTCCCAGTCCTGCAGCTCCACGCGCAGAGAGTAGGCTGCCCTGCTGGTGAGCTGGTGCACCAGCTCGTTGCCCAACCAGTGCTCCCCCGCCGGGTCCCCGAAGCCCTAGGGGGAGAGGAGGGTTCAGGGTGGGCTGTATGCCCAGGAGGGAGGCTGTGCCCCTGATGGAGGAGCTGAGTTGGGCCAGGGTCTGAGGCCACTTACCCAAAACCACTTTGCTTCATGATGAAGTTCGTTAAGTACAGTGTGGGTGTACTTGGGACGAAGGGAGTTCTCAACTCCTAGAGCAGAAAGACTGAGACTTTCGCAAATGTAGAAGCCTATTTTTAAAAAACTGAATCGGGCCTGACCTGTGGTGGCGCAGTGGATAAAGCGTCGACCTGGAAATGCTGAGGTCACCGGTTTGAAACCCTGGGCTTGCCTGATCAAGGCACATATGGGAGTTGATGCTTCCAGCTCCTACCCCCTCCTCTCTGTCTCTCTCTCTCTCTCTCTCTCTCTGTCTCTGTCTCTCCCTCTCCTCTCTAAAATGAATTAAAAAAATTTTTTTTAATTAAAAAAATTGAATCTATCTGTGATGGCGCAGTGGACAAAGTGTCGACCTGGAATGCTGAGGTCACTGGTTCGAGTCCCTGGGCTTGCCCAGTCAAGGCACATACAGGAAGCAACTACTATAAGTAGATGCTTCCTGCTTCTCCCCCCACTTTTTCACTCTCCCTCTCTTTCTCCCCTCTCTCCAAAAATCAATAAATAAAATCTAAAAAAATATATAGTCATGAACATTCTATATTCAGAAGCTTTTTTTTTTTTTTTTTTTTTAATTGAATCCCAGTCCTATTAACTTTAAGAACAGGCAAAACTGAGCTGTGTTGCTAGAAGTCAGAATAGTGACTTCCTTTGGGGGGAGTACTGATCAGGAGTGGGGCACACGGAGCGTTTCTGGGTGCTGCCAGTGTCCTGTGTAGCTCTGAGTGGTGGTCACGTGGGTAGGTCTCTATGTAAACATTGACTGAATCTTGCACTTAAGAGTTGTGCACTTAAAATTTTTAACCAGCTGCATAAACAGTACAGCAAACTTTGTTCAGTGACATGGAAGCCACTGTGGAATTTTAGCAACATAGAAACGTAAAGAAGTGGGAGTGACGGGTGTCCTAAGGCCACGAGAAACCAACGTCATTTTGGCTAGAATGGTGGTCGGCAACGTCATGAGTCAACAGAGCCAAATATCAACAGTACAACGATTGAAATTTCTTTTGAGAGCCAAATTTTTTAAACTTAAACTATATAGGTAGGTACATTGTTATTAACTTAATTAGGGTACTCCTAAGCTGGCCAAAGAGCCGCACTCAAGGGGCCAAAGAGCGGCGGTTTGCCGGTTCAGCACCAAGGACAGAGCGCACATACGCCCCACTCCCCATTTCCGTCTTGCTGCGCGCCTCTGATTAGATTGAGGGTTACTCTTCAGCACTCTCTTTGTGTCCATCTGCATCTGAGCACCCGAGATCTCTGCTATTTTGAACAACTGCCCCCCCCCAAAGGCTCTAGAACACTCACAGCGTCCTTCGGTATTTATTTTTAAGTATTTGTCAAATGGAGGGCAAACGGGCACAAAAAACATTGTTGCATTTCCTGTTATCTTTTGCCCGTTTCTTTTGCTTTTGAGAACCTTGAAGAGCTTTTCAGTCAGCTCGCCGAAAATCCTTTATTCGAAAGTTAATTTAAAAATCGAAAGGCCATTGGGCGCTAGTTCTCAGCGTGTAAAAGGCACACACGGTCTTTGAGCCAGAGGTCCCGCGCCCCAGCACCGCTCCTGCAGACGCGCGCGCCTACGCGCGTACAAGGACGGGGAAATTCACTGAAGCAATGCGGTTAGGGGCGGGAGAGGGCCGTGACTCTTTCCTGTTCCCTGTCTTTGTAGTCTTTAAAAAATATATTTTAGCAATGGATGTACATGGTCTTTTCTAAAAACTAAAAGAAAAAAAGCGCTAAGTTTTCATTATTAGGGTCTATGTCAGAACTTGGGAAAGGGAAGTTCAGTCTCGGAGCCTGGAGTTCCTGCAAGTAAACGCGCCCTGGGGAAATTGGTTTCAAGGTGCTTGGTTTTAGGAGGGCTCACTCCCCACCCCCCAACCCCACCCCGGAAGGGTTAAGGACAAATCATCCCCCTGCCCGCCCCCCCCCCCCCCCCCCCCCGCCAAGTTTCAGAGCTGACGTAAAGCTGCTCGTAAAGCCCCTCGTTGGGGCAGCAAGGTTACCTGTTTGTACTCTTCCCAGTTCCGCTGGAAATTCACACTGCCGTTCTCACGGCGCTGGATGAGGGTCCAGCCTCCGCCACTGGCCTCCATGTCACAGAAGACCTGAGGGAATTGGGGGCGGGGAGGGGAGGAGGCTGTTGGGAGCCCTAGGAGGCAGCCAGAAGCCAGGGGGAGCTGGCCAGAGAACCTCACATCACAGCAGGTGAGCGTGGTGCTCATGGCCTCAGAATGGTGCAGGTTCCCCACCCATTATTGTCCCTCTCCTGGAGGACAAGTGATGCCTCTCAGAGCCTTTCCTTCCTCGTTTGTAAAATGGGATCGTAATACCCGACCTTTGAGTGCCTCAGTGTCTCCTCAGCAGGCTGGGATTGTTGGGAGAATGAAATGGGAAGAACAGAGCCTGTCACAGACCAGGAACTAAGTAAATGCAGGCTTTTCGCTCTCTGTTGGCAGGGTCGCTGTAGGGACTAAATGCCAGTAGATGTAATTGCTTGGCACGCGGTACAGACTCAAGAAATGCTGCTCCATTCGGTGGACACGTTATCTGAGCACGTCCTGTGTACTGGGCTCCCTTCAAGTCACTGGATGCCAATATGGACCTGATGTCCACTGCCGGGCCTGGCCCCCAAACCTTCCTTCCTGACCTCTGCCTTTTCCCTGGACTCTCCCTTTTCATCTGTTAACTGGACCTCAGAGCTCAGGGCAACCTTGGGAGCCACTCACTGATGACAGTCCCTAATTTCCCAGGTGGAGCCGTGTGCCTCGGTCCCTGCCCTCAATGGACGATATGGAAACTAGAAATAAAGTTCTTCGTGTTCAGACCCTGGAATTTCGGGGTTCGTTTGTTAGGTCAGCTAGCATTGCCTTAACCGACACAGAACTGTTTCCTGCGATTCCATCTTAAAGGCATCTCCGGGGAAGGTGCCGGAGGAGGGTATGCACCTCTGACGCTGGGAACCTCCGCATTAGCCCCTGAGTGATGCCTGGCTGGGTGGGGGCTCTGCAGGGAGGGGCACCCCCCCTTCTGTGGACTCTAAGATGTTGGACAGGCCTGAAGTTGATGTGGGAGGGGGATTTCCCTGTGAGGCCCTCGGCTCAGCGCCTCTGATAGCCTCAGCCCCCCCCCCCCAGAGCCCCCTAACCTTCCTGGGCTCTGTCATATTGGCCACATGGATGGTGTAGACGCCACTGGCATTGGCCCCGGAGCGCTGGATCTCCACACAGTCCTGGAACACCTGCTCAGGGGCCCTCACGGAGGCTGCCGTGGACAAGCAGAAACAACGGGGGAGAGGGATGAGCTGAGGAGAGAGGGGAGGGGCCAGGCGGGCCCTCCTGCCTACCCCGTGCGGGGTTCTGGGCTGGGAAGTGCTGGGGACAGGGAGACGGATCAGACCTGGGCAGGATTTCTAGAAAAAGTGGCAGGGGGGTCGGGTCCTGGGTGAAGAGGAAGAGTTGTCCGAATGGTGAAGGAGAGGGTGTTCCAGGCAAAGGGAACAGCATATGCAAAGGCTCCAAGGTGGGAGCAGTCCTGGTGTGTGCAGGGAACAGGGGGCAGTGAGGGGAACAGAGGGAGGCCGGGAGGGGAAATGATCACACCGTGAGAACAGGGCTGAGGCCGGAGAGAGCTCTGGCTGTTTGGTCAACCGGAGAGGGTCAGGGCCAGGCTGGCTCTGAGGGTCACCAAGGAAGGACATGTTGGGTTGAGATTTCAGCAGGGGGCTGGGTCAGCCCTGAATGTCAGGCTGAGGAGGTCAGACTGTGCCAAGGAAAAAGACTCTATGGACCAGAGGGATAAGACTCAAATCACAGAGACCAGAGAGGCGGCTGCTAGAGTCTTTCAGAAGCGGGTAATTGGGGTCTGAACTCCAATGCGTTCTTCCAATTCCACAGACCAGACAACTGAGACCCAGGAGTGACGTAGGTGGCTCCAGGGCACACAGCTGGCTGGGGCAGAGCCTTCCCTCGCTCTAGGGATTTGTACTTGGAGCTCCTTTGGGTGGGAAGCCCTGGGTCCCCTCCACAGCCCCCCCCCCCGGTACAGCATTGTCCCGTTTGGTCCCAGGCACTGTGCTCAGTCCCTTCACATTGAACTTCCCTGGTCTCTGTGCAAGAACTCGGTGAAACAGGTGTTACTATTATTCCCACTGTAGGAGAGGAGAAGTGAGGCTCTGAGATGTCAGGTGACCTGGGCACAGGCCCAGTGCTAGTAAGGGAGGGAGCCAGAGCTCGAACTCTGGCTCACCTGACTGCAAAGCCCTGTGCTTCCTCTGACGCCTCTCCCCCGGGTCCCCACCTCAGCCCACATCAGGCTGAGCAAACAGGCCAGGTGAGCGAAGGCCGTCTCTGATATCGTGCATGGGTTAGGTTTTTTTTTTCCTACCTGTGTCCCTGTCCTTCTAACATTCTGAATGCCCTGAGTTCTCCACCTGCTGCCAGCCTCCGCGACAGTAGGACAAAGCAAAGCAGGAGGGAGTGGAATGGAGGGGTGGCTTCCTGCTGAATTTCAGGATGCCTGGCTCCTGAGCCTGTCTCCATCCAATCTTCTGTTCTACACTTGGGGACTCACTTTCTTTTGGTGTCTCCATGTAGACAGAGGAGAAATAATGCCGTACCACCCTTCCCTGGTGACAGTGTGGCAGGAGGGCGGGCCTTTAAGCAAGGGTGCCAGAGGTGTCCGACACGCCCTTCCCCCCAGACTGGTGAGCAGACATTGGCCAGAGCTGGCGACTGGGTTAGTGGTGAGCCTGTGGGGAGAGGCGTCATGCCGGGTCCCATGCGCTGGGCAGAGCTTCAGGAATTTCATGTATGGGGTTAGTCCCGGCAGCCTCCCTGCCAGGGCCATGAGCCTGCTGGTGATGGGTTTGGGTCACTCTGCATCTCATGGTTTGGAAGGTCTCTGCCTCTCCTGTCCTGGCTGCCTTGGGTCTCAAACCGTTACCCAGCAGGGTCTGCCTGACTTAGATGGAGCCATGGTGCCCTCCGCTGTCCTCACATCGCTGCCAGCCACAGTATCTGGCACCCGACGCTCTTGCTAGATTTCTCGTGCTGGAAAGACTTTCCAGTGGCGTGGTAGGAGGGACCTTTCCCTGGGTCTTTCTTGCCAAGCCATCCTCCTCTCCCTGGTTCCAGTCCAGCTTCCTAAAGCGGTCCTCCCCTGTTTACAGCCCCCACGGGCTCCCTGCTGCCCTCAGGTTAAAGTTCCCTTTCCTTAGCACAGCCTTTTAGGCCTTTGGTGGTCTGGAAAGTCCAGAAGCACTGCTAGCAGAGCATCGGGCACACAGCAGGCACTCAACAAATATGCATTTCCCTCTCCTTCCCTCAGAGCCCCACAGATGGAGGGGTGCAAGAGACGCAGGCCCAGTGTTCACTGCTGTGTGCCCGGCACCCCACGCCCCGGCCCGGCACACAGCGGGTGCTCAGGAAGTGTTTGCTGACTGACTGAAGCTGGGGCCAGGAATGCCACGGCCACGCCTGTGGGCCCCATTAGAAGGGGCCAGTGAGGAACGGGGAACGGGCCCATGCATTGTTCTTCCTCCTAAGTCAGGGGCAGCGGTGCCTCCTCACTTCTGCTTGGCCCTCTTGGGCCCATGGGCAAGGGTATTAGGGTGAGAGGAGTCCTCCGGGGAGCTCTGAGTCCCACCTCTCCATTCTACAGGTAGGGAAACTGAGGCCCAGGGAAGGGTGGGGCAAGCCCAAGCAAGCGGGAATGGAGTATGGATCCTGGAGTCCAAAACTGTTAGTCTGAGCCGGAGGTGCTCTTGTTATTATCGTCATTAAACACATGGGGAAACTGAGGCCGAGAGAGGGGCAGGGGCATGCCCAAGGTTACCCAGAGTCAGGGAGAGGAGTCTGGGTGGGTTCCTGTTAGGACTGCTGTCCCCAGTATTATTATGGTTTGTTATTTTTATCTCACAAGTGGGGGCAGAGGGGTGGGGGAGTGCTGGCTTCCAGGCCGGGGAAAGGACCAGGAGGATAAGCAGAGTTCCCGTCCACGCCCCCCGGCCCTCCTCCCGCACCGGGCGCCCCGCTCACCCGGGCCCTGCGCCACCACGCGCACCAGGCGCTGCACCGACTCCAGCAGCCGGCGCTGCTGGCGCTGCAGGAGGCTGGAGTTGCTGCTGGCGGCGCGCAGGCTGCGCTCGAGGCCGGCCAGGGCGCCGTTCTGGCGGCTCAGCAGGCGCCGCAGCCGCTCCTTCTCCCCGCGGAGGCCGGCCAGCTCCGCCTGCTGCTGCGTCTCCAGGGCTTGCACGCGCGTCTCCAGCACGCTGCGGGCGGGGCGGGGCGCACAGCGGTGAGCGCACCGTCTGCGCAGGGCAGCCACTCCTGAGCGCCTTCCTTGGAGTCCCCCGTTACAGACCCGCGCTGACACTCAGAGAGGTAGAGCGTCCAGCCAGGGTTACAAAGCCCGGAGGTCCACGGCACAGAATGAGGAGTGGAGCAAAGAAAGCCTCGGCCGGGAGTAAGATGGATTTGGTTCCAGTGGGGGAAAGAGGTGGGGGTGGGAGGAACGTGCCAGCAACCAGGTAGCCAGGATCAGGCCCCAAATCTGCTCGCCCTCTGATCCAGCTGCCCGCTCTCAGGAAATGCCATCCGGGGAGCAAGGGCAAGCATGCCCGTTGGGAGGGGACTGGTTCTGACAGAGTAAAACGAAATAGCCCAAATGCCCGACAGCCGAGCCTGGCCGAGTCTGTTCTGTTTGCTGTTCCTGTAAATATTCTGGAGCCACGAAGAGGAAAAAGGCAGGGCCGTTTGCATGGAATTGGAAAGATGCCCAGGACTTGGCGCGGGACGACCCTGGCGCACCAATGCCACTAGTCTAACTGCACATGCACGGGGATAAAACGAGAGAAAGAAAAGGAAGTATTAATGTTAATGGAGAGCGTTGCAGGTGAACTTACGGGAAAAGGCGCCGAAATACCCGTGGAAGGATAGAGTGTGGTGCCCGTGTTGTAGAAGAAAAAAAAAAAAAAACAGAAGAAAACCCCACTAAGTGCTGTTACTTGTGCAGAGCAGGTCTGAGTGAATGGAGACTAGCAGAGAGGAGTGGGGATGGGAGGGGGACGACTTTCCCTGTCATTGTATACAGGTCTCTATTGTCCGATGATGTAAGTACGAGACATTTTTATAACGAGTTGAAAAGAGAGAGAGGAAGAGAGAGAGAGAGAGAGAGGAGAATTTTTGAAACAGAAAGAGGCGTTTGACTCAGCTCGTCCCCGTTTGGCATTTTATCTCACAGATCCGCTCAAGGGCGCACAGCGAGACCCGGGATGAATGTTATCCAGCGCATTACTGGTTGCAACTGTAAAACAATTTGGGAGACAAGCTCGATAGGCATTCCCTGGGGCTGTGGGGACAGAGGCAGGGACAGCCGGACAGCAAGCTTGCGGATGCGGAGGTGGATGGGCAAGCGTGTCGTGCACTTATATATAAGAAACATTTCCAGGATGACCAAAAACAAAGCAAACCCCCAAACCAAGCTGCCCACGAGTGGAATGCTGCATTTGTGTTTAAACAGGGTGAAACGGGGCCCTGGCCGGTTGGCTCAGCGGTAGAGCGTCGGCCTGGCGTGCGGGGGACCCAGGTTCAATTCCCGGCCAGGGCACGTAGGAGAGGTGCCCATTTGCTTCTCCACCCCCCCTCCTTCCTCTCTGTCTCTCTCTTCCCCTCCCGCAGCTGAGGCTCCACTGGAGCAAAGATGGCCCGGGCGCTGGGGATGGCTCCTTGGCCTCTGCCCCAGGCGCTAGAGTGGCTCTGGTCGCGACAGAGCATCGCCCCCTGGTGGGCATGCTGGGTGGATCCCGGTCAGGCACATGCGGGAGTCTGTCTGACCGTCTCTCCCCGTTTCCAGCTTCAGAAAAAAAATAAAATAAACAGGGCGAAACGGGACTATTCATATGTATTTATAAGAAACCTACATTATCAGCTTATGGAATGTCAGCTCTACTGGGGCAGGGATTTCCCCCTCTTTGTTCACTTCTGTAGCCCCTGTGTCTATAATAGTTCAAAAAATACTGTTGGGCTCTGCCTGGCTGGACAGCTCTGTTGGGTGGAACACCGTCCCAAAGCACAGAGGCTGCTGGTTTGATCCCTGGTCAGGGCACATGCAGGAACATATGTTCCTGCCTCTCTTTCTCTTTGTCTTTCCCTTCCTCTCCTACTAAAATCAATTAAAAAAAAATTGTTGGTTGAACAGATAGAAAGACACATAAGACACTAGAAGAGTGGCGACCTCTGCTGTGGGTGGGGCAGGAGGGACAGTTTTTCTTCTATGTGCGGTTACACTGACCCATTCTCCAGACTAAAACGCTAAGTCCAAGCAGGGCAGAAGGAATTTCTCCCGGATCGCAAAGTATGTCGCAGGAAGAGAGAGAATTTGGGCACACTCAGATTCTCGAATTTTAGCCATTGCCACGGGGCGAGAGCTTACTGGTGACATCCATCTTCACTGATTTCTAGGCACCTGGTACCCATTCAGAGTGATGTCAAGTGTCCCAGTCCTTGCCCTCCCCCACCTGGGGGCGGGAGAATAAGAACAAGAAGGTGACAGACTGTCATTAACTGCACAGATCAGAGGGAGCCAGGCCATCCTATGGCCTTATCTTGACCTGTGATGAGACAACAGGTCCCGCCTGCACCCAGCCCTGTGCTGCCTCTGCCTGCTGGTTTGGCCTCCTCCAGCATCCTGACCCTGGCAGGTTTTGGAGCTGAAATCAGCCTCCGGTGTCTGCCTCCCTGCCTTAGCCGCACCCCATGGCTCTCCTTCTTTGTGGGGTAAAGGCTGTTCCCCTCTCGCCTCTG
Organism: Saccopteryx bilineata; assembly: GCF_036850765.1. NCBI lineage: Eukaryota > Metazoa > Chordata > Mammalia > Chiroptera > Emballonuridae > Saccopteryx > Saccopteryx bilineata. Next base: position 205,911,993 of record NC_089495.1, read on the forward strand.
TATTTGCTTATAAATGCAGAGACTCTCCAACCCGGCAGACGAGGAACTGGTAACTGTGGCTGCTTCTGGGAAGGGAAGTTTGCGAATGAGATCAGATTTGTTTATTTACGAATAAGTAAATCATTTAATTAAAATTTGCAGGGCAAATTGTGTGGTATGTAAATTGTAGCTCCATAAGGCTGTTAAACGTTTCTAAAGTACGAAAGTGGAGAAAGAAAAAGAAATAAAAAGGAAGGGAAGAAGAAAAGGAAGGCAGGGAGGGAAGGAGGGAAGAAGGGAGGGAAGGAGGGAGGGAGGGAGGGAAGGAGGGAGGGAGGGAGGGAAGGAAGGGAGGGAGGGAGGGAGGGAGGAAAGAAGGGAGGGAGGAAGGAAGGAAGGAAGGAAGGAAGGAAGGAAGGAAGGAAGGGAGGAAGGAAGGAAGGAGAGAGAAAGAATCAGGATGTTCTGAGTTCCGGGAAGATGCCTGTTCCATGTCCCCACCGGGGTTGGGTGACTAGGCTCTGCGCCTGCTGGGCCCCCAGCCCCGGCCTCAGCCCAGCCTCCAAGTCCACCCTCCCTCCAAGCTTCGGCCGGTCTCTGACCCTGATTTTCGTCCTTGCCCCTGCCCACGCCCAGTCCCAGCCCTAGCCCCAGATGGGCCATCACCCCAGTCCTAGTTCAGACCCCCAGCTCTCTCTGCAGCCCCTGTCCTAGGCACTACCCCGAGTCCAGCTTCCGGCCCGGCCCTGGCTCTCCCAGCCCGCCCCGCCCCTCAGCGTGGGCCCCTGCCCCTCTCCTGGGCCGGTGCTGTGCCCACCTGTTGTGGCCCTGCAGCTGGTGGAGCTCGTGGCCCTGCAGCAACAGCTGCTTCTCCAGCTTGTTGGTGGACAGTGACGTCTCCAGCAGCTGGATCTCCATCCTTGACGTCTGGTTCAGCACCTGCCTCGGCGAGCGGGAGTGGGTGGGGGGCTGCATCTCCCCGCAGGAGGCCTGCCCACTGCCCAGCAGCCGTCCGTCCACCTGCCCGCGGGCTCTGCCATTGCAGACACCTGCTGACCTGTTTCCACCCTCCCAGCAGTTAGTTCCTGTGGTTGTCCACTCACTCATTCATTCATTCATTCATTCATCCATCCATCCATTCTCTCACTCACGGGCCAGAACTGCTGAATGGTCTGCTTCCTGAATTTGTTGTCCCCGTCACTGCCCATGGCCGTTCCATTGCTCCATCTGCTCAGGCCCCAGGAAGAGTCACCCTTGACCCCTACATCTAATCCACCAGCAAGCAAGTCCCATCCGCTCTGTCTTCCAAATGGCTACCTGACCACTTCCCCCCTCCTCCACGGCCCCACGCTGGCCCTGGCCTCTGTCATCTCCCGCCCTGTGTCCTGTGCCAGTTTGCTGCTGGGGCTCTCTGTGTTCTCGCCCTTGTCCCCGACAGTCCATTCTCTCTGCAGCAGCCTGTGGCAGCCTTTTAAGATGTGGCCCCTCTGCTCAAAATCCTGCTGTGGCTCCCACCTCTTGATGTGGAAAAAGCCCAGTCTTCACACGGCCTGCAAGGCCCTGTGATGCCATCCGCCCCTCTCACCTCTCTGACCTCTCCTACCACACTAGCCTTCTTGGTGGTCCTGGAGCTTGCCAGCCCAGTCCCACCTCTGGGCCTTTGCACATGCTGGTCTCCCTGCCTGGACTGCTCTCCCAGTAAGGGCTCCAATCCCCCTTCTCAGTGGTGAACTTCCGGGCTTCGCTATCTAAAGGTACACTCCCTGCCGCTCTCGTCCGAGCTGTTGTCTCCTTAGCACCGTCGTCATCTCATCCGTTCATGTTCAGAGGCGGATTAAGGTCGGTTGAAGCCCTGGGCGCAGAAGAAAATGTTGGGCCCCTTACATTAGAAAAAAGTGTTCAAGTTGGGGTTTTGCAGGGCCCTTCAGAAGTTGGGGCCCAGGGCGCGTGCCCGGTGCACCCGCCGTTAAATCCGCCTCTGTTATGTTGTATGTTCTGTTTCTGTTCTCGAAAATTCTCAGAGAGCAAGCTCCGTGGGCCTCGGGATGCAGACCTGTGCTATTTAGTGCTGTCAACTAGAAGCAGGTACCTGCAGCAGTGCCTGGCACGTAGTAGGGTTCAACCAACACGTGCCCGTTTCTTAGTCACCTGGTCATCCGTCCACTTAATCGTCCCCCTACACATGCAGCTGTCTCCTGTCTCGTCACTTGCCCCCTGAGGGCAGGGGGCTGGGCTGTCCCTCTTCATCCCAGTGCCCAGCACAGACCTGAGCATCGGAGTCACAGAGGCCAAGGAGCCAAACCCAGCATCACCCCCAGCACTCATGGCCTGGTGGGAGACAGTTCTATAACTGGGTCATCGGCAGAGACCCCAGGGGGGTACAGACCCAGAGGAGGCCCTGACGTTACCCAGGAACGGAAGTCAAGGCAAGATGACCGGGGCTGTGAGCCAGCCTGGTCGCCCCCCCACGCCGCCCCCGCCATGCCGCCCGCCCTCCCTCTGGTACCTGGGCCTCCACGTCCGTCAGCTTGCGGGTCTGGGCGGTGGTCTGGCTCAGGAGGCTGGTGCCCAGCTCCAGGATGGTGGCCGTCTGGTTCTGGACCATGTGCTGCTGGACCTGCGCCAGCTCCGACCTCAAGTTCATCTGGATGTACCTTTCTAGCTGTGGAGAGACCGTGGGCTGAGGTTGTGGGCAGGGGCTGGGGATGGCTCCTGCCCCTTCCCTGTGTCCCCAGGGAGGACACAGAGCAGCCAGCTGAACTATTCCAGCAGCTTTCTCTCGGGTCTTTCTTCCTCCACCCGTGTCCCTCTCTCCCTACTCCGTCCTCCACGGGGCAGCCAGAGGGAGCCTGTCAGACCTAAGTCAAACCGCATTCTTCCTCGGCTCAAAACCCTCCCAGGCTTCCTATCTCCCTTGGGGGAAAGCCCAAAGTCTGCTATGACTGCAGCTTCCTGCACAACATGGCCACCCGCTGCTGCTCTGATTTTCCCTTTTAGTCCTCTGTTCCTTACTCACTCCAGAGGCAGCAGCCTCTGTGATATCCCTTCAACACAGTAAGCATGTGCCTACCTCAGGGCCTTTGCACGTGCTGTTTCCTCTGCCTGGAAGCCCCTCTCCCCATCATCCCCGTCAGCATGCCTCCCTCCTTCATGTCATTTCAGGTCTCTTCTTACCACGTATCAATCTCTGACTTTATATTACATCTATTGCCTGTGTTTCCCTTGGATTTGGATTGTCAGTTCCATGAAGTCAGGGACTTGGTCCCGCTCACCATTTTGCCTCCAGGTATATAGCACAATGCTTACCACACGCTGGGTGCTCAGTAAATATGACTTTCAATGGCTTGATAGAAAAGGGGGAGCAGTGAGGGTCAGGGCACAGCCCCCAAAGTCATGCCCATTTCCCAGCTTCCTAGGGGAGAGCCCGCAGCGGAGCATATGGACACCTCTTGCCCAGTATAAGAGTTTGTAGGTCCATCTGCCAAACTGGACTTTCTTTTGTTTCCCTGGCTCTCCCATCTGCCAAACAGGGCAGATCAGGCCAGTCTCCAAGGATTCTTCTCCCAGCCTGAAAGTTCTGGGATCCGACAAGGTCACAGGTATCGTGCATTTCTTTCGTGTGTGTGTGTGTGTGTGTGTGTGTGTGTGTGTTTCCGAAGTGAGAAGCGGGGAGGCAGTCAGACTTCCACATGCGGCTGACCGGGATCCACCCAGCATGCCCACCAGGGGGCGATGCTCTGCCCCTCTGGCTCATTGCAGCCCAAGCCATTCATTCTAGCGCCTGAGGCGGAGGCCATGGAGCCATCCTCCGCACCGGGCCAACTTTGCTCTAATGGAGCCTTGGCTGTGGGAGGGGAAGAGAGAGAGAGAAAGGAGAGGGGGAAGGGTGGAGAAGCAGATGGGTGCTTGTCCTGTGTGCCTTGACTGGGAATCGAACCCGGGACATCCACATGCCAGGCCGGTGCTCTATCGCTGAGCCAACCTGCCAGGGCTCATTTATTTCTTTGACATGATGCTTTCCCCCCAAGAGCAGATGTCTGGCAGTGACGCCAGGATCAAGTTGCAAAGGAGGAGTGTTCTCAGGGCTCAGTGCCCCCCGTCCACTCCTTCTCCATTCTACACACGTGCTGGCCTCTTGCCACCCCCCTTCCGCCTTCCAGCCTCCTTCCTCACTCTCTGCCTCGTCTACACGAGACCCCACTAAGGCAGCTCCCGGGGTCCCTGGAAAGACTGGTTCTCCCCGGGGAGAGGTGGGGGCCAGGCTCTGGCTGCTTCCCCCTCCATCTCTTCTCCTCTCTCCCATCCATCTCAGTTGGCTGTGCCCCTCCCTTCCTCCCCAGAGTGCTTTCTAGAAAGAGCCCATTCCATTGTAGTGCGGAGTCAAATCCTGAAGGGGGCGCGTGTGGGCGCAACGGCAGTGGTCGGAACAGTGGTTCTCAGAGTGCGGTCCCTGGAGCCTCAGCACCAGGGAAGCTTGTTAGAAACGCACAATTCTCGGTCACGCCCCAGACTCCTGAGTCAGAAACTCTGCGGAGGCCCCCAGCCACCCAGATGAATTTGATGCGCAGTCAAGTGTGAGGACACTGGGTGGAGAGGTCACAAAGGGGACTGAGGACCAGGGAGACAGGCACTTCTGAGCTTCTTCCGTCTAACCTCTCCCAACTGCGCTGTTTTGGCCACGCCTTCTTCTGAGCTTCTCAAGTCTCTGTCCCGTTGCCCGCCCCCCTCCTTCCCCTGCCTCCTCAGGGCCCCTCCCACTGTCCCCTGCAACATGCTTCAATAGCTTCCATCTAAAAAATAAAGAAAAAAAATATCCGGCCCCAAAGACCCCTCCAGCTGTGCCTCCAATGTCTCTGCTCCCCCTCCATAATACCATGTCTCAGACAAACTGTCTCCACTTTCTCCATCCTCGCCCTTAAAACAATGTAACAACATTGTTGTGGTGTACTTCACACATACAAAAAAAAAAAAAGGATAAAGAATTATATGGGCCCTGGCCGGTTGGCTCAGCGGTAGAGCATCGGCCTGGCGTGCGGGGGACCCGGGTTCGATTCCCGGCCAGGGCACATGGGAGAAGCGCCCATTTGCTTCTCCACCCCCCCCTCCTTCCTCTCTGTCTCTCTCTTCCCCTCCCGCAGCCAAGGCTCCGTTGGAGCAAGGATGGCCTGGGCGCTGGGGATGGCTCCTTGGCCTCTGCCCCAGGTGCTAGAGTGGCTCTGGTTGCGGCAGAGCGATGCCCCGGAGGGGCAGAGCATCGCCCCCTGGTGGGCAGAGCTTCGCCCCTGGTGGGCATGCGTGCCGGGTGGATCCCGGTCGGGCGCATGTGGGAGTCTGTCTGACTGTCTCTCCCCGTTTCCAGCTTCAGAAAAATACAAAAAAAAAAAGAATTATATGATAAAAGCTGTGTAGTTAAACCACGCTCAAAAAAAATATATATATATATATGTAATTGATCCTGTTAATTCTGTGCACCCCCCGCCCTGGCCTGACAAAGGCAGGGTCGGGGGACACTTCCCTGTTCTCATCTGTTTCTCTATCTCAGCAGCAGTGAACTGAGACGACCACTCCCTTCTTCTGGAAGCACTTTCCCCTGGTTTTCCTCTTGTCCTCCCCCCACCCCCACACCTCCTCTCTGCTTCCTCCTAAACCAGGTTCCTACACCTTGGGGGGGGGGTCTCCGAGTCTAGTCCTGGGCCCTCCTGTCTCTGAACGTTCCCTCCCTAGGTCTAGGGTCCTTCATGGGGGGAACCACAGGGTCTGTGAAGAAAATTCAGCGGGTCCATGAATGTGGGCGGCAAAAGAAATGTACATCTTTTGTACAGTAGCCTGTAATTAAAATTCGGCATGTCCTTCCGTTGTGAGCACAGCCCACACACCATACATACCACTGTGGGTTGACTTCATTACCGATAGAAATCATGCACAGTTTCATGTCACATAGTAACACGTGTGTTATACAGTATGGCTCCGGAATCACAGCCATTCTCCAACCCGCCACTGGATGACGCTACAGCCAAGAGCACCGGACTTAAGTGTAATGTTGCGATTTACAGTTGCAACCGCACTGGGTGGTCTGATGCTCTCATCTGATCAGTTGCATCGGGGCCCTGCAGCAGGTGCTCCTGTTGGTCCCAGGATGTCCACCCCCCCTCCATGCGGATGACACCCCCTCTGTCTCCCACCCAGACTTCTCCCCTGCATGTGCCCCCTACCCATTGTCCCACAGGGGTTCCCGACGAGCAGCTCAAGCCAAAGCACCCAGCGCGGAACGCCTGACCCCTCAGCTCCCACCACCCCCAGCCCCTGCATCCCCACCCCGCCCTCCCTGCGGCTTCCCCCTCTCAGTAAATGGCCCCTACCAGGCCTTACGCCCCACACCCGGACCTCACCCTGGACTCTTCTTTCTCTCACCTGCCCTACTCCACCCACCAGCGAGTTCTGGCCACTGCGATCACAGAGCAGGTTTTGAGTTGGTTCATTTCCCTCTGCCTCCATCAAGCCAGGCTACCTTCATCTCCACGGGTCAGAGCCTGCTGCCCCCCCCCCCGCCCACCACACCTGTTAGCCCCCCAGGGCTCTAACCTGTGGCTGGCAGGGCGCCCCACGGTGGGTGAGGGGGAGCAGGGCCACACTGAGGCTGCCCTGGGACTTCCCCATGAGGCACGCACCTCCTGGGACCTGGTTTAGGATGCAGACTCCTAGGCCCCGAGCTTCGGCTCCACGCTGTCAAAGAGCGGGTTCGTTCCTGCCACAAGGCCTTCCGGGCAGATGGACCAACTCAGGCCCAGAAGGCTTGCCCAAGGTCACGACGTGGTGGGCTAGGTTCCGAGACTCCTGGCTCGGGGGCTTCCTCGAGGGTCTGCAGGGCTGGGCGGGACCTCGGGGTAGCTTGGGGGGGGTCATCTTGAGTGACAGCAGTTCCTTTGGTTCCCTCCTTAGTCTCTCACTGGTCCTTGGGCGGCCAGTGGCTGGCGGGACCAAGGCCACCCGCAGCTGGGACTCATCACCCTAGTTGCCAAATACGCCCGCCCACCGCATGAGCTCTGGGATGGGTAATCCAGGCCAGATGGGCCCAGTGTGGCCAAGGTGGGGCTCTGGGGACTGATGTCAGCCTGTGTGGTGGGGGTCTGGGCCAGGACGCAGGAGCCAGCGGAGGCCCCGTGGGGACACCCACACAGGGCGGGGTGCCACAGCCTCCTCCTGCCCCCACCCTTGGGCCTGCGCCTTCTCTGCCCGTCCTCATGTTGGCCAGTTTTTAGGGCTGAGATGGAGAATGGGGGCCTGGACTCCCAGCCCCCTTCCAGCCTGCAAAGAGGCTGACCTTTGGCCCTTGGGCTACTCTCCCCCTCCCCCCTTGGCCTTGGGCTTGAGTTCTGACTCTGTCCCACTGCAGCTGGGGGCCTCTAGTAGTTGAGAGCTATGTTTCTCTGAGCTCACTTTTTCAGTGGGTGACATGGGACAGTCAATCCTGCTCCTTGTTGAGGAGAAGGCATTGGAAAGGGCCTTGAGGAGAGGGAGGGAGCTTTGACAGGAGAGGGGGAGCAGACAGGTATTTCGGAAAGACAGCCAGGTGAGCATCTGTGAAGGAGCGACCTGAGTAGCCAAGGAGGTCTTCTGGAGCTTTTTTATCTCCTGCATTGTTTAAATAACAAAGAAGACTTCCACTAGGGATCAGATCAACAATTCTGGTCCCTCCGCCCAATGGACTCCACTCAGCACTGTGAAGGAACCCTCACAGCATGAAGGAACCCTCAACCTGAATGACTCTCAGGTGTTTATTTTTTTATTTTTTTTCTTTTTCTGTATTTTTCTGAAGCTGGAAACGGGAAGAGACAGTCAGACAGACTCCCGCATGCGCCCGACTGGGATCCACCCAGCATGACCACCAGGGGGCGATGCTCTGCCCCTCCAGGCATCACTCTGCTGCGACCAGAGCCACTCTAGCGCCTGGGGCAGAGGCCGAGGAGCCATCCCCAGCGCCCGGGCCATCTTTGCTCCAGTGGAGCCTCGGCTGGCTGCGGGAGGGGAAGAGAGACAGAGAGGAAGGAGAGGGGGAGGGGTGGAGAAGCAGATGGGCGCTTCTCCTGTGTGCCCTGGCCGGGAATCGAACCCGGGACTTCTGCACGCCAGGCCGACACTCTACCACTGAGCAAACCGGCCAGGGCCCTCTCAGGTGTTTAAACGCCAGACGCAGAAGGCTACTTGCTGTTTGATTCATTCCTATGACTTTCTGGAAAAGTCAGAGTCCACTGCCAGGGGCTCGAAGCGTGAGGGCAAGGACGGACCACAAAGGGACGCAAGAACTTTCTGGAGTTAGGCCACGTCTATATCATGATTGTGGACTGTACACGTTTGTCAGAACTCCTCGGACTATATGTCACAAGGGTGAATTTCACTGTGTGGAGAATAAAATACTATAAAAACCAAACCCACCCAACAAAGGTTCTTTCCAGACGCCCCAGGTATAAATACATATCGTCATAACAAATGCGTGTCCTCAGAGAACTCCCTCACCCTGCGTTTCACGCATGGATCGCCCCTCCCCCGGGATTATTTCTTGAGCGCCTACTACATGCTGGGCGCTTTCCTGGGTACCAGGAAATTGGGACAGAACAGAATTGACAGGTTATCTGATTCCAGGGTGTCCCACTAAATCCATCCATTAAATTCCAACAGTGATGAGAGCTCGGAAGAAAGTAAGATGGGGTCGTGATCGGGGTCCGGGGCAAGTTCAGCCCCAGGGGCAGGGGGGCCCTCGCTGAGAGGGGGGGTGTCGGAGCCGAGCCTGGTGAGAAGGGGCCAGCCAGGGGAAGTCGGGAAGGAGGGAGGGGACTCTGGACAGACAGACGGAGGCAGAGACGAGTGCGGAGGCCTGAGGTGGGAGGGTGTCTGGAGCGGGAGACTCTGACCTCACCCCTCCTGGCCGTGTGGCCTTGGGTGAGTCACGTCACCACCTGGTGCCTCAGTTTCCCCGTCTGTTAATGGGCGGGTGCTCTTGCTTCATAGGCTTGTGGTGAGAATTAATTGCAGTAATTCTCTCAAGCGCGGGTCAGCGTTGAGCACGCATTTAGCGCCTAGTCGGTGCCCCGTTATCTTTCTTTATCCTGCGTGCTCTCTGGGAGGCAGGGAGGGTTTCCAGCTCCACTTTGCAGAAGGACCAGATGACACAGGTGGCTGGCTGCCCCGGGACCCCACCGCTGGTCAGTAGCCCCCACTGGGATGACCTGTTGACCGCGGCTCGGCCTGCCTCAGCTCCCACAGAGGGTTCCTGGGGTCCATTCCAGACATTTCCGAGCTGGCTCCACGGTTAAGCAAACGCTCCGAGGCCCGAGGCACAGGCTGTGTGTGGGGGAGGGCAGACCTCGGGCCTGTTTTCTCACATTTCCTGCCCAAGGAGAAGAGAGGGAGAGGGTCTGGACACCCCGCCAGCCGAGCCCGGGACCTAGAGGGAAAGCCGGAAACACATGGCCCTGCCCCCAGGGGATGGCCAGGATGAGCCGCTTGCACAAATAAACCCGTCCCTCTGGGGAGAGCCGTGTGTGCCTCCCACCACAGGCCATCGCCAGGCTGAGGGCATCTGTGCCAGTCTTTCTAGGCTCCCTTCTTGGTAAAATAACCTTATTCCTCCAAGAAACAGATGCTGTCTCCTCCACCCCAACCCCCAGCCCCAGACAGAAAGCAGCCAGCGGTAAGGTTAGGAAATCAAACCCCGGGAGATTTGATTCGACAACTGAGATTTATTTCTTGTTTGGATAACCCAGGGCTGGAAATGCCAAGAATTTACGGGCAGCCCGGGGAGGCCGGGGCAGGGAGGGAGGGTCTTCGGCTGGGCCAGGGCCCCCACGCCCCCCACGCCGCCTTCTGCTGGACGTGTTTTAGGCCCACGGCCACCCAGGCGAGGCCTAGCGACCGCCAGGCTGAGGGGCTGAGTTATTCTGAGGCTTGATGTCAGGGACCCGGAGCAAAAAGCAGAGCTAGGGGCAGTGCCAGGTCTGAGGCTTGATGTCAGGGACCCAGAGCACACACAGCAGAGCTAGGGGCAGTGCCAGGTCTGAGGCTCCTGCCCAGCCCCTGAGGGCTCCCCCTGGGCTTGGGGAGCGGGAGGGGAAGAGAAAGAGGGCCCCCCCCCCCCGCAGAGCAGCCTGGCTGAGGGGTAGGCGCTGGCCATTGGCCGGTGTGTCCTCCAGTGTGAACAGAGCGTGTAGACACCTGGGGAGGTAGAGGTGGCTGTGGGGAGCAGGTTGCCTAGTGGTTAGAGGGGAACCTGAGAGACTTGGGGAGATGCCAGCCAGACAGGAGGGAGAATCAGAGAGTGACAGTGACACATACACTGGAAACCGAGGGGGCCGCTGTGACGGCCCCAGGAGGGAACCGCAAGAGGCAGAGAGACACAGAGATAAAAACAGAGAGGCAGAGACAGACAGTGGCGTGGGCACAGAGGGCCAGCCGGTACTGGTACTGGTACCAGTACCAGCACTGGCATGGGTGAGAAAGTGGAGGGACCCACAGTGTCGGGGTTCGGAGTCTGTCCTGCCCTGGGGCCCCCGAGACTCAGAGGACGGTGTGCTGCCCTTGGGTGCTGAGGGTGGACCAGGAGCCTGGGGGGGCTGTGTCCTCTGCAGAGTGGGCCCCTGGGGGGGCACTTCCCCGCTGGGATGGCTGGGGTCCCTGGGGGTGGGGGGTGACAGAGATCAGCGTGCGCCTCCTCTGGGCACATGCTGGGGGCAGATGCTTCCCCAGCTCCGCCACTCCTGACCCACACGGCGTGCCTCTCCGACGAGGCACCGGGGGAAGGGCCCGCGCTGGGTCCCGGAGCGAGGCTGCGGCGAGACCGCAGGAGGCCACGTGGCTAACCACTGAGCCACCCCGCTCCGCGAGGGAAGCCTGCTCTCTGGCTGGCTTGGTCGTTCACCCCCTCCACATTCCTGTCTGCTGCCAGGAGCTGATGTACGGCCCACCAACCATCCGGACATGAGTCACGGTGGCTGGAGCTTTCCAGAGGAGGAGGAGGAGGAGGGGGAGGGGGAGGGGGAGGGAGAGGGGGAGGAGGAGGAGGAGGAGGAGGAGGAGGGAGAGGTGGAAGGAAGGTGAGCCCAGCAGAAGGAAGGGAAGGGGGAGGGGTTCGTGGGAAGGGAGCGGGAGCAAAGGCAGGGTGCACGCCCCCCTGCCCACCTTTTGCACACCTGAGCACAGGGCAGAAGGGCCCTAGAAAGCTGCATGCTGGGAGAAGGGTGGGTGTGGGGGATGCCAGAATGCTGAGGCGGGAGGGGGCCTCCACCGTCTCTCTCTCAGACCGTGCCCCCCCCGCCCTGAGGGGGCATCTACTGTCTCTCTCTCTCTCTCTCTCTCTCAGATTGTGCCTCCCCCCCCCACCCTGACACCCTCCGGTCACCAGAAGGGACCTGGAGTGTGGAGGAAGAATCATGGGTGGTTTTCCTGCTGTGTGAGTGGCAGGTCCCTTCCCTTCCTTGGCCTCAGTGTCCTCACCTGAACAGGGGGCCACTGAGAGCACCCCACACCCACCCAGTGAGCAGAATTTTGCTGGGTGCTGGGGCTGGGGAGGCAGGTTACCTCCTGTCACCCCTGGTCACCCCTGGTGGCCATGGTGATGATGATGATGATGATGATGCTACTAGACAAGGCTATTTTGAAACTCATTTTTGGGGTTTTTTTTGGCCTCTTCTGGGATGTTACAACAGAAGCCAAAAAGGGACGTTGGAGTTTCAAGGACTCTGGACTGAAGGAATGCACAAGAGAAGAGCCAGAGGACGGTCCCAACCGCGGCCACAGAAGGTTGCGGGCGTCCCTGGTTGGGGCCAGGGCGAGGGGCAGGGAGAGGGACGGCTGTGCCAATGCTGCCCATCCCTGAGCCAGGCGTCCAGTGTCTCAGCTGAGGGGAGGAAGGGCCCGGGAGGGGTGGGACCCATGTTTCTGTTTCCAGGGAGCGCCCCCTGCCGGCAACAGCCAACATTGATTGAGAGGCTGCTCCATGCCAGGCTCCGGGCCGAGGGCTTCCTGTGCCTCGTCTGGTTAAATCCGCATGGTGGCAGTTAGTGTTGTCACCCCACTTTGTGGGTGAAGAAGCCAAGGGTGGAGACGCGGGAAGGGTCGGACGGTTTAAGGAGGTTGAGGGGTTGCGGAGGGTGGGGCTCACAGCCTCGGAGGGAAGAGTGGCCGTGGGCCCTGGAGGAGCCCCGTCTCTGAGCCCGGAAGGCCCTGGGGACCGGAGGGCACTTCTCTCCCCCCCCACCCCACCCCCACCCCCGTTGTTCCAGGGAAAGAATGAGAATGGGGTGGGGTTCACCATAGAGGCTTGAGGAGGGTGAGGTTTGGAATCACCCTTATGGGATGGGACTGGGGACAGGTGCCCAAAGGGACACACACAGATTTCAGGGTGGCGTGGGCCCTCACTGGGTCAGCTCCAGCGTGTGAAGACCAGCGCTCCCTGGAGGGGGACCTGGGGGAGGGGGATGGTAGAGGCTGGAAGTGTCGCAGGGCCGGTGGTGGGAGAGCAGGTGCACAGAGGACCACCGGAAGAAGGTAAGCGAGGGTAAGCGAGGGCCGAGGAGACGGGCAGACGGTCTGGGCAGGAACGAAACCGGAGGTTAAGTGCGCGTGCGCCCGGATGTGTACAGCAGTGCCTGCACTAAGCAGGCTGTTAGCTGTGTAAGGTGTGGGAAAGCCGTGGGCCTTGAGAATGGGTCAGCCCAGGGTGTGGGCAAAGGCCGCCCTTTGGGGAAAAAGGAGGAAGCTACCAGAACTTCAGTTCACATGATTTCACGTGCTATCTTCTTAATGTTCAGTTTTGTTTGTGTCATGCCCTGTACATATGATCTTAATATGGCTGCAGACGCATACGCATAAAATACATGTGCGCAGATGGGGGAGCAGACGCTGTGGCTCGGACACGTGAGTAAACCATTCGGACACCGTGGGGCAAGGGGGCCCGTTCCTTGAGAGGCACCTGGGGAACATTCTCGCCTCCTCTGTGCGCGCCTTGGTCTGGAAGCCGCGGTCTGCCCTTTAATACACTGGAAAGCTCCGAGAGTCGGTTTACTCCCCTCCATCCCCCACTGTCGATGGGACTGACCCAGGGCCTGGGGCCTGGGGCCTGGGGCCTGGGGCCTGCTCGCTCCCTCGGGAGCTCCTACTTAGGGGACCCGGCAGGATGCCCCTCCTGCCCGAGCATCCACCCAGGGCCGCGCCTGCCTCCTCCACCTCTGGACCTCAGTGCCCCGCCGAGGGCCTGGCGCATAGTAGGTGCTCGGGGTGCTTGTTAAATCAGCGAGGACGGGAGATCCGAGAGTTGCTCCTGCCTTGGGCCACGACGGGGGTGTGGGGGGCAGGGGGGTGTCCTCATCTCCTTGACCTCTCCCACCCCACAGCCCCTCCATCAGCACAGCCCCTTCCTCCTCCTTCGGAATATCCCGGAACCTGACGATGACACCTATTTCCCAGCCAGTCCCCCTGCCTCAGGCCTCCTGCCCGTCCTCCCTGGTGGTGGCAGCAGCCTCCTCCCTGGGCCTCAAATCTTCACCCTGTCTGTCCGTTCAGACTGATTCAGGTTTGTCTCTCCCGGCTCAGAACCACATAGTGGCTCCCGTGATGCTCGGGCCAAGAGCCAGAGTCCTTCCGGAGGCCCTCACGGCCCAACGGGGCTGGCTCTGCCCTCCGCTCCCCTCTCGGGTCTCGTCCCTCAGCCCGTGGTCCCCCTCCCTCTCTGCTCCGGCCACCCTGGCCAGCCTGCTGTTCCCCAGGCACCCCGACAGCATCCCCACCTCCCCACCTTTGCACCTGCGGACCCCTTTGTGGTAAGGGCCTCCCCGCAGGCACCTGTGTGGGCTGTTCCTTCAGGTCACTTGTTCTCAGAGTTCACATGTCACCCCCCCTCGACTGCTCTGGCCTTAAACAACCACCCTGGTCACTTCTCGCCTCTTCCCCTCCTTCATTTTGCTTCACCATCTGACATAGTAGATTTTTACCGTTCATCTCTTTATGCCTCTTGTCCCCCTTGGTCCAGAAAGGGACGTAAGGTTCATTTGCTGTTGTATCCGCCCAGCACCTAGGAAGGGCCCGCCCCATAGTAGTAGCTCTCCACCACTTTCTATCGGGCGAATGAATGAATGGCAGTTAGGGGGTCAGGTTTCCGGAGCGGACCCTGCCCGGTCTTGCTGTGTGGCCTTCGGCCCATCCCTGCCCTCTCTGGGCCTTGTTGTCTCAATCTGTACAATTCAGAGACAAGAGTCCCGTCAGCCTGGCCCCTGTGCCCCCGGAAGGCCTCTGGGGCGGGTGCTCCAGCTGCCAGTCGCCGCCGCCACCGCCGCCACCCCCTCCGCAGGCCCGGCTGTACCTTCTGCAGCCATTGCGTGTTGTTCTCCAGAACCTTCTCCAGCTGTCGCACCCGCTGGGCAGACCACTCGCCGAGGTTCAGCGCCGTGGCTGGCGAGTCCCTCTGGAGGCTGTTGGAGCCCCGGAAGGTCTCGGGCCCCGGAGGGCAGGGTTCGGGCTCGGGCAGCACGAAGGTGTAGCTGCACTGGCCCTGCTGGACCCGGTGCGCCCGGCGGCGCCCTCCGGCCTCCTGCCCCCTCCGCTGGGCCGCAGTCATGGTGGCCACCGTGAGGAGGAGGCCAGCCAGCAGCATGGCTGGCCAGGAGAGCATCCAAAGACGTGACGACGATGACAGTGAGGGGTATGCGGTCAGAGTCCCCCGGGGCCCCGCTCCGCACCCAGGAAGTACCCACTGTTGGCCAACAGCGGACAGGTTCGCCCGCAGAGCGGCTGCAGCTGCGAACCCCTGTCTGGCTGGGCTCCACCCGGACGGCTATTTATACTTGCTCCAGATGCCACAGCTGCTCCGCTCCGCCCACCGCCTCCCTCCCGCTCCCACACTCTCCCTCACCTCCATTCTTCCCCCTTTCCCTTCCTTCCTCCTCACTGGCCCTCTCCCGACCCTGTCTATGCACCGTCCCAGCTCTGCCTGCGGGCCCTCAGAGCCCTCTTCCTACCCAGCGGGGGCCTGGCCGCCCTGCCGGGGTGCAGGAAAGACAACAGCACACACACATGCACACACACACACACGCATGCACATGTGTGCACACATGCAGACTCAAACCCACACAGACACCAAACCCCCGACGCCTGCCATGCCTGCTTCAGAAAACCAAAAGCTGCTGAACTCTCTCTTCCTGTCTCTGTCTCTCTCTCCAGCCTCCCCCCACTAAGGCTGGAATCTCAGATTTCAGCCTCCCCCCCCTCTAAGCCTGCCCTTTCTCCCCCCCCCCCCCAGCTCAGTCCTGCGCTGGCTGTGTTAGCACTTGGAACACAAGTGAAGTGACCCCGGAGAGAGCAAAGGGAGGGGCCGAGGGGTGAGGCTGGCCGGACACAGAAAGTCCTCACAGGGCTGGTGGAGCAGACCCTTCGCTGGGCAGCTGGCTGTGTCCTCCCTTCTCCCTTGGGCCTCAGGGGATGTTGTGGCCCTGAGGTGGCCCTGGCTCAGTTCCTGTGACAGTCCTGAGATGTTGTCCCGTCCTGGGCCAGACTGCTCTGGGGCCGCCTGTGGCTGGGCTGGAGGGCGGAGGTAGCCGGTGGGGAGAGGGGCCTGGGGTGCATCCCTGGAGACCCGGGCGGCTGGCTCTGAAGCCCATTCTGCAGCCGCTGGCCCCTGAGACCTCGGCGGGCAGCCTCACCTTGCTGGGCCTCCATATCCTGACCTATCAGCTGGGGAGGCCCCACTTCTCGCGCACGAGGCATGTGTGTGAGTCCTCAGCATGGGGACTGAGGGCCCGTTGACCCATCTGCTGCTGCTCCAGAGCCTGACTCCACAACTTGTCAGCTGTTTGACTTTGGGCAAGTCACTCAACCTCTCTGTGCTTCCTGTTTCCTCTTAACAAACCAAGGAAAACCCAGGCAGGGGTGGACAAAAAGTACGGTCCCAGTTGTGAGGCCGCGACACACAGAGTTCATGAAGCCACTGTCGTCATCCCAACCCGCCTGTCTTTCTTTCCGCACGAACAACTGTGAAGCGACTCTGGCCCGCCCCGGTAGGCGCCGTCCACTTCCCAGGGTGTGACATGAAAAGTAAGCAAGCTAGAGCAGTGCTGGTTCAGGGCGAGCACCAGATAATCCATTTAAATCGTTGTCCGTGTCCTAGTTATTCTCAGCCTCCCCTCCCCCCAACACCCACCCACTGGACAGTTCGCCCCGTGAGGGCAAGGACTGGGGGGCCGTGCCTGCCGGGCAGCAGATGCCCGGAGTCGGGGGCGGCTCTCCCGGGTGGGCTGCCCGCTGGCTTTCTCTGCGTTTTTCCTCTGAGTGAGGGCAGATCCGGCTGTTGGGTATTGTTTTTTCCTTTTGTTCTCCCAAATCCTGTCAGGAGAGTCGAGCAGGGCAGGCAGCTGGGGACAGTGGCTGACGGGGGGCTCATCCGGAGGACGGAGGACATTCCACCAGGTGTGTGGGGGGCTCTGGCAGGAACAGGAAAGGCAGCCGGTTATCAGGCACCAGCACGCACTGAGCTTCCCGTGTACCGAGGGCCCCGCGCTCGCACCGGCCTCGACTGTCGGGGGTCGCACCGCCTCCGACCCTGCGTGCGAGGCCAGTGTCATTATCCTCCCATTAGACGGAGGGGAAAACTGAGCCCCGGAGGAGGAGAGGGATTGCCGTAAGGTCGCCCAGCCTGGAGTTGCTGGAGCACAAGCTGAGCCTCCAGGCTGGCCTCAGAGCCCCACCGACGCCTTTGTGCTTACCCTCCCTGGGCGGCGTGCGTGCAAGGATGGGGGGCGGGGGGGAAGCCTCAGTCTCCGCATCTGTGCACTAGGAGAGTGTTAAACCTCCTCGTGGGCCATCAAGATGACGAAGGGAAGCTCCTGGCCCAGGCAAGGCATTTAATCTTATTGATGGAAAGAATGAATGAATGAAATCTAACTTTCTTCCCTGCAGAGGTTCAAATAGACATGGGTCCTGAAATTACCCTAGGTTCTCTCTGTGTAAAAGAGGAAACAGAATTACCTGTCCACAGAGGAAATGTAGATAGGATCAAAAGGAGAGTTCCAGAAAGCCTGGAAGATGACCCTGTCAACCTCTGTACCTTCCTTGCAGCACCCTCTGCTCACCTCAGGACCTTTGCACGTGCTGCTTTCGCTTGTTCAGAGCACTATTGTCTACACATACTCACCTTCAGTTTTCATCAGTTTCCCAGTTACCGTGGCTGCCAACAAATTACCCTGATGTTTCCTAGTGGCTTAAAGCCAAAAGAACCATTTATTATCTCTTGGGGTTTCTATGGATCCGGAATTTGGGGCAGCTCAGCTGGGCGGTCTGCATGCATTGCTCATGGGATCGCAGTCAGATGGTGGCTGAACTAGGATCATGTTGAAGGCTTCTTCAACTCACCTGTCAGCAACTGAGCATCCCCCCCGCCCCGGCCCAGGTGCACATCCTCAGAGAACCAGGTGGGAATTATAGCACCTCTTATAACCTAGCCTCAGAAGTCAATCAGTGAAACTTCTACCACATTCCGTTGATTGGAGGGGGGTCTTCCCAGGCTCGAGGCTGGGGACATAGACCCCACCTCCTTATGGAAAGATGACATTGTCACAAGAAGACCATGCAGGAGAGGAGTTGTGTTGCTGTGGCCATCTCTGGGAAATGCTACAGGCTGAAGAATTTCTTTTCATCTTTTTTTTTCCAGCTTAAATGTTACTGACACATACCTGCACGGGCCCCTTAGCCCTCTTCAAACTTTAAATCAGACCCCCCCATAGTCCTACCCCTTTATCTGAACCCTTCCTTCTGAAGGGGCTAAGTGGTTAACTGCTTGTGTAGTTACTCGTCTCTCTCTGTCCTCAGCATTTGATAGATGTATATAGTATGCTCTCAGTAAATACCTGCCGAATGAATGAATGAATGAATGAAGAAATACAATGATTGAGCCAGGCTCTCCCTGACAGGAGATGGGAACTGGGAGGGGCACGGTGGAGCCACCATGGGCTAACACCATCCCGGCGAGCCTGGCTGACAAGCCCTGGGCAGCCTTGGGCAGACTGCTGACCGCTTTGGG
Organism: Saccopteryx bilineata; assembly: GCF_036850765.1. NCBI lineage: Eukaryota > Metazoa > Chordata > Mammalia > Chiroptera > Emballonuridae > Saccopteryx > Saccopteryx bilineata. The sequence goes on from NC_089495.1 coordinate 205,930,030, forward strand.
CCACAATTTTCTCTTCCTCACTTGGACAGCATGAATGGGCCCTATTCACGCCTCCTGCCGCTTAAAGCACACCCCGAACCCCTTGTACTGTGCTGTTCGTGTCCCTGAGGACATGGCCAGGGCATCTCTTGGGGCCACTGATGGACCACGGTGAGGTCCTGGCAGGAAACCCTGCGCTGATGACGGCCCTGGGGGATATCTGTCAGTGTCCCCGAGAGGTCGAGGGGTACATCTGTGGAGCAGGAATCATTGTGTTCCCGTGAGACCTCCATTTTCCACTGTCCCAAACCCAGAGCCACAGCACTGTTCACAGAACAGAAAGGGCCCCAAGGCTGAGTTTTGAGGCCACCTCTGTGACGCAGGCCTCACAATTAAAGAGCCCCACACTCTGGCACCCAAATCTTGATTCCACTGTAGCAGGTGAGACTCGGTTTTCTTATCTATAAAATGGAGAGAACAGTCCGTCATTAGCAAGCTGTGGGGGAGAGAGTCTTCCAGGTATAAGAGCTGTGTAACCAAAACATCCCAATGTTTAGTGGTTTAAAACATTGACAACACCTATTTTGCTCCATACACACGCAATTCCGGCCAGGCTCAGTGGGGACGGCTGGACTGGCTCCATCCGCTATGGAGGTGGAGCAGCTTGGAAGGCTAGAGCCCAGAGCCATCCGAAAGCTCCTCCGTTCACAGACCTGAGACCCGGGCTGGAGCTGTCAGCCGGGATGACTGCACATGGCCTCTTCATGTGGCATGTGGCCGGGGGCTTCCTCACAGCATGGCGGCTTGCGTCCCAAGGGCAAGCGTCTCCAGAGAGTCGGGTAGAGGGTGCCTGACCTCTTGTGACCTAACACCTCACAATCACGCAGGGCCAACTGTTCCGCAGTCAACTGCTAGAGGCAGTCACAGAATCGCACCCCAGTTCGGGGGGGCCGAGGAGGAGGGACTAGGCTACTCGTTGACACAGACTGGTTCGGTTTCTGAAGGGCCTGTGGGATGAGGGATATGGTTGGAAAATAAAAAGCACTGTCGCAGGGGAGGGTGAGAAAACGCCGTGGAAGGACTTCGCACGTAAGCTTTCAATAGTTCGTGGCTATGGCATTATCTGTATTATCGGAAAGAGCTAGTCTCTCTTTGCATTTAAAAAAAATATATATATCCTTCGGGCCCTCTGATCGCTAATGGTGAAGCAGAACGTGGAGTTTCTGCCAGAGAGAGATTGGCCCGGAGACACCCTGGCACTTGTCCAAAGCCACCCAGCCTATCAGCATCCAGTCCATTTGCAGCTGGACAGGCCCCCAACACAGCTGCCTCTGTTACTGGCCACGCTCGTTGCTCTTTCCCGGGGTTATCCGCCCTAGCCTCAGTTTCTCCTCTGAATAATGGGAGTGTCCCGGCTCTGCCGCCCCAGAGGCTGAGGGGACCAGGGTGCGTGTGTGTGTGTGTATGGGGGGGGGCATGTACCCTCTGCTGTGCTGCTTAGCCCGGGCCAGCAGCCATGCCAGCCCTGCCCCAGGCCGGGGGAACCCGGCCGCCTCGGCGCCCGCGTCTGGCTCCTGTCCCAGGACGTGAAGAACGGCCCTGCCAGGTCAGGGCACACATCTATTTTGGAACCTGGGACCCCGTGGAGGCTCGGAGGAGCCTGTGACCCAGAGAACCAACAGGGCTCTCTCTATGTTGTTTGTTTTTATTGAACAAGCACAGCGTGTCCCTTGTTAGAAAAGCCAGAATATATATATATAATCAGCAAGAGGGAAAAAAGTCCATGTTGCCTGTGCTCTCCCTGGCCCGAGGCCAGCACCACAGCTGACCTTCGTGAGGACTGTCCTCCCCACCACTCCTGCCGCCACGTAGATTATAGATGCATATATTTTTTGGATGGGTTTTCTGGCAAAAGCAAACCAAAAACAAAACAAAACAAAACAAAAAAACCCCAAAGATACATTCTCTAAACTTGTTTTGGATTTTACTTATTTTGGATTTATTTTTTTATTTTTTATTTTTTATTTTTTTTTAACTTTTATTAATTTTTAGAGAGGAGAGAGAATGAGAGAGAGAGAGAGAGAGAGAGAGAGAGAGAGAGAGAGAGAAGGGGGAGGGAGGAGCAGGAAGCATCAATTCCCATATGTGCCTTGACCAGGCAAGCCCAGGGTTTTGAACCGGCAACCTCAGCATTCCAGGTCGAGGCTTTATCCACTGCGCCACCACAGGTCAGGCCATGGATTTATTTTTTGAGAGAAGGAACCTGTGTAGTGCACGGGCTACTCTAACCCGGAGTCCCCTTCATTCCGAATGAGCACATCAACATTTTGCATCTTAACATTTGGCAAATTCGTCCAGATTCTTCAAGAAATGAAATGTTATTATTACAGGGTAAGCTGGCATCCTTCCTGTCCTTCCCCCCCCCGTCTTATTTCTCCCCCTTCTCACCCACAGACCCCTATATACAGTGTGTCCGTAAAGTCATGGTGCACTTTTGACCAGTCACAGGAAAGCAACAAAAGATGATAGAAATGTGAAATCTGCACCAAATAAAAGGAAAGTTCTCCCAGTTTCATACCTATTCAGTGCAGTTCGATGTGGGCTCACGCACAGATTTTTTAGGGCTCCTTAGGTAGCTATCCCGTATAGCCTCTACAGACTCGTCACTGACTGATGGCCTACTAGAACGGGGGGGGGGTGTTTCTCCACCAAACTGCCGGTTTCCTTCAACTGCTTATCCCACCAAGTAATGTTATTCCTATGTGGCGGTGCTTCGTTATAAATGCGCCGATATTCACGTTGCACTTTGGTCACGGATTCGAATTTAGCGAACCACAGAACACACTGAACTTTCCTCTGTACCGTCCACATCTCGACTGGCATGACTGTGGGCTGCTCCGCTGTATACACGGTGTTACGTCATCATCTGCGCATGCGCACATGCTACCACCTCATCCTACAGAAACTGGGAGAGTTTTCCTTTTATTTGGTGCAGATTTCACATTTCTATCATCTTTTGTTGCTTTCCTGTGACTGGTCAAAAGTGCACCATGACTTTACGGACACACTGTATGTGCCCATAAATAGTGTACATTTTAACATCTATCCACGAGTAATGCACATTAACTATTTTCTTTTTTCTTTTTTTCTTCTTTTCCAAGTGAAAGGGAGAAAGACAGACAGACGCTCACGTGTGCCCCAAATGGGATCCACCTGGCAACCTGTGTCTGGGGCGGATGTTCTGCCCATCTGGGGCCATGCTCTCAGCTGAGCTATTTTTAACAGTTGAGGTGGAGGCTCCATGGAGCCATCCTCAGTGCCCGCGGGGGCGATGCACTCAAGTTGAGCCATGGCTACAGAAGGAGAAGAGAGAGAGAGAGAGAGAGAAAGAGAGAGAGAGAGAGAAGGGGGAGGAAGAGGAGTGGAGAAGCAGATGGTTATTTCTCCTGTGTGCCCTGACTGGGAATCCTACGCGGGACATCCACACACCCCACCAATGCTCTATCCACTGAGCCAACTGGCCAGGGCCACATAAACTAATTTCAAAACTTAAACATATGCTACGAAGCTGTAAGCAATGTCCTGCTGGCACGGTATCTTTTCCAGACCCATCCAGTTTCCACGTGTAGAGCTTCTGACCGCGTTGTGTTCTCTTCACCGCCGCGCAGCATGGCCTCAGTGCCATGGCGGATGGATATTTGAGTTGATTCAACTATTATTCCGCTATTCCTAACCGAAGCAGCTGTGTCTGTCTGAGACACGCGCCCTTGTGCCATGACCAGAGGTCCCTCTAGGGTGCGTATGGAGGAGCGCCCCTTCCGGGCCGTGGGGCAGCTTCAGTGCCAGCCGGAACGCCCCGCCTGGTTGCGCGCGAGCGTCCGCGTTGCTCTGCATTCGTGCCACCCTTGAGTGTTGTCAGGTTTTACTCCTGTGGCCATCCGATGGCTGTGAGTGGCGCATAAAAAACGGCGTGTTTTATACCCTGTTTGTTTGTTTGTTTCACCTTCCTAGTTACCACTATATTGTAAACTACTTTCCTTGGGCGGAGAGTCTTCTGTGAGCACGTGTTTAACCGCAGCACGATCCTCCACTGGGGCGCTGCTGGGATTTTCTTAACCGGTTTGTGGCCGTGGTACCAGGAGGGGGGTTTTGTTTCTGTGGTCAGTTGGGCGTGCCGCGTGACTTGCTTTGACCACTGAATCTGACAGAACAGCTTTAAGAATTGTTCCATGATTCTCTGTCCTTGCTTCCCGGGCTGCAGAGAGCCGACAGCCTTGTGTCCAGATAGCTGCAGCATCGAATGGTCAACACTTTTGGCCCCTGTGTGGCTTCAGCGAGCTCACCTGATGTTCCCCACTGGGGACAAGAAGCATGAGAAAGAAAGAAAAAAAAAAGAAAGAAAGAACCTTTGTCGTGTTGGTCTATTTGTTATGGCAGCGTAACCCAACTATTTTGGGTTGAACTCTGTCCCCCCCCCCCAAAAAAAAATACATGTTGAAATCCTAACTCCCAGAAGGTGACCTTATTTGGAAAAAGGGTTGTTGCAGATGTAATTCGTTAAGAAGAGGTCACATGGAGTAGGTGTCCCCCTAACCCAGCATGCCTGCTGTCCTTACACCATGATGGGAAGATACAGGGGCAGAACTTTCTGTGAAGACGGAGGAAGAGATTGGAGGGGACGCAGCCTCAAGCCAAGGAGCTGCAGGGGTGGAGGGCCACCCCCCGGACGGCAGGGCGAGAGGCAAGGACCCCACCCGGAGTCTCAGAGGGAACGCGGCCCTGCTGACACCTCCGTGTCTGGCCTCCAGAGCTGCGAGGGACTCGGTTTCCTCTGCTCTAAGCCACCCAGTGTGCTGAGCTTTGTTACGGCAGCCCTGGGAAAACGATGCTTTAACTAACACCCTGGCCAACACAACAGCCGGTGAAGGGGACCTTTATTTATTTATTTTTAATTTAAAAAAAAATTTACTTATTCATTTTAGAGAAGAGAGAGAGAGAGAGAGAGAGAGAGAAGGGGGAAGAGCAGGAAGCATCAATCCCGTATGTGCCTTGACTGGGCAAGCCCAGGGTTTCGAATTGGTGACCTCAGTGTTCCAGGTGGTCGCTTGATCCACTGCGCCCCCACAGGTCAGGCGAAGGGGACCTTTCACAGACATCACTGTGTCTGTCTGTTCGGTGAGACTTCCAGGTGCAGCACTCAGCGCTCCACAGACAACATTCATTCCTTCGTTTTTGCTCGTGTATTTTGCTTACTATGTGCCTGCTGTTGTGCCCAGCGGTGCCTTGAAGATGTGGGTGACACCGGGGCCTGGGCCCTGACACAGCCGACTTTGAGCCCCCAGGGTGGATGGAGAACTCCCCCTTAGTCCACCCCGCGGCACGCTCCGGCCACAGCAGGGTGCGGGCTCCCTGGCTTCTGGCCTCGGACGGCTGGGGCTCACCCCTCTTTCCCACGGAGGGGTCCGGGGCCGGCCACGTCGCCCTCTCCAGGGTCTGCCTCTGGGAGGTGAGACAGTAGTCCCTGCCTTGCAGGGGGTGTGGGAGAGTCGAATGAGTGAGGGGAGGGGGTGGAAGGGCTGAGCCCAGGCCTGGTGCGTGGCGGGCTGAAAGGGGAAGGTGGGAGCCAGGAGGCCAGGCCGGGGCATTCTGGGGGACAGGCACGCGGTCCCCACACCGAGCCCCTCCTTGGCAGAAGCCGTCCTCTGAGAGCTGGCAGCAAGATGACGTCCTATGAGGGACCGAAGTTCTCCAGTTGGCCGGGGGGGGGGGGACTGTTTTTGGCCTGGGGGCTGCTGTCCATAGATCCGTTCATTTATGCAGACATTTCCCAGGCCCTGGTCTGTGAAAGCCACCCCGAGGGCCTCTGTCTTTGCCGTCCCTCGTCCCTCGGGCTGGATCGCTGTTCTCTCACTGAGTGTCGTCTGATCATTCTAGCGAGGCTCAAGGATCAGCTCTCAAAGAAGCGTTTCCCTGGGCACTCTATGAAACACCCTCTTCATCCCTTGCCTACTGAGGGTTCTTTACGGCCTTCTTATTATCTGGCATCGTGCTTTGATTTATTTGCTGTCTGTCTCCCCTCTTGGGCTGTGCGCTCCCGAGAGCACGGCATTTCCCCCCCCCCCTCTCTCTTCCCCCCCACACACACACACACTCACACACAGAGAGATGGAGGCTAGGTCCCTTGAGAGATAAGGCCCAAGCCTGAGTCCCTAGTTCTATAGAGACATGGGCACATTCCTGGGTCTCGGAGAACCTTCTGCAGAGCAAAGGACAGAGATGGATACACCTGAGAGTCAAGGACCTTGCAACCCCCACCCTGCCTCTGGCTGGCTGTGTGACCTGGTGCTCGTCACTGCCCCTCTCTGGGCCTCCCTTTTCTTCTCCACTGGAGGAGGGGGCTGGTTTGGCTTCGCTGTTTTCCAGCCGGCTGACCATGGCTAAGCTATTTAACCTCCCGGTGCCTCGGTTTCCACGGGGGCGGCCAATGCCCAGGGTTGGGGTGAGGATGAAGCGCTCAGTAACTGCCAGGAATTACTGCTCTTCCTATTGTTTTCCCATTCTTTTGCTGCTGTTGTTGCTGTGAGGAGGCCCCTTCCAGCTTTCAGACTGGTCTGGTTGCTGCCTAGACCTTCTACCCTCAGCCCGTGTTGAAGGGTCGTGTTCTCCGCCCTGCCCGATGCTGTGCCTGGAGTGGGGGGGTGGGGAACACGGCTTGGCCTCCCCCACCCCGAGATGGACCCCCGCAACCTCCCTCCACCTCCAGCCTTGCAGCTCTCCTTGCCCGATGCCCTTTTGAAGGGACCCAAGCTTTACTCCCCTGGAAAAGATCATTTCCTCCAGGAGAAGAAGTCAGGCCAGAGAGCATCTCTAATGCCTAAAGGCTACTCAGAAAGATTTTTTTTTTTTTTTGAGAGCCTGGAGGGAGCAGGGTGGGGGCAGAAAGGCATGAGGGAGGGAGTGGAGCCCCAAGCCTTGGCTAGGTCCAGGAGGACGGTTCTCCCATGAGGACCCAGGGGACGGGGTTTCTCAACATGCCTCATGCTTCCCTGCCCGCCCTGGCCGCTGGCCCAGCCTCGGAGCGCCTGCTGCCCCTCTCCATCTCTCTCTGTGTGTGTGGGGGGGGGGAGAGAGACAGAGAGAGAGAGAGAGAGAGAGAGAGAGAATGCCCTCTCCGGAGGGCGTCCCTTCTCCCCCTGTCCTGCCCTGGCCCCACTGGAGAGCAGCAGCAACTTGGACTGCTCTCGTCTTGCCCTCCTGATTAAAATGCAGAAGGCGCCTCTGTCCAAAAAAAAAAAAAAAAAAAAAAAAAATCCTGTGGCTGAGCTCTAAACGCTCCCAGCCTTCTTGGCTGAGTGGCCACAACTGCTGGCTGTCCTCATGCAATACTGGAAGGGACGAGGGGACGAGGGAGCTGGGGGCCAGAGTGGACCACAAGCCAGGCCAGGCTGCAGACCCCTGGGGCAGTGCTCGCACTGGGCAGGAAACCCTGTGAGTGGAGGGAGGGGTGGGCAGCCCGCCGCCGCTGCCGCTGGTCACTCCCCAGGCCTCGGCTCCTTCCCCTGCAGTTGGTGGGTAATCATGGAAGGTTTTATGCATAGACGGGTGCCAGGCCCACTGTAAGCACTTGCTAAATGCCCCCCATAAGCCTACTGTAGCCCCCAGACTGCCACTGTCCCCTCATAAGGGCTTTCCTGTCCCTCTCCTGCCGCCACCATGAAACTGCTCTCAATCAGTCACTTGCCACAGTCCAGGGAAGGGGCCCCCTGACTGCCTCCCTCAGAGCTCTACCCAGGCACCGAGCTGTCACCAGGGAGTTCAAAACACCTTCACCAATTTTGGGCAAGCCCCCCCCCCCTATACTAGAAGGAATAATAATTGATTCAGTGAAAGAATATCTAGGAGGATATAAAGCAAAGAGTTAAAATTTTGTCTGGGTCCCCTTGACCGCCCTCCCCGGCTCCCTACGCACAGAAGGCCGTCGTGGACGCGCCCTGCACACGTAGGCCAGCAGCTCCTTTTGTCTCCTGCATGATGGGGTTTGGCCGGGGCAGCCAGCCCACCAGCCCGGGGCGGCCGGCCCACCAGCCCTGCGTCAGGAGCTTTCATCGCCGCAGAGTGCACCGCCCAGTGGCTGGGCCACCCTTGTCCGCGGGACCAGGGCCCCTGGTGGAGACGGACCTCTGGACTGTGGTTCCTTCTGTCTCTGACGGGGCCGCCGGGAAAGTCCTGGTTTGTCCGTGCCTCTTTGTCCACACGGACACTGTCTCTCTCTCTCCGAGGCAGATCCCTGGACGTGAGGCTGGTGGACGGCATGTGCTCTTTTCGTGTGGGGACACGGTCACATCCTGTTTTCCTGTTCTAGACCTGCACGCTCGCTGCCCGCAGCCCACGGGCGAGGGCACCGGTCACCCCTACCCCAGCCCATCCTGGCGGTCCCCTTCCTCTCTGATTTTCTTGTTCCATTCAAGGTGGCAAGAGGGTTGAGCATCCTTCTCACGGCCATGCTGCTGGGGCTCCCGTCTCAGTCAAACCACACTGGTTGAGCTCAGGGTTGACCTCTGTCTCGATGGCCGTGGTCACAGGCACTTGCAGGAATCGGGGGTCGGCAGGGAGAGGCTCAGCTCCACCAGGGAGTGCAGGGAGAGCTTTGGAGTCGGGGTTCTGGAGCCGGGTGGCCCGGGGTTTGAATCCTGGCTGGGCCCTTGTTGGCTGGGTGACTTTGGGCAAGTTATTCAACGTCTCCGAGTCTCGGCTGGGTCATCAGAAAAGCCGACCTAGCAGGAGCATCTAGTTCAGACAGCTGTCCTGAACTTGCAAGTCAGGACATACTCAATGCTCCAAACAGTGCCCGCTGGGCACGTTCCCGGCTGGCGTTATCCGGGCCCCTACAGCATAGGAACGAGACCGGGAGTGATACCAGGGCAGAGACAGGGGCAGCTATTGTTTATATAGTGAAGGCTGACTTTGCCCCGTGCTTTGCTTGAACCGCCTATTTAATGCTTACAACTGGCTCCGAGAGGTGAAGGGACATACTGGCCGGGACTCAGGGCTGTTCCCTCCGTGTGTGCCGTTGCTCAGGTCCCGGTGCGGAAGGTGGCTGGTGTGAGGGTGGCCTGGCCCGGCCCGGCCGGCACATGGGATTTTCAGGACTGCAGTCTGGTCCAGAGCAGGAGTGTTAATGAGGAACAGATGTACATAGAGGCTGGGCCCCCTCCCACTTCTCCTCCGCCGCCTGGGGCGGGGGGCGCTGATCGCTTCCAGATGGGCTCGGTTCTGAGCGGTACCTTAAGTGACTCCGTCTAGGTCCCCACAGGGCAGGACTTCCAGGCCCCTTCCCTGGCTCTCGGCCTCCTCTCACCCTGGTAGGTACCTGGGTTTGGGCCATGAGGCCTCAGGAACGTCCGCCTTTCTCAGAGCCCCCGCTTCTCCACCTGAGATGCAGGTATCGTCCTCCGGGCTGGCCCGGCAGACCTGTTGCATGCCGGGAGACCCGAGGGGGGCGTGAGAACCGCTCCCCCACCGTGGAGGACTGCGCACCCGGGACTGGAGCTCCCAGACCACCTGCCCCCGTTAGAAGCAGAGCTTTTTTTTTGTTTGGGTTTAATTTTCTCTTTGTATTTATTTTCCAAATGTATAACACCCATCGCATGAGAGCTGAACGTACAGAAGGGCGCAGGGTGAAAGTGAGTCCCTCTCCACTTCTGCCCTCCGCCCACCCGGACACACACACACCCCCCCCCCCCCCCCCCCGCAACCGCAGCCGCCAACGTCTTGTGAATCTTCCCAGAAATATTTTATGGGCGTGCAAAGAAATTCACATAGAGTTATTTGTTGTTTTTTTTACCCAGTGGTGGCCAGCCTCACTCACTCTTTTGCTCTGTCCTTTTGTTACTGAACCGCACACGTTAGAGATTTTGCGACAGTGCTCCATAAAGAGCGCCTCCTTCTTTTTTGACACCTGAGTAAGATGATGGTGGAAACATCGTGCAAGTGTTCTGCATGGACCCTGACCAACCAGAATGGATCCCAACGGGGCACCATCGCCGCCTCTGGGCGGTGCTGGGGGCGGGGGACCGTGCCAGCTCTGCGTCTGTACAGTGTTCCCATTGCATGGACGAGCCAATATTACTTAGCCAGCCTTCAAGGGAGGGCGCTTAGGCTGTTCCCAGTGTTTCATTTTTTTCAGTCAAGGTGGCAGTGAATGGCCATTTCGTACATCTGTGGGAGGATATATGTGGGACTCTACTCGGGAGGTAAACTGCATTCCACATCAATATATATAAAAAAAATTATTTCACCCTGGCCGGTTGGCTCAGCAGTAGAGCATCAGCCCGGCGTGCGCAAGTCCCAGGTTCAATTCCCGGCCAGGGCACACAAGAGAAGCGCCAATCTGCTTCTCCACCCTTCCCCCTCTCCTTTCTCTCTATTCCTCTCTTCCCCTCCCACAGCCAAGGCTTCATTGGAACAAAGTTGGCCCAGGTACTGAGGACGGCTCCATGGTCTCCGCCTCAGGCGCTAGAATGGCTCTGGTTGTAACAGAACAACACCGCAGATGGGCAGAGCATCGCCCCCTGGTGGGCATGCCGGGTGGATCCCAGTGGGGTGCATGCGGGAGTCTGTCTGACTGCATCCCCGCTTCTCCTTTCAGAAAAATACACACACACAAAAAAAATTATTTCAACTCATACCTCATACCACATACAAAAATGAACTTGAAATGAACCAGAGATTTAAAGGTCAAACCTAAACCTATAAAACATCTGGACAGAAACATAGGAGAAAATCTTTGTACTCTTAGGTGAGGCAAAGACTTTTAGATAAAACAAAAAAGAAAAAAAGAGGTGGAGAGATTGAGCCAAAAGGACAGAGAGAGAGAGAGAGAGAGAGAGATGGACAGCAGTGTGGTGATTGCAGTGGGGAGGTGGAGAAGGGCGCAGGAGAGACGAACGGTGATGGATGAAGACTTGACTTCGGGGAGAGGTGAACACAACACCGCGTGCAGAGATGTGTTGAAGAATTGGGCACCTGAAACCTGGATAATTATGTTAACCAGTGTCACCCCCATAAATTCAATTAAAACAACTTCTGACCACACCGTTAAGAAAATGAAAACCACAGATTGGAAAGAAGAAATATTTCAACAGTAATATCTGTTTCTGTCTGTTTCGAGTTTTTGATCAGTTAGCAGAGGTCTTGGATAGTTTGCTGCTCCCGCATTCGGTGCATCTATATGCAGAAGTGTTCTGTCTTCTGGATCTAGTGTCCCCTTTTTTATTTTTATTTTTTTGCATTTTTCCAAAGCTGGAAACGGGAAAGCAGTCAGACAGACTCCCGCATGCACCCGGCCAGGATCCACCTGGCATGCCCACCAGGGGGCGATGCTCTGCCCCTCTGGGTCGTCGCTGTGTTGCATCCAGAGCCATTCTAGCGCCTGAGGCAGAGGCCACAGAGCCATCCCCAGCGCCCGGGCCAACTTTGCTCCAATGGAGCCTTGGCTGCGGGAGGGGAAGAGAGAGACAGAGAGGAAGGAGAGGGGGAGGGGTGGAGAAGCAGATGGGCGCTTCTCCTGTGTGCCCTGGCCGGGAATCGAACCGGGACTCCTGCATGCCAGGCCGACGCTCTACCACTGAGCCAACCGGCCAGGGCCTCTAGTGTCCCCTTTATCGTTTTGAAATGTCCATCTTTGTCTCTCATTACGGTTGTTGTTTTGAAGTCGGCATTGTCAGATATGAGTATGGCTACACCTGCTTGTTCTTTGGCTATTATTTGCTTGGAGGATTGTTTGCCAACCTTTCACTTTGAGTTTACTTTCGTCCTTGCAGCTTAGGTGTGTCTCCTGAAGGCAGCATGCGGTTGGGTTTTGCTTTTTGATCCAATCTGCTCCTCTGTGCCTCTTTAGGGTAATTATTGATGCTTGAGGATTTCCTCGAGCCATTTTAGGTTTTGTTGTCTGGTAGCTCTTTGTCTTCTTTGGTTCTTCTCTTTTGTGTTTCTGCCAATTGTTTTTGTTTGATGGTATTCCATACTTCTTTCCTCTGTTTCTTCTCTTTTTTTTTTCAGCTATGTGTTTCAGTAGTGGCTTTTTCATGGGTGGTTACCTTTAGGTTATTAAGAGAAAACGTTTCATATGTACAAGAGTTGTTTGTCTTATGAGTGTTCTGCATTCCATCCTCCTTCTGCAGATCTTTTTCCTCTCCCCCTTGTATGTTAGTGTTGTCACAGAGTATCCTTGTTTTAATGGTAACCTTGTTGGAGCTTTTACTGGTAGTTCCGATTTGTTTTGTTATTTGTATCCCATAGAATAACCCCCTTGAGTGTTTCCTGCAGTGGGGGGTTTTCTGGTGATAATTTTTCTCAGCTTCTGTAGGTCTGGAAAAGTTTCTGTTTCCTCTTCATATTTGAAGGATAACTCTGATGGATCTAGTATTCTTGGCTGGTCATTCCTCTCTTTCAGTACTTTGAATGTTTGGGTCCACTCTCTTCAGGTTTGTAGAGTTTCTGCTGAGAAGTCTGATGGCAACCTGGTGGGTCTTCCTTTAGACATTATGTTTTTCTTTTCCCTTGAGAAAATGTCTTGAGAATTCTCTCTGTCATTGAGTTTTGACCAGTTTATTATGATGTGCCTTGGAGAAGGTCTGTTTGGATTGAGGTAACTCGGTGTTCTGTTTGCTTCTTGGATTCAAGGTTTTAACTCTTTCCACAGGCTGGGGGAAGTTCTCATCAATTATTTGTTTGAACAGGCTCTCCATCCCCTTCTCCCTCTCTTCTTCTTCTGATACATCCATTATTCTTATATTGCTCTTTCTGATGGAGTCAGACAATTCTTGTAGAGCTCTATCATTTTTTACATTTATCTGTACCTTTCCTCTATCTTGCCTGTTTTATTCATTTTTCATTTCATATATTGAGTTCTTCATCTCTGTTTTAAAAGTTTCAATCTCCTTGGTCAAGTACTCATTTTATTCAATAATTGGTTTTTTGAGCTCATTAAATTGCCTGTCAGTGTTTTCTCACGTCTCATTGGAGTATTTTCAGAACTTCAATTTTGAATTTTCATTTTCTTTCTGAACTATGTCTCTTGTGTAACCATGGTATTTGTTTTCTTCTTCCTTTATGGCATTTGAGAGTGGCATTGTTAATAAATCTAACAAAACAACAACAAGAAATAAAAAGTACAGTAAAAATAGAAAAAATTAAAAATAATGAAAAGTAAAAAAGAAAAAACCACAAAAAAGAGCAAAACCCCAAAAATAATCAAAAGCAAACAAAACACCCACAAAAACTAAAAATAACAAGTACAAAAATTAAAGAAAATGGGCCCTGGCCGGTTTGCTCAGTGGATAGAGCATCAGCCCAGCTTATAGATGTCCTGGGTTTGATTCCCGGTCAGAGCATACAGGAGAAGCGACCATCTGCTTCTCCCCCCCCCTTATCTCTCTTTTCTCTCAGCCAGTGGCTCGATTGGTTCCAGCGTCAGGTTGCCAGGTGGGCCCTGGTCAGTTGGGGCACATGTGGGGGAGTCTGTCTCCCTATGCTTTTTTAATTTCATTAAAGACAATGAAATGCAAAAGAAAAAAAGGCGAGTTCCGTTTTAGAGGTTTTTCTGTTTTCTTCCAGTAGGTGTCGCTGTATCACACGTGTTAGCTCTGGGACGTAACTGTCCACCGCTGAGATGTTGCTGTCGCAATGCTGTGGGCGGGGCTGCTGTTGCGATGGTGGGTGGGGCTTTACGGCTCTAGCAGTGGCATCTCAGGCTGGGGGGGGGGGGGCATTCCTCCTCACGTCTCCACAGACCCAGGACCAGACGTGGAGCACCTCTGCTCTGTGGGGTAAGGCTCCGCCACTCTCCACTCTCCATCCCGGGCATGGGACCCGGGAGGCTGGAGGTCGCACGTGGCTTCTCTGTCTTTGCCCAGTGCGGGCTGCCTGCAGGCCGTGGGAACCCCGGCCGGAACCCCTCGTTCTGCCCCCTTCTCTCCGCGCCCCCAGTCTGTCCGCTCCTCCCGGCAGAAGGAGACGCTGTCACTCCTGACCTGTCCCCTCTCTGGAGCTGGCCGCCAGGGCGTCCTACCTTGCGCCCCTTGCTCAGCCCGCCTCCCCTTTAGTCGGGTCCAGGCCCGGATCTTTGAGGCGCTCCTGCGAACCCAGCTTCCTTTGCGGCGTGACAGGTGTTCAGCGTGTTGAAATTTCAAGGGGAGAGACAGAGGGTGTCCCTCAGGCCGCCAGTACTCTCTGTGTTGTGATTTTGATAGATGTTGTCCGTTTTCCTTCCGTCGTGGCGGGCCATGTCCCTTCTCCTAGGATGGTGAGGAGAGCACCAGCTCACCCACCGCACGTGGTTTCGGGATCTGGCTCCTTGCCGATCAGATAAGTGAAAAATGGTACTTCTGTGTGACTTTATTGTCATTTAATTTGAGTGAGGTTGATCTTTTCCAAGGTGTGTGTGTGTGTGTGTGTGTGTGTGTGTGTGTTCAGAGTCCTCTGTGGGATGACTTTCCAATGACTGTAACTGGATCCTCCGTTTTGTGGGTCAGCTTGCACGGCTGCTGGGAGGACGGCAGGGGACACGGATGTGAAGGTGTTTGCAAGGCAGCCAGATGGGAGTAATAATGATGCACTCCTGACCGAGGAAACGGAAGCCAAGGAAATGAAATACTGCCCCCAAAGCACTCAGCGCCGTCGGGCACATCACACGTGCCCAGTGCACATCAGACGTTGTTCTCAGTCATCACGATGATCACGATTACGGGTATTTTTGTTGGTTATAAGAATGCGCACTTCCTGAGTCAGAAGGACCACATGGGAAAGTTGCAAGTTTTCCTCGATATAGAAATGGAGAACTAGAATGCTGTTCCCACCCCAGCTGTCTTAGCAGGAGGTCAGGAACTGCCGTGGTCAGGATCACTGGCCGTGGGATGTTGGGCTGTGGGATGTGGAATGCCACTCAGCCAGGTCACCGTTGCAACTCCTGTTTGGTCGGAGGCAGGAAGCAGTCCCCCCTCTCCTGCGCCCCCCCCCCCCCCCCCCCCCCCCCCCCCCGTCCTTCCCATGTCTTGCTGAGAGTCAAAAGTAACACATGCTCCCTCGTTCAGAAAAATGTCAGTACACTCAGGGCTGTTGTCCTGTTTCTGGTTGGGCGGCGCCCTCAAGTGACAGGAGGTGGCAGCGCGAGGCAGAGCCAGGCTGCAGTGTCAGCCAGGCGACAGGAACGTAGGCAGGGACCCCTCAGCTCCCGCCAGGCCTTGTTCTCTCCCACTGGAGTAGCACTGCAGGGGCCGGTGGCTGTCTCCCCTCTGGGCTCTGTCCCCTGCCCTCTGGCTGAACACCAGCCTCTGAGCGTCACCTGGAAGAGGCAGTAGTGCGGGAACCTGTCCTTCCCCGTGAAACGCCCCAGTCCTCAGGAGAACCTGGGAGAGGCGGGGATTGGGAGGATGCGGAGCTGGAGGGGAGGGGCTGTCTGAGCTCCACAGGTTCTGGGAGGGCTGTCGGCCCTGAACAAACTCTATCTTCTAATTTGAAATGTAAAACATAACCTTGACCACAGACCCCCGCTGAGAACAGAAAAACAGCCCCCCTCCAGGGAAAGAACACGGCCAGGGGACGGACAGTCCCGCTCCTCTCTAGGTCTCTTAGGACTGTGGCTTTGAGAAACTTCAGCATCCTAGCATTTGAATCTTAGCAGGAAAGTCTGTATTTAAACCCCAGCACTCTGGCTGGAGCTCACCTGAGAGCCCCCTCTCCGCTGAGCTTGGCTTGTCGTACTCGTTCCACACTACGTTTGCTCTCACTGTCGGCTCCCAACTGGGATTTTTAAAAGCACTCCGAAGGATGCTGGTTCAGTCCCTGCTCAGGGCACGAACAAGAAGCAGCTGATGAGTGTGTATGACTAAGTGGAACAATACCTCAATGTTTCTCTCTCTCTTTCTCCCCCCCCTTCTTCCTACCCCCTTCTCTGTAATCAATCAATAGATAAAATAATTTTTAAAAAGCAAACCAGCACCCCAGAGGATGCTGTTGGGCCGGCCACCCATGTTCGGACAATGCATTAAATCCCGTCATACATTCTCTCCACCTGTCACGTGGGGAGACGAGCCCAGAAAGAAGGAAATGATTTGGTCTTGACCCCACAGACTGGGCTGGGACTCGAACCAATGTCTTCCAGTGCTGGGGCCACCGTCACCAGCAGTGCAAGGTGTTTAGATAGCTCTGTGGGATTGCCACACCTCCTAGGTGTCCCTGGCCCCTCTGGCATGTCAGATAGAGCACAGATGGGTTCCTCGGGCCACTTCTGTGACCATGGGGCTAAAAGGAACCGGGGGTGGAGGGAGCACAGCGTTGCTGTCTTCTGTCACAGCTGAAGTCCCTTCTTGAGAAGGACCTGGAGGGAGAGGGCCGAAGCCACCCCCCACCCTCAGCCCTGACACACCCCCACCCCCACCCCTGACACACCCCATCCCCACCCCTGACACACTCCCGGCCCCACAGCCCTGACACACCCCCACCCCCAGCTCTGACACCCCCCCACCCCCCACAGCCCTGACACACCCCCATACCCAGTCCTGACACACCCCTGCCCCCAGCCCTGACACATAGCCACCCCCAGTCCTGACACACCCCTGCCCCCAGCCCTGACACATAGCCACCCCCAGCCCTGACACACCCCCACCCGCAGCCCTGACACACCCCCACCCCCAGCCCTGACACCCCCCACCCCCACAGCCCTGACACACCCCCACCCTCACCCCTGACACACTCCCGGCCCCACAGCCCTGACACACCCCCACCCTCACCCCTGACACACTCCCGGCCCCACAGCCCTGACACACCCCCACCCCCAGCCCTGACACACCCCCACCCCCACAGCCCTGACACATCCCCACCCCCAGCCCTGACACCCCCCCACCCCCACAGCCCTGACACACCCCCACCCCCACAGCCCTGACACACCCCCACCCCCAGCCCTGACACGCCCCCACCCCCACAGCCCTGACACACCCCCACCCCCACAGCCCTGACACACCCCCACCCCACAGCCCTGACACACCCCCACCCCCACAGCCCTGACACACCCCCACCCCCAGCCCTGACACACCCCCACCCCACAGCCCTGACACACCCCATCCCCACAGCCCTGACACACCCCCACCCCCAGCCCTGACACACCCCCACCCCCAGCCCTGACACACCCCCACCCCCACAGCCCTGACACACCCCCACCCCAGCCCTGACACACCCCCACCCCCAGCCCTGACACGCCCCCACCCCCACAGCCCTGACACGCCCCCACCCCCACAGCCCTGACACACCCCCACCCCCAGCCCTGACACGCCCCCACCCCCAGCCCTGACACACCCCCACCCCCACAGCCCTGATACACCCCCACCCCCACAGCCCTGACACACCCCACCCCCACAGCCCTGACACACCCCACCCCCATAGCCCTGACACCCCCCCACCCCCACAGCCCTGACACCCCCCCCACCCCCAGCCCTGACACCCCCCCCAGCCCTGACACATCCCCACCCCCAGCCCTGACACGCCTGGCCCCGCAGCCCTTGCTGTTCCAGTGCTGACAACCTGTGTGATTTAGACCCGGCTCCTTCCTACCCATCAGCAGGATGCCTAGGAAGCATTTGCAAAATCCTTTTTTATTTTCTTGTTCTTTTATTTAAAAAAAAAAGGGGGTCTTGAAACAACAACAGAACATTTCAGAGGCACAGACTTTTGCAGAACAGAAGCTGGTGGTCTGGCCAGGTGAGGAGTGGGGGAGGGGCTCTAGCTGGCCTGAGGGAGGTGAGAGGCGAAGGTGAGAGTAAGGGTGTGTCATGGGCGTCAGGGGTTCCCCCTGTGCCAAGCGGAGGGAGGCTGGGCATCCTCCTGGGATGGGGGGTGATGCTGGAACACCGTTCGCCCGCCCCAGCCTGCTGACTCCCCCTTCTCAGCCCCCCCACCCCAGACCAGCAGGTCTCAGGTTCTTCCCCTCTGAGTTCAGACCAGCCAGTAATGCCAATGCACAGTGGGCGTGCCCCTTCCTGGGCGTTCGGGGAATAAAGGAAGAAGGGGCACCGCGGTGGTGGGGTGACACGCAGTGAGAACAAACTTGCTTCTAGGCTGGGTCTGCCTGAGACGACCCCCCGCCCCGTCCCTTCTGCCCGGCGTGTGGGCTGTGCCAGGGAAACACACATGCTCAGTGGTGGTGTGGGTGACGGGCAGTCCGCTCTCGCTCCTGTTATGGTCCCCCCACCCCCTGCTCTGCCCGAAGGCCCGACGTCACTTCTCAGCTGTGGACGTGCCGGGCAGGGCAACCAACAGGTGGGAGGCACGGCCCCTGGGTGCTCCATGTGTCTTAGGTAAGTCTCTTCCTTCTCAGGCCTCAGTGTACCCACGGGTACAATGGGTAGAAGGCGCCAGGGTGGGGAACAAAGTGGCCTGGATATCCTTCAAGTTCCTTTCTGCTCCGATGGCCTCTGTGGGTGAGCTGGTTCCCCCAGGCCTGACAGGCCACCTGCTGCAGTGCTCGGACCCCCGCGGACACGGAGGACCATCCCACCAAAGAGGAGGGCGCAGAAGGAGCACTGGTGGGGTGTGGCACGCAGCTCCCGGGAGGGCATGGGGCTGGGTGTCCAGCCGGAGGCCCCCTCATGGCTCCCCCACGGCCAGCTGGGCACTGGGCGGCCCCAGAGCCTCTTCCGGAGGCTTCCTCGGGAGTGGTGGCCAAGGGCTGTGGGAACGGCTTCCACAGACTGGCCAGAGCAGGGGGCACGGGGCCCTGGGGTCTCCTCCAGGGCAGAAGCAGGGCTCTCGGTCAAGGAGGTGGCCCCAACCCGGCCTTTGGCCGCCCCTTCTCTGCAAAGGCGGGGTCAGGGCAGGGTCAGGGAAAGGGCTAGAAAAATGTATTTCCTCTCTTTAAGGAGTAGATAGAGAAAGTGGGTGGGGTCAGGTCTCAGTGTGGTGTGTGTGTGTGTGTATGTGTGTGAGAGAGAGAGAGAGAGAGAGAGAGACAGAGAGAGGGAGGGAGGGACACTGGAGAAATGAAGAACAGGAAGAAGAACGGGAGGAAGGGAAGAGAACGGCAGACAGGTCAAGGGAGAGAGAGAGAGAGGAGAGAGAGGGTCAGGGAGGGGATCCCTGGATAGGAAGGAAGGACGGAGGAGAAGGAAACAGCTGTGGAAGCCGTAGGAAATAACGGAGGAAGAAGAAGAGAGGGGCCCTGGCCGGTTGGCTCAGCGGTAGAGTGTCGGCCTGGCGTGTGGAGGACCCGGGTTTGATTACCGGCCAGGGCACATAGGAGAAGTGCCCATTTGCTTCTCCACCCCCTCCTCCTTCCTCTCTGTCTCTCTCTTCCCCTCCGCAGCCGAGGCTCCATTGGAGCAAAGATAGCCCGGGCGCTGGGGATGGCTCCTTGGCCTCTGCCCCAGGCGCTAGAGTGGCTCTGGTCGCGGCAGAGCGGTGCCCCTGGTGGGCGTGCCGGGTGGATCCCGGTCGGGCGCATGTGGGAGTCTGTCTGGCTGTCTCTCCCCGTTTCCAGCTTCAGAGGAATACAGAAAAAAAAAAGGGGGGGGGAGAAGAAGAGGGGAGGGGAAGAGGGACGTGAAGAGAAAGCAGCCGGGCAGCAGGGTGGGGACCGAGGGGCTGGCTGGCAGAGGGTGGTGGTGGGCGCCCGGCTCCTCAGGCCGGCGGGGGCTGGCGGGGCCTGACGTCCAGCCTCCGGTCCATCTTCCGGTCCTTGCGTGGGCGCCGGTCTCTCCGGCCCTTCTTCTGGCTGGAGCTTCTCTCTGCAGCGGGAGCACAGGGCATGGTTTCTGTGGCCAGCTGGGCCTGGGCGGCCCCTCGATCCTGAAGGATGCGGGCCCCCCCCCACTACCCAGGACCCGAGGTAACAAGGAGGTGCAACCGACCGCCACTCCCTCGTGCAGTCTGGACTGTAGGGTACCTTACCCCAAACTGCACGCCTCTCAGCCCCTGAGGGCTGCTACCTCGCTGAGCCCCGACCCAGGCCCGGAGACCGACGTGGCCCCCCCAGTATTATTTGGGGTATCTGTGGGGTGAGCTTGATTGTCACAAATAAGGGGCTGTCAGAGGCATTCAGTGGGCAGGGGCCGGGGTGCTGTGTGGGACAGCCCCTCACAAAGAAGAGATGTCCCCCTCCAGCACCCAGCCCTGGCTTGCCTGTGAACGCGGAGGGTGTGGGAACGCTCCCCTGTCCCCTGTCCCCTGGCTAGTCCAGCGCTGCTGGCGTGGTGCCAGTCAAGAGATCAGACGGTTCTGGTGACTTTGGTTAGAGCCAGTCACCGGTAGGGACACTGCGTTGTCTGAACGGCAGCACAGACGTGTGCTTGGACCCTGACCTTGGCCGGCACCCTTGCCCTCACTCCTACGGGGAGCCTCCCTTCTCCGGGGTGTTGGGCCTGAGCACCGCCATAACGAACCGTCTTGTGTTCCTTTTATATCGTGGTTAGGGCACCATGCTGACTTTTTTCTTTTTTAATGACCTGTGCGAGGGGGTTACCTTATACGTGGATTTCGTCTCAGAGCCGTGCAGTGTTCCAAACCCCTTGTGATTAAGTGGAAGGGCCCCGGGGGGCCAGGGCCGCGCCCGCAGGAAGCGGGGGGGGGGGGGGGGGGGGCTTCCAGGCAGCCCTGCACGAGCTCTTCCTGAGACCCGTGTCCCGAGGTTACCGAGGGCCCTTCCTGCCGCAGCCCTGCCTGCTGCACGGGCTGGTGCTCGCTCACCTCCTGGGCAGGGCCTCTGGATGGCACATCTTCTCGACTCGGACAGCACCTGGCAGGCGGCCGCTTCCTCCTGCCCCGCGTGGCCGGCCTCTCGCACGCGGGTCTCCAGGCCCCAGGCTGCGCCACAGGCCTTCCCGTTGTGTGTGCACGGGCTCCAGTGGCCCCAGGGCCCCGGCTCACACTCCTCTGCGGGGCGGAGGGGGAGACAGACAGACGGACAGATGGAGCCCACGGGCAGGGAGCGCGGTCCTTCAGACCCACGGGCAGGGTGTGAGGGGTTCAGTTCCCTGAAGGCCCCGTCTCTAACAAGTCAAGAGACTCGGGCTGTGCAAGGAGCAGGGAGGAGACGTTGAAGTCGCTCCTCACGAGTGCCTGGGAGGAGGACCATTCTAAAGCATGCACAGGCTGCTGTGGGCCAGGAGCAGAGTGACCAGCTGGCTGGCTTTAAAGGGGAAGGCTTCCTGGAGGAGGTGACATAGAAGCCAAGGAGAGGGAGAGCAGCTCACTGAATGGAGACGGAAGGGAGCATTTCAAGCAGGCGCGCAGCCCAGAGGGCAGTGCGGATGGGGCTGATGCTCAGGGAGGGCTGTGGCTGGGAACAGTGAGTCAGGAGCCGCCTGCTATGAACGTGAACCCAGAGGGAACGCGTGTGGGCAGAGACACGTGGTGTAGGTGAGAACACGGGTGGGAGGGGCAGCCTCACACAGGACAGATCCCAGAAGAAGAGCTCACACAGGAGTCTGAAAAGGAGCAGTGGGAAGCAGAGCCGCACTAACAATGACAGCTGCTAGGACATGTGTAATAATGACGCGCACTGAGCACTTCCTGTGTACCGGTCACTGTATTAACTGCTTCCAATTTCACTAATTAACTTAGTCCTCATAACAACCCTCCCCTGTGAAGAAGTTCCTGTGTTCTATGGTAATGTTTTGTTTGTTTTTTTAATGTTTGGATAAACTGAGGGCCAGAGAGCTTAAGTACCATGCTAATGGGTAAACTGTGGAGCTAAGACGTGAACCCAGGTCTGTCTTATTCCAAAATCAGGGCCTCTCTGCTCAGTTGCCTCCCTTAGTAACAGCAGCGATGTGGATGTTGGCAGTGAGAGTCGTCACAGTGATGGGTTTAGCATACCGAAGGGTTCCTGTGTACCCCGGCCACGGTGGTGTTGGGTCTGTCATCCACGTGGCATTCCGCCAGGATTTCTCCCGGGTCTCTTGACACCCTCACCGGCCCCTGGTCTAGAAAGGGAGGGGCAGGGGCAGAGGGGGAGGAGGCCCCCACTCACCCTGGCACTCCCGTGCGCTCTGCTGGGCCGCAGTGCCCAGCGGGCAGGAGGGCAGACACTTGCCCTTGTACAGGTAAAAGCGCCGCTTGCACTGGATACAGAAGTCCTGGCTGAAGCAGTTCTCGCACGTGGCCCCGCATTCTGCAATAGAGTGAGGGCCACCCCTGGTGAGGGAAGCTGCCCGGGGAGAGAGCATTCTGGGACTGCCTGAGGTGGCCGGCCCTCCCAGCAGCCCCCGGCCCTGCATCCCTGGGGCCAGGAGCCAGTGTCTCCTAGGACACCCCAACTTGTCCAAGGTCGAACTGGGCTGCATTCGAGGAGAACTCCCTTTCTCACTTGAACTGAGGCTCTGCAGGGGCGGGCACACAGGTCCGAGGTAATTCGGTTACTTGTATAAGGTCTACCAGAAAGTTCTGTCCGTTTCTATCACAACAAGTTTCGACACATAAGCACATGTTTATTTGGCGCATGTGTGCCTATTTTTATCACTTAATGTATACATGCTGATGTAGCAAATTAACTAAAACAAAGTTGATTCATGTTAGTCTTAAAGTTCATTTACGCCACTGTATTGTATACAAATTTCAACAAGGTAGAAATTTATTGAAAGTGTTTGGTGAAGGTACAGTTCCTGTTAGGACATGCAGAAGATGGTTCGAAAAATTCGAAACAGGTGATTTCGACCTTTCTGATAAGCCACGTTCTGGGCGACCATCTTTGATCGATGACGATGTTGTTAAGATCATGTTGGAGCAAGATCCTTTTCTGACAACATCGGAGATCGCAGAAAGGCTTAATTCAGCTCAGCAAACCATTTCGGACCACATTCGGAAGATAGGATTGGTGTGGAAATATATTATTTAATAAAGTTTACTGACGGTAATAAGAAAAATTTGTATTTTGTTTTATTCCCAAAACGGACAGAACTTTCCGGTAGACCTTATATTTAAAGCTCAAGGTTCCCTTTCTCATTGGAGCTGAGGCTCAGAAAGGGCAAGGGACTTGCCTAAAGTCACACAGCGACTCTGGACTGAGGGGGAGGAGTCCCTGCTCTGAGCCCATCAAGGCTCAGAGGTGGTCATGGTTTGTCCCAGGTTAGGAGTTAGGACTCCTTTTCTCATTTGAGCTAGGCTCAGAAGGGTGAATAACATGACCAAAGCCACACAGCAAACCAGGGCGGAGGTGAGGTTCCCTGTTCACACCAGGGAAGGCACTGGCTTGCCGAGGGCGTGAGAGCCAGCCTGAACCCAAGCAAGTGTTCGAGTCAGGGTTCAGGCTCCCGCCTACGTCCTCTGTGGTTGTGTGTGTGGGGGGGTAAGAGATGGGTTGTGGGCCAGGAGCCCAGGACTAGCACAGGACGAGGGAGGGGCCACGTACTTTTGCACCTGTTGACCTCCTGGCCGCGGACGCCGAAATAGCCGGGGGGACAGTCATGCACGCACTTGCCGTACTGGCGGATACCTTCTCGGCGGATGAACAGGAAGAGCCTCTGCTGGCAGGTGGAGCAGCCATTCTCCTCGGAGCAGATGACACAGCCCGTGCAGTTGCCCCCCAGACCAGTGCCCACTGCCAGTCAGACCAGGGCGGAGGGTGCGGGGAAGGGAGAGAGAGAGAGAGATGGTCAAGCCGTAGAGGTGAGTAAATCAGACTGTCTCGCTGGGAGAGTAACTAGGCACATAGCCACTAGACAAATGACTGTATTTCCCAGTTTCCCTGGTAGCTAGGTATGGTCATGTGACCAAAAGCAGCTCTTGGGACTCTGGGAGCCCCATGCATCCTGCCGATAACTCCCGTTGCTGTGGCGTGCATCTGAGACCCCTGACTGATCCAGGGGGCTCACCGGGAGGGCTCCCGGGAAGAGTCACTGCCACAGGGAGCAGAGTAAAGCTTTGTGAGTTTCTAAAGCGGTAGACCTGAAGGGACCCGCGGGCAGAGGAGAGAAAGTGTGATGTTGTGAGACGGATTTCCAGGGCCAGAGAGAGAGAACATTTCACTGAGGAGTGGATAGAGCCGAGACCTCCAGCCCAACTGGCAAAGACCTTAAGTTCTGATGACACCAGGATGAGAGGACACTTCCGTACTGATAAGAGAGGATACTCTGGAGAAAACTCTAGCTGCATCTAGTAAATCTGAGGATGTGCTTCTGTTATAAAACCTAGAGCCATGGTTCTAGGCAACTCCTAGAGAGCTTGTTGCAGCACAGATCACGGGGGCCTGAGAATCTGCATTTCCGATGGGTACCCAGGTGATGCTAGTGGTGCCGGTCCAGGGACCGCACTCTCAGAACCGCTGCCTTAGACGCACTCTCGTGCACGTGTGCAAAGAAACGTACAACGATGTTTAGCGCAACGTTATTTCACAGCAAACAATTGCAAACACCTAACCATCTATCAAAATATGGAAACAGATTGTGGTATAGCCCTAGACCCCAGCCGTAGACCGCGTGTGGGGCCCAGGCAGGGGGAGTGATGGAGGCAGAGCTCAGACTGTCTTCAGGGCTGCATCTCAATGACAGTGCTGAGAGCAACACAGCAGCTCACACAGCGAATCTAAGCAAGAAGCCTTGTTTATCGAGTTCAAAAACCTGCAGACCAGTACTTTGTAGCTCTTATTTTACGTAAGTTTGCATTAAGAGTAAAAGCCCTATAAGGCAGTGGTCCCCAGGCCCTGGCCGGTTGGCTCAGCGGTAGAGCGTCGGCCCTGCGTGCGGGGGACCTGGGTTCGATTCCCGGCCAGGGCGCATGGGAGAGGCACCCATTTGCTTCTCCACCCCCACCCCCTCCTTCCTCTCTGTCTCTCTCTTCCCCTCCCGCAGCCAAGGCTCCATTGGAGCAAAGATGGCCCGGGCGCTGGGGATGACTCCTTGGCCTCTGCCCCAGGCGCTAGAGTGGCTCTGGTCTCGGCAGAGCGACGCCCTGGAGGGGCAGAGCATCGCCCCCTGGTGGGCAGAGCATCGCCCCTGGTGGGCGTGCTAGGTGGATCCCGGTTGGGCGCATGCGGGAGTCTGTCTGGCTGTCTCTCCCCGTTTCCAGCTTCAGAAAAAAAAAAAAAGGCAGTGGTCCTCAACCCCTGGGCCACGGACCGGTACCGGTCCGTGGGCCATTTGGTACCGGTCCACAGAGAAAGAATAAATAACTTACATTATTTCCGTTTTATTTATATTTAAGTCTGAATGATGTTTTATTTTTTTAAAATGACCAGATTCCCTCTGTTACATCCGTCTAAGTCTCCCTCTTGACGCTTGTCTTGTAAGTTCGACAATTATATTTAAAAATGCCACAGTTTTTACGCTGGTCACATAATTTTATTTTGTGCATTTATCCGTCCCACCCTAAAGGCCGGTACATGAAAATATTTTCTGACATTAAACTGGTCCGTGGCCCAAAAAAGGTTGGGGACCACTGCTATAAGGGACTGGTAAACACTGAATTCAGATGTAACACCCCTGAGAAGAGACATGGGGAAAGAGATCAGGGGAGGAAACTGGAGATTTCACTTGAATCTGTGATAATTAATATCTTAAAATCTAAAGCAAATATGAAAATGGCAAGAGTTGATAAAAGTGGCTGCCCAGTAGACAAATCTTCATTACATTATTTTTGTTTGTTTGTTTGTTTTGTTTTGTTTTTTTCTGAAGTTGGAAATGGGGAGGCAGTCAGACAGACTCCCGCATGCGCCCGACCGGGATCCACCTGGGCATGCCCACCAGAGGGCGATGCTCTGCCCATCTAGGGGCGTCACTCTGCTGCAACCAGAGCCATTCTAGCACCTGAGGCAGAGGCCATGGAACCATCCTCAGTGCCGGGGCCAACTTTGTTCCAATGGAGCCTTGGCTGTGGGAGGGGAAGAGAGAAACAGAGAGGAAGGAGAGGGGGAGGGGTGGAGAAGCAGATGGGCGCTTCTCCTGTGTGCCCTGGCTGGGAATCGAACCTGGGACTCCTGCACGCCAGGCCGATGCTCTAACACTGAGCCAACCGGCCAGGGCTTTATTACATTATTATTATTTTTATTTTTTGAGAAAGAGAGAGAGAAAGAGGCAGGAAGGGAGGGAGATAAGACGTAACAACTTGTAGTTGCGGCACCTTAGTTGTTCATTGACTGCTTTCTCATATGTCCCTTGACTAGAGGGCTCCAGCTGAGCCAGTGACCCCTTGCTCAAGCCAGCAACCTTGGGCTCAAGCCAGTGACCTTTGGGCTTAAGCCTGCGACCTTGGGATCATGTCAATGATCCTGTGCTCAAGCTGGTGAGCCTTCACTCAAGCCGGCGACCTCTGGGTTTTGAATCTGGGACCTCAGCATCCCAGGTCAACAACACTCTATCCACTGTGCCACCACTGGTCAGGCATTATATTATTTTTTATTCTTGACTTTAGGTTGAAAATATTTCATCATCAAGTATATTTTTTAAAAAGGAGTTTAGCCTCTATTATGTTCTAGAATGCCAGGGGCAGAGATCTACATTCTTTCTACCCCCCTCCTCCTTGCTCCTGTCCCCAAGTGCTGGCTCAGCTCATCCTCAGGCTGAGATCTTGAACAGGGGAAGGTGACAGAATTTCTGAGAGCAGTGGAGATCCGCACCTCTGAGCACTATGCTGACTGTCCCCACATCCATTCTCCCCCTCCTCCTGGGTAATGAAACCCTGATTTTTAGCTGAATTTATGTCTTTCAAGAATAAAGACTACCCTTCCCAGGCTTCTTTGCAGCTGTGTGTGGTCATGTGTCTGGGTTTTGGCCAATGGACTTTAGGTGGGCGTGTCCTGTGCCTCATCCCGGAAATGCCCTTCAAAGGCAATGCAGGGCTATTCCCCTCCCCTTCTTCCTACCTCCTGGAGACTGAGAGCTAGGTAGCTGGAACGGCGGCAGATGCAGGTGACAGAAGGACCTGACAGAGAGACAGGCATCCCAACCCTGAACTGTCTACCTCAGATTCTTTTATAGGAGAGGGAGGAAAGTGTCCCTCCTCTTTGGGCCATTGGGCCTTTCTGACAGGTCCCAAGGACTACTTGATAACTACTGAGGATGGTGGCTCTACAGCCGCACAGGTGGGCGCAGAGTGTTGTCAGTGGAGACCAGGGGGCCCTTCCTCCGTGCCTCGGCACTGGATGAGTCCCCCTGGACCTGAGATGCCACCCCACCAACAGAGGGCAAAGGGACCCCAGCTGGCTTGAGGTGATCTCTGCCCTTTGGCAGAAAAGGCACTCCCGTTGGAAATTATGTCCAATCCCAGCGGGCCCCACCCTGCCTGCCCTCTTGGAGCACTGGTCCAGGGCCTTCCCTGCGCCAGGCGGGGCCTCGGGCTTCAGACATGAGCTGCACATGACTCTGGCCTTACAGGACCTCATACAGGACCTCATGGGAGAACTGACAGTAATGCAGAACGGGACAAAGCTGAACTCTAAATAACTGCTGCCTCTCAGAAGAGCGTTGGAATCACTCATCCCGACCCCTGCTGTGTCACTGAGGACCCTGAGGCCAGAGGGGTGGCACCTTCCCTAAAGCCAGGCCTCTGACAGTCAAGAAGCCCCACCTAGAGCTACAGCTCTGATATTTATAGAGCAGGGGTTGGGAACCTATGGTTCGCGAGCCAGATGTAGCTCTTATGATGGCTGCATCTGGCTCGCAGACAAATCTTTAATAACAAAAATAATAATGAAAATATAAAACATTCTCATGTTACAATCCATTCATTTCCTACCGCTCATGTTCATGGTTGTGGGTGGCTGGAGCCAATCACAGCTGTCCTCCAGGACACCACCAAATTTTTATTGGATAATGCATAACATACATGGGTCGTTGTATGGCTCTCATGGAAATCACATTTTAAAATATGTGGTGTTTATGGCTCTCTCAGCCAAAAAGGTTCCCGACCCCTGTTATATAGAGTGATACTTCGACATTCTGAAGAGAAAGAACCTGACAGGGACCCCCCCCCCGGGACCCGCCCCCCGATCTCGGACAGTGTCAGGGGTGTGTGGGTGTGTGCACGAGCGCGTGCATGAGAGCCCACGATGGATCTTAACTAGCATCTTTCTACCCCAGGTCTTTGAATTCAGAGAGATGACTCCGCCTTGGTCCTGGCAGTTGGCGAGGGTGCCCTCTAGCGTCTCTGTGTTGTAACGGCGCCTCCGACCCTTCGAATTCTGATCTCCCCCTGGGGGTTTTCATCACATCTCTATAACTAGTTAAAAACAGCCGTGCTATTTTCCTCCATCCCCAAGGTCACAGCTGTAGAGAGCTGAATGCCAGTTTTATGAATAATAAGTGATGACAACCAGAGTCTGTATAAGGCAGCGTCAGAGAGACCCAGATGGGACGGTTCTTTTGTTGGACTGCACAAGACACCCCCCCCCCCCCCCCCCCGCGGGAGGCTTGTGAAGCGTTTGGTGCCGACCCAGGAATGTATGTTTTAGCAAGTCCAAAACAAATGCAACAGGCATTAGGGAAGTGTCCTCCCTGCTCACAGTCTCCTTCCCCTGAGGACTGGCAGTGACAGCCATGTGGGTACCGCGTGACCCTGCTCCCCAGGTGCGTGACTGACCCAGCGGCGAACCGCTCATGCATGCTGGGCCCCTTAGGCTGTATCCCTTTGAGAATTTTGACTCTGAGGTTGACAGACAAGGGTCTGGGCTGGCCTCTTGACCTGAGAGCATTTGCAAGGAGGCAGGGGGGCCTGTTCTGGAGCATACGTGTGACAAGCTTTGGTAGGCACTGGCGTCTCTGGCCCCCTCTGCTTGCAGGGGCCCCAGCCCTGAGCCCTCTCTCAGTCTGAGGTCCACGTGGTGCGGTCTCCACCCAGATGCGCTTGACCTTGGCTTGGCCAATCAGAGCGTCAGCTCCCCGCTTAACCTCGGCTTGGCCAATCAGAGCGTCAGCTCCCCGCTTAACCTCGGCTTGGCCAATCAGAGCGTCAGCTCCCCGTGGCTACTTGGTGGGTTCAGACATAGGCCTGTGTCACACCAAAAGCTAGTCTTAGGCCTGTTTTTTTTAAAGTTGATTGTGTGTGTGTGTGTGTGTGTGTATGCACACGCATGCGTGTGTTCTTTTCCACTCTCTTTGGATTTGGGGAGATGCAGACCAGATGAGGGGAGAGTTACCAAGCATGGAGGCCACAGAGCCATGAGGTCATCTGTGCACCTCAATCCACCCCTGGAGGTGGGGGTTCCATCAATTCTTTCTTTTTCTCAAGCCACTTGGAGCTAAGTTCTCTGTCATTTTCAACCAAAAGACTCATGACCGGCACAGAAGCAGAGAGAGAAAGAAACCGGTCAGATGCAGAGAGAGAGCGGCAGCCAGAAACCTCGTGGGCCCCAACAGAGCGTTCCTGACGGTCTTCTGCGCCCAGGTTCCAGTCCCCCCAAGGCTTCCCCCACCCCCTTAGATCCAAAACAAAGGTCACTTTTCCATCTGGGCTACCTCTCCTCCTGTCCCCTTACAATCAGAGTGGTGTAGCTTGAGAGATCGGAAAGAGACATGGCGGAGCAGCTGTGCTTCTGCCACCCAGGGACCGGCGCCGGGAGCAGCACCGCCACGGCATCCCAAGGGGCTCTCGGGCTTCAGGGAGCGCGCTCGGGAAGCCCCTGGACCTTCTGCACCTCCTCTGGACCCTGGGCTCCAGTGCCGCCCTGTCCCTGCTCGGACGCTCGCAGGGAGCGCACTCGGGAAGCCCCTGGGGCTCTCGGGCTTCAGGGAGCGTGCTCAGGAAGCCCCTGGACCTTCTGCACCTCCTCTGGACCCTGGGCTCCAGTGCCGCCCTGTCCCTGTTCGGACGCTTGCTTCTCACTGAAAGCATCAGAGTTCTCACTGCGACCTGCCCGAGTTTTCTTGGGGCACCAGAAGGGATGGCCTCACTTGTGAGTTCCCTTAACAACCGTCTCCCCTAATCAAGACTATCCCTCCCCTGTCAGAAGGCCAGTGGACCAAAAAGTGTGGCCCTGTGTTACTTCAGCAGCTGGTGCTCGTGGTGGTTTGTGTGTGGGTGGGTGCTTGAAATAACATCTGAGTCACTTTGCCTTTCCACCTACCCAGGGCTTGAGTTGAGACTTGGATGTCTGTGTTAGGAACAATGACAGTGGAATTCATCGCGTTTGGCTTAGCAGTTTACAAAAGGACGCAGACTTAAAGCTACTCTGAATGTATGCATTAGCCCAGGGTTGAGTGACTCATTCATCCATCCATCCACCCATCCAGCTATCCATCCATCCATCTATCCATCCACCCACTCACCCATCATCCGTCCATCCATCCATCCATCTACCCATCCACCCACCCATCCATCTATCCATCATCCACCCATCCACCCATCCACCCATCCAACAAGTAGAGCCCCCTACTCGGTGTCAGGCCCAGCAGGGCAGCTGTGTGATTACGGGCAAAGTACGTTAACTTTCTGAGCTTCAGTTATTCTAGCTGTTAAAAGGGGTAGTAATGCTAATCTTGCAGGGTTGTTGCGATGAGCAGAGATTGTGCATGGAAAACTTCAGGCTTACAATCCTGCACACATCAGGCCCTCGATAAACAAGCTATTCTTATTACATCAAAGCAGATGACGTGTTTTCTGCCCTCAAAAATCAAAGGGCATGTGTGATGGTGCAGGTGCCCAGGTTGAGATCCAAGCCCCGCAACTCACTGAGTGACCATGGATAGGTACCCTAATCTCTGCGGGCCTCAGTTACCCCATCTAAAAAAACAGTGGCAGCAATTCCTACCCTCATGGGCCTTGTTATGAGGTACCAGCCGATGCCGGACACACAGTAGGTGCTTCTCCATAAACGTAAGTTCCTCTCCTGTTCCCACACTGTCGTGACACACGGTGGGATGGTAAAGCCGCATTTGGGGCCTCCTCCCCCTTTCACAGATGAGCAGAGAGAGGCCAGAGGCGTTGGTGGACAGCAGCTGGGTGAACGTTTACTCTTTCCTCTGGAACCCGGGAATGACCAGTGCTTTTCGAACGAGGGTGCCCAGCCTCAGGGTGACCCAGATCCGGAGCGACGGGAGCCGGTGGCTCAGCGTTTGCGAGCGGTCTCTGTACTTTTTCCATTTGGGAATTTGGAGTGGATTCAGAGTCATCTCTGCAGGATCATGCCTCCCGCCCCCCTTTACTCTGAGAGTGCTCCTTGGGTGGGTCAGAAGGCACGGGGTAACATCCAAGACCCTGCAAAGCGTGCGTTCTCCCAGCCAGGCTCACCTCCTCAGCGGCCCCTGCGAGTCTGTCACTGAAAAAGCCTCGATACCCAATTGAAGAACTTCAGCCCCACACTTAGAAGCAAAACAAAATACAACCCTCCCCACACACCCAACAATTTGGATAGACTGCCAACATTTCAAAAAACACCAAATTTTCCATTAAAAAAGCTGGGATTTGGGCTTCTCTGGTACAAAGTCAGACTATCTGCCAACACTGGGCCTGCATTCCTGCAAGACAATAATTGTTGGGAGTTACACAGAGGGGGCGTATGCACTCCAGTTTGCCACAGTCCCCACCGCTCCCTATTGTCCCTGACACTGAGGGCAAAGGAGTTATCTTCCTTGAGCTGCTGTTTCTCTTACACCCACTGGACCCCCTCACATTAGAAGACCATGTGGAGCAGGGGGTCTCACACGAGGGCTTGTTGACGCAGAGAGGGCTGGGCCGCCCCCCAGGAAGTCTGGGCAGAGTGCGAGGATGTTTCTCACTAACAGGTTTCCCGGTGGTACTGATGCTGCGGGACCCGGGACCCCGCCCCAAAGTGGAGTGGGAGCCAGCCTGCTCGGGTTCAGACCCCGGCTCCGCCGCGTAGCCTTGCCCCTGTGACGACCTGGAACTGGTGACTTCACCTCTCCGTGCTTCAGTTCTCCCCGTCGGCAAAACGGGGACCCTACCGGCTGCCCGAACAGATGGGGTGGTGGGGACCGGAGCAAGCCTGACACTTACATGAGGGCCTCAGTAAGATGGCTGTCACCACCTGCCGGGCCTCCCCGGCCGTCTGCGGTCCTGGACTGGTCTTGGCAGTCCGCGGAGAGCTTTCTGTTTTGATGTCAACATTTTTGGGGGTAGAGTTTCTTCACAATTGGGGTGTGCCCGGAGAAGTGTGTCTTGCATGAGAACATCATGTGTCATAGCGGACCGAGGATTTAACACAGCTGTCCTGAGGGACCCCCTGGGGTGAGAAGGACGGGGAAGAGAGGAAGACCACTGCCCCCTGCCCCAGGCCGTGCAGCCCGGGGAGGGACGGGCCCTGCTCTGGGCCCGGCTCTGTCCTTGGGAAGGACCCAGCACCATGCAGGGGGCCTGCACGCAGGGAGCACTGGGCAGTGTGTCCTCTGATCTCTGCCCGGCTGTTGGGGGGATGCTGTCACCAGTGACCAGAGGGAACAAACAACATCTGGGCTCCCGCAGGCCTGCCCAGCCACCACATGTGGAAGGCGGGCACTGCCCCTGGGGGGGGGGGGGCGCAGAGGAGCCGGGCGCTTCACTTCCTGAGGTACCAGCCAATGTCTGACACACAGCAGGTGCTTCTCCATGAATGTAAGGGGTGGGTCCTGGAGACGCCTTCTGGCCTCAAGACTCCGGGGGGCTGCGGGCTGCAGGTGTCCGGCCCCCGGGACTTTGCTGGTGAAGGCACCTAGCGGGTCTCATGTTCGGCAGCATGTCGAGGTGGTCTTGACGTCGGGGCCTGACAAAACTGCCCCTTCCAGGCTGGGTGCCCTAAGGCAAGTGCCTTCCCTGCCTACTCAGAACCTCAGTCTTCTCTTCTGCAAAATGGAGACAACAGTAGCCATCACCTCCCACGCACGTGTCAGGAAGAGGTGAACTCAGTCGTCCACGCAAAGTGTACGCCTGCGCAGGTGTAATAAGCACTGTTTCGTCACTTGACTCATGGGAGACGTGCGGGGGCCCAGCCTGGCTGGCTGTCCTCAGAGCGCCATGGTCTTGTGCATCGGAGCTACCTGCTGTTTCTTAAGTGGATGAGTGAAGGATGGTTTAATAAACGTTCTCACGAACTGTTCTCGGGGAGGACCGAGATCATACCCGGCCAAGGACGCTGACAGTGTCTGCCCCACAGAGCTGGGTGCCGAGTGAGGGACCCGGGCAGGCAGGGCTGGGCTCAGAGCCTGCAGGCAGCGGGGGTGCTTTTCGGGAGAGCCAGCTGTGCCGACGGGGGCAGGACTGGTTTGTGCAGGAGCAGGAAAGGTGTCAGGGAGGTCCACACCAGATGGCGTGTGCGTTGTTCGCAGGGAGGGAGCTCGGGCAAGGAGCAGATAGCAAAGCCCTGCTGAGGCATCAGTGCACGACCCCTAAGGCTCCTGGGGACACTGAGCAGCCCAGAACAGCCACCAGTGACCTTCAGAAAATCATAGATTTAAAAACAAACCACAAATTATTGCTGGGTCTTTCATCGTTGGGCAGGCTAACGCTGAGGGTAGGAACAGGTGGAGGAGGCTGGCACCAGGGAAGGCAGTCACCCTTCCAGCGGACTTCTCTGGGACCCGTCTCCCCAGAGCTCAGCCCTCTGTTGTCCATGAGCATAGAGTTGTCACAGAAGCTGCCCGGAGTGTGAAACTGTCAAACAGTTCATCTATCATACAGTTGTCACCAACGGTCTTGTGTGTGAAACTGTCCAAGGTTGGTTGTCAAGTATGTAAAATTGTGTAAGAAATTGCCTCACAATTGTCCTGTATGTGCAACTGTCGTGAAACTGGGGTGCGTGCAGTTGCCCTTCTTTTGACAAAATATTGGACAGTTTCTTTGCTTTTTATATTATAGGGATAAGGTTGCTGCATGTGTGTGTGTTTTTGAAATACTTTGTGTCTCAGTTTCTTCTCCTGTACCTAGTTCCTAAGGGCTGTTTCGAAGATCAAATGCAGTGGCGCAGTGGATAAAGTGTCAACCTGGAATGCCGAGGTCGCCGGTTCAAAACCCTGGGCTTGCCCGGTCAAGGCACATATGGGAGTTGATGCTTTCTGCTCCTCCCCCCTTCTCTCTCTCTCTCTCTCTTCCTAAAAATGAATAAATAAAATAAAAAAATGCATTATGGCTCACAACAGTAGGCACATAGTAGGTACTCTGCCTCCTGGGGAGAGGGGAGGGTCCATGAGAGAGGCAGAGGGGCAGGGGCAGTCCCAGGGAAACTGTGGAGGGCACTGCCACCCTCTGGCCAACTCTCTGTCTGGGTCAAGTGGGCATGGAAGGAGGCGGCTGAGCTTGATCTGAACTGCAGACCCCCAACCCAAAGGGGCAAGAGGCTGTGTGGGGTGGGGGACCATATCGAGGGGCCTAAGAAGATCTGAAGAGGTTAAGCTCATGTTCCTGCCCCAGAAATCACACCTGCGCCTCCGTTAGGGCACCTGCCACACTGGGGGGCATGGCGGGAGGCAGGGGAGCAGGCAGACCCAACCCCACTGCTCAGAGTTTTCTTTGTGCTCGGAGTTGGGAGGTCAGAGTACTACCAGAGAAGTAAGAGACAGCTGTCCCTGTCCCATCCTTTCTTCTGCTCCCAACACACAGGGAGGGAGAGGGGAATGTGACACATCTCCCCACAGAACAGATAAGCGGAGTCAGGAGCCAAGTCAGTGGTGGGGAGGGAGAGAGCTTTGAATTAGACATGTTTTGAAAATGTAGCACTTGACTGGCCTTTTTAGTAGCTGAAAGCTCTGCCATCTGCTCCAACGTATTAAGAATTGAGTTTTAGAAATACAATGGAAATTTAGAGCGGGAAAAAATGTACACATGTCATGTTTGTAATCTTCTGTTATGTATTCTATCTAATCATTAAGCCAGTTACACACAAAGTAGGCCAAGGATTACCACCCTTAATATGCAAAGAGCTCCTAGAAATCAATAAGAAAAAAAAAAAAACAGGAACAATTCAAGATGGGAAATAGGCCAAGATATTAATTCAAAGAAGACAACTGGGCCAATAACCTCATGAAGAGCTGTCCTCACCTCACTAATTATTGTCAAAATGATGATTAAAACAAGAATGAATTATTACTTGTGATGGGCAAACTATAAAAGACTGAGAACATCCAGAACTCCCTCTCAAGAAAGGAATTTGGCCAGTGTCTACTGAAGTTTAAAAGCTGTAGTGACACCGCTTTACAGATGGTGCCTAGTCTGACAGAAGGGCCAGCACTTGTTTAGGGGCCCCACAGTGGGTCACTGGAGAGCTGGGCTGGAACCCTGGTCCTTCCCGTCTGGCCTTATGCATAGCCTGGCCCCTGCCTGGGGAGGCCATGCCCACTGTACCCGCTGTTGCACCCGCTCCGGGGCTGAGAATTCCTGGGGGCTTGTTGTTCCAGGTGACACGTCTCCTGTTGTCACCCCTGCCCCACCACGACGAGACTCCCAATCAGCCCTGCTCAGCAGCGAGACGTAGAATGTAGAAGCATAAAGGGGCTTCATCTGCAAAGAGGGGAACCGTATCCTTCTCGCCCAGTTAAAGCCCAGACGGAGGGTCGGAACCAAGATGGGCCTCTGCAGGCGGGCATGCGGGCCTCTGACTTCGGGCGGATGCACGAAGGGACCGGGGCTGCAACCGGGCAGAACCAGGCTGACGTTGGCTGGGCGTCTGCCACACGTAGGACCTTGTGCTACTCGGGTCCTTGGGGGAAATCATCTCACCTACCCCCGTTTCACGAGTGAGGAAACTGAGGCTGAGGAAGGTGATGTGGCTGACCCAAGCACTCATAGCGAGGAGGCGGTGGGAGGCACCGCCGAGCCCAAGCCCCTGACTGCTGGGGGCCCTCCCTGCTGACTCCTGCCCGGGGTCTCTCTAAAGCCAGACAAATGCCACTGAAAGCCGTATGTCTCTCAGGGCCCAGAGAGGGGGCCTGCCAGAGAGGGGCCCGGAGCTGTTTGTGAGGACAGACAGAAGCAGGAGTGACTCCAGACGGGAGGAGAGAGGAGGCTCTGAGAACAACTCAATCATTTTCCATCTGAGCTCTGCGCTGTGGGATGAGACCTCAGCAGCACTTCCTGGACCGTCCATAAGGCCTGCTCTATGCACAGGTGTCCTGAGTGTCTGCTTTCTTTTTCTTTCTTTCTCTTGACGGGATGTGGGGATGTCGGGTAGAGGTTGTTGATGCAGGAAAAGAAGACAAACCCCGAAGCGGAGCCGTTCAGCCAAAGCGGTCCTGGGAGAATGTCTACCGTTGGCGGAGATGCTTGGCTCTGGGGAGGAGGTCGAGCCAACCTCAGCTGTCCCGGGGGCAGGGACCCCAGCCGACCTCTCCGCTAGTCATCCATTAGGACCTGCTCTGTGGGGACTGCCCCCTCCACCAGTCTGGGGCCCCAAGGACAGCGTCTGGCTGATAGCAGGTGTTCAACAGATGTGCGCTGTGTAGAGGACACTCTGGACATTCAGGGACGAAAGTGAACAGAGAAGTGTCACCTGCACTGCACTTGGGAGTTCCAGTCCTGTCCTCTGTAAGGGCCCAGGGCTGCCGCATGAGGACTGTCAACACTCGTCAGGGAAGACTTGCTCACGGACGGTGGTCTGCTCCAGGAAAGAGAAGGGAAGGCTTCCCTTCTTATGGGACCTCCACAGAAGACATTTTATAAAATCAAAAAGGCCAGGCCCTGGCCAGTTGGCTTAGTGGTAAAGTGTCAGCCCAGCGTGTGGATGTCCTGGGTTCGATTCCTGGTCAGGGCACACAGGAGAAGTGCCCAACTGCTTCTCCATCCTCCTCCTCTCACTTATCTCTCTCTTTCTCTCCCTTCCCCTCCTGTAGCCATGGCTCAATTGGAGCAAGTTGGCCCAGGTGCTGAGGATGGCTCCATGGCCTCTGCCTTAGGCACTAAAAAGAGCTTTGTTGCTGAGCAATGGAGCAACACTCCAGATGGGCAGAGCATCGCCCCCTAGTGGGCTTGCTGGATGGATCCCAGTCGGGGTCCGTGTGGGAATCTGTCTCTCCCTCCCTTTCTCTTGCTGAATAAAAAAATTAAAAGAATCTTTAAAAAAGGCCAGACTGGGTAAGGCATAAGGAACCCCCTCCTTCTTCAAGGGATTTGATGGCATAAACAGTGTCGTCATAAATGATATCTGTTATCCAGGGACATAGGAAGTTAACAAATAAGTGTCAGACTGAAGGAAGATACCTCCCATATCAAAATCAACAAGGGATATTAATGCAGATTATGTAAGAAAATCCTATAAACTGACAAGAAAATCCAATAAAAAATTGGAAGAAAGAAAAATTCAAAATAATTAAAAAATGAAAAACTAAAATAAAACATTTAAAGGAAGGAGAATAAAATTAAATAAGATTATTTAAATTTATTTAAAATAAAATAGCATTTTATTTTTTAAATAAAATAGCATTTTAAAATGTAAATGATGAAATTGAAGTAAAATTAAAAACTCAAAGCATCAAATGTCAGAACAAAAATAAAAATTGTAAAAATAAAATTACAATTCAAAATAAAACCTTTACAAAGGAAATTCAAATGTTTCCATGTAGAGATAAATGAAAAAAATTTTAAGGGTAAAATCAGCCATTTGTGACCATTTAAAAAAGAAGAGAAAACTGGAATACAAACAAGAGCAGGGTCTTGCATAACCGATGCTGATAATGTGCTCTGAATTAAGGAGTCTGATTGACCCAAATGCCGGCCGGGGTGGGGGCAAGAAGAGAGAGGAGGAAGAAAACCATGTCTGAGAGGCGGCATCTGACTGGGTTTTTCCAGCCCGCTGTGGGCAGGGGGTGGGCCCACAGGCCCCACCACGGCTCCATCCACAAATAGCCATCACATCATTTATACATTCATAATGTGTCAGCACCACGCATGCACGCACGCATCCATCCTCACTACTGCCCACTGAGGCCCAGTTTCCCAGAGGAGTGAACAGCAACTCAGAGAGGGTGAGTCACTAGGCCATAGACACACAGCACTTGGGACCACCCTACCCTCTGATTCTGGGCTCCTCAGAGTAACCTTTCTGCGACGAGTTAGGTCCGCGGAGGACGTCCCAATAGAGGATGACTGACGTCAGGCTGGAACATTCTGAACACCCGAAAGAGCCACGCTCCCATGAATCACGCCGGTCACGACCACTGATTGAGCACCGACTGCCTACCAAGTGGGTAGCGTGCCCGTCTCCTTGCTCTTTGAGAGAACCGTCTGATGTCGGTGCTATTATTGTCTCCATCATCCCCATAGGGACACTGAGACTCAGGAGGAAAATATTTTCACCCAAGCATAGCGGTAGCCGAGCTGGGAGCTGAGCCCAGGCCTGTCCGGCCAGATCCCACTCTCCACGCCTGGCGCTGGACGCTCTTCCCCGCCGCTCACAGAGCGCCCCGTACGTGCCAGGAGTGCATTCCGTGCCCCAGTTAGAAAATTCGCCAACACAGGCACAGAGGAGAGAGAGGACCTGCCCGAGGCCGCTCAGGTGGGGAGTGGCAGGGCCCATGGCCGCGGGGACAGCTCGCCGGCCTCCGCTGCTCATCCGGGACTTGTGAGAGACAGCGGTGCCCGTCTGCCAACCCCGGAGCGGGCTCCAGAAGGGCAGTGGTGACATTCCTCCTCTGTGTGTCTCCACCCCTGCGGATGTGGGCGCCGCTGTCAGGACTCAGGGAAAGTGGAGGCTTCTGGCAAAAGGGGGTGGTTTCTCCATGTGATCTCAGTCCCCCAGGCTTGGGAATGCCTTTCCTTTGAGCTGGGGAAACAAAATCCCCACCCACGATGATAGTGGCGCCCCCAGCACGGGCCACAGAGCAGGCCCTATGAGCCATTCGGCATGACTACCAGAAATCATCCTGTAGCGGGCAGCGGGGGCCCGGCCAGCCGTGTCCGAGAGGAGTTAGCGTCACCCGTGCGTGTGTGGGAATCAGGCCATTGCTTGCAGGCCCTGGGGAGATCCCTAAGGCTGGGGCTGAGGGCGTGTGTGTCCTAGCCGGTGCTGACGGTTGCACGGGGCTAAGAAAGGAGGCTCTGGCCGTGGAGACCTGGGGGGGGGGGGTACATCCCAACCTGTCCCCATCCAGGCTGTGTGCCCCTGGCAAGTTGATTGCCCTCTCTGAGCGTGGAAGGCCTCCTCTGTGGAGGAGTCAGATCAAACAAACTCATGGGCTTTTCCGCAGAGGAATGGGGAGAAAGGCTGGCAGGGCGGCAATGCACCCGAGCTTTGGAATCAATTATCTTGGTTTAAACCGGCCTCGCCGAATTTCCTGGCCAAGCTATTGGACTTGGTCATAGGAAATTGCTAATGAGGGGCTGTTTTCTGCCAATAAACATGGCAGCTTCATATATGTCATCTCGTGCTCCTCTCTCTTCCTGCAGTCCCTGCCTCTGTAAGATGTGGATAGTAACAGTCCTCTTACGAGTTGCTGTGAGGATGAAACCAGGCTGGGGGGCCACTGAGCTCCGCAGTTAGAGCTTGGGGTCTGGGACCAGGCAGAACTTGATCCTTGGACTGTGTGACCTTGGGCCAGTTACTTAACCTCTCTGTGCCTCAGTTCTGTCATCTGTAGAACAGTACCCACCCCATAGGTTTCATAGGGGAATTTAATCGGTTCCCATGTATGAAGTAATACTTAGAAAAGTGCCCGGCATTTTAAAATAAAACCATCCAGGTGACGTCTGACATAAAGTAATTGCTCAGCCATAAAACCAAATCCAAAAGAGACTTCTAAACCTTCGGTGCCACTGAATGTTAAGTATGTATAAAGAAAAAAAAGTATATGTTATGTTTTTTAAAGAACATATGTGGGTGTAGATCTACAGGTGAGGAGAGTGCTTCTGGGTGTCCAGTGAGCCCAAGGCCATTCTGTGTCCTGACAGTGTCCAGAGCCAAGGCTCCGAGGCATGGTTGCTCTGTGTCTGGCTCAGACCTCCGCCAGGTCCCTTTCAAGCCGCAGACTCAACGTGGCACTCAGGTAGCTCTCGAGGCCCTCCCGGGGCTCCTGTCCCTGCCCTGGCCTTTGGCCATTCAGAAACCTCTGCAGACGGCCTCCAGGCTGTGCACGGCCTCTCCGTCCCGTCCTCCCATCTGACATTTAGCCTGCGACCTGGGAGAAAGGCGAAGCAGACGGTGCGTGCCCAGATACAGCGGGCTCTCCAGCTCCAGGACAGGCCGCCCTCCCTCCCTGATCAACGCTGCCCTCACTCTGCTCTCTCCCGGACCCCCACCTGCACCCTTGGCTTGGGGGACCCTGCTTGAGCAACTTCCCTGCTTGAGGCTTTCAAGTGCTGGTCTCAGAGGTCTTGGGGCCTTTGCGGCCTCAACGTTCCATTCTTCACAGCCCTCTCCAGACCGCCAGGGAAAATGAAAGCTGGACTGCTCTGCTAACTGTAAAGTACTGTGCCCACGGGAGGGGGTGAACGGCAGCGCTGAATGGACTTTCTGGAGAAGGCAGGATCTGCCCCTGCGGTGGTGCAACCAGGAAGAGCCAGGTCCCACTCACACGTGCCAGGTGACATTGGACAGGCCAGCTCCTCTCTCTGAACCAGGCTTCGTCTTCTGTAAGGGGGGGGGGCACCTCCCCCGGCAGGGTCATTCTGTAAGGGAGGGGGCACCCCCCCGGCAGGGTCATTCTGTAAGGGAGGGGGCACCCCCCCAGCAGGGTCATTCTGTAAGGGAGGGGGCACCCCCCCGGCAGAGTCATTCTGTAAGGGAGGGGGGCAACCCCCAAGAGGGTCATTCTGTAAGGGAGGGGGGCACCCCTCTAGCAGGGTCATTCTGTAAGGGAGGGGGCACCCCCCCAGCAGGGTCATTCTGTAAGGGAGGGGGCACCCCCCCCAGCAGGGTCATTCTGTAAGGGAAGGGGGCACCCCCAGCAGGGTCATTCTGTAAGGGAAGGGGGCACCCCCCCAGCAGTGTCATTCTGTAAGGGAAGGGGGCACCCCCCCAGCAGTGTCATTCTGTAAGGGAAGGGGCACCCCCCAGCAGTGTCATTCTGTAAGGGAAGGAGCACCCCCCAGCAGGGTCATTCTGTAAGGGAAGGGGCACCCCCCAGCAGGGTCATTCTGTAAGGGAGGGGGCACCCCCAGCAGGGTCATTCTGTAAGGGAAGGGGCACCCCCCAGCAGGGTCATTCTGTAAGGGAGGGGAGCACCCCCCCAGCAGGGTCATTCTGTAAGGGAGGGGGCACCCCCCAGCAGGGTCATTCTGTAAGGGAGGGGAGCACCCCCCAGCAGGGTCATTCTGTAAGGGAAGGGGCACCCCCCAGCAGGGTCATTCTGTAAGGGAGGGGAGCACCCCCCAGCAGGGTCATTCTGTAAGGGAAGGGGCACCCCCCAGCAGGGTCATTCTGTAAGGGAAGGGGCACCCCCCCCAGCAGGGTCATTCTGTAAGGGAGGGGGGCACCCCCCAGCAGGGTCATTCTGTAAGGGAAGGGGCACCCCCCCCAGCAGGGTCATTCTGTAAGGGAAGGGGCACCCCCCAGCAGGGTCATTCTGTAAGGGAAGGGGCACCCCCCAGCAGTGTCATTCTGTAAGGGAAGGGGCACCCCCCAGCAGGGTCATTCTGTAAGGGAGGGGGCACCCCCCAGCAGGGTCATTCTGTAAGGGAAGGGGCACCCCCCAGCAGGGTCATTCTGTAAGGGAAGGGGCACCCCCCAGCAGGGTCATTCTGTAAGGGAGGGGGCACCCCCCAGCAGGGTCATTCTGTAAGGGAAGGGGCACCCCCCAGCAGGGTCATTCTGTAAGGGAGGGGAGCACCCCCCAGCAGGGTCATTCTGTAAGGGAGGGGGCACCCCCCAGCAGGGTCATTCTGTAAGGAAGGGGGGCACCCCCCAGCAGGGTCATTCTGTAAGGGAGGGGAGCACCCCCCAGCAGGGTCATTCTGTAAGGGAGGGGGGCACCCCCCAGCAGGGTCATTCTGTAAGGGAGGGGAGCACCCCCCAGCAGGGTCATTCTGTAAGGGAAGGGGCACCCCCCCAGCAGGGTCATTCTGTAAGGGAAGGGGCACCCCCCAGCAGGGTCATTCTGTAAGGGAGGGGGCACCCCCCAGCAGGGTCATTCTGTAAGGGAAGGGGCACCCCCCAGCAGTGTCATTCTGTAAGGGAGGGGAGCACCCCCCAGCAGGGTCATTCTGTAAGGGAAGGGGCACCCCCCAGCAGGGTCATTCTGTAAGGGAAGGGGCACCCCCCCAGCAGGGTCATTCTGTAAGGGAGGGGAGCACCCCCCAGCAGGGTCATTCTGTAAGGGAAGGGGCACCCCCCAGCAGGGTCATTCTGTAAGGGAAGGGGCACCCCCCAGCAGGGTCATTCTGTAAGGGAAGGGGCACCCCCCAGCAGGGTCATTCTGTAAGGGAAGGGGCACCCCCCCCAGCAGGGTCATTCTGTAAGGGAAGGGGCACCCCCCAGCAGGGTCATTCTGTAAGGGAGGGGGCACCCCCCAGCAGGGTCATTCTGTAAGGGAAGGGGCACCCCCCAGCAGTGTCATTCTGTAAGGGAAGGGGCACCCCCCAGCAGGGTCATTCTGTAAGGGAGGGGGCACCCCCCAGCAGGGTCATTCTGTAAGGGAAGGGGCACCCCCCAGCAGGGTCATTCTGTAAGGGAGGGGAGCACCCCCCAGCAGGGTCATTCTGTAAGGGAGGGGGCACCCCCCAGCAGGGTCATTCTGTAAGGAAGGGGGGCACCCCCCAGCAGGGTCATTCTGTAAGGGAGGGGAGCACCCCCCAGCAGGGTCATTCTGTAAGGGAGGGGGCACCCCCCCAGCAGGGTCATTCTGTAAGGAAGGGGGGCACCCCCCCAGCATGGTCATTCTGTAAGGGAAGGGGCACCCCCCCCAGCAGGGTCATTCTGTAAGGGAAGGGGCACCCCCCAGCAGGGTCATTCTGTAAGGGAAGGGGCACCCCCCAGCAGGGTCATTCTGTAAGGGAAGGGGCACCCCCCCCAGCAGGGTCATTCTGTAAGGGAAGGGGCACCCCCCAGCAGGGTCATTTTATAAGTGAAGAGGGGCCACAGACCCCCCCGCCCCCGCCAGCAGGGTCAGTGTGAGGATCAGTGTGAAGGGAGCACCCAGCGGCTGGTGTCACTGGCTGTTCAGGGAGTCCCGATGCAGGAGGGCATTTAGGGTTCTGATGGGTCACCCCACCTTCCAAGGCTAAAGTCCCCACACCTTGGGAAGGACGTGCTGCCA
The DNA here is from genome assembly GCF_036850765.1 of Saccopteryx bilineata. Classification (NCBI taxonomy): domain Eukaryota; kingdom Metazoa; phylum Chordata; class Mammalia; order Chiroptera; family Emballonuridae; genus Saccopteryx; species Saccopteryx bilineata. Next base: position 205,973,091 of record NC_089495.1, read on the forward strand.
AAATCAGGGTCCTTAGAAATAAGCATATGAACTAAGGACCTGCAAAATGTGTGGGAGGGGGGCAGGCACCACTGGAGGCCATTTGGTGTCACATTTGGAGCTCCGGAGCCAGACCCCCTGGGTTCACATGCCTGTGGCTGTGTGACCAACTGGGCCTTTGTCTGCGATCTGCAATATCATGATCTTCCTAGATCCTGCCTCCTAGAGAGTCCACGAGGACCGCATTGACTCAGCCGTCCATGCTTCCCGACAGCAGTGAAGGTGACACTGGTCTATCAGCGGGTACGCAGCCCCCCACACACACACTCATTCACACATACCCACACCCGTGTGCACAGAGATGTGCATGCACACTCACCCACTCACACACACGCTGATGTGTGTATGTGAACTCTAACACATTCTCAAATTAATAATCACCTTAACACTTGCAATGCACTCTGATAGTTTCTAAAAAAGAGGTTGGCAAAGTATAACCCATGGGCCAAACCTGGCCACCAGCCTAGTTTTTGTATGGCCTTTGAGCTAAAAATGGTTAATTTTTTTTTTGTTTGTTTTCAGTGAGAGGCAGAGACAGACTCCTGCATGTGCCCCAACCAGGATCCACCCAGTAAGACCACTAGGGGACGATGCTCCACCCATCTGGGGCATTGCTCAGCAACCGAGCTCTTCTTAGCGCCTGAGGCAGAGGCCATGCAGCCATCCTCAGTGTCCGGGCCAACTTGCTCTAATCGAGCCATGGTTGCAGGAGGGGAAAAGAGAGGAAAGAGAGAAGCGAGAGGGGGAGAAGTGGAGAAGCAGGTGGGCGCTTCTCCTGTGTGCCCTGACTGGGAATTGAACCCAGGACATTCATATACTGGGCCGATACTCTACCACTGAGCCAACCAGCCAAGGCCTGGTTTAATATTTTTAAAGCATTGTAAAAAAAAATCAAACCCAAAACAAAGAAAAGAATGTGACAGATCGCAGCGCCTACATGATTACGTAGATAGACCTTTATAGACACGTTTGCGACGCCCACTCTATTTTATCCTGTTCTGTTCCTTGTTGCTCTGGTCTGCTCCGCTGCACTCCCTTTCATGAAAAATTCTGTCTGCGCTTTACTAAATGTATGGGCCTGATTTGCTGATGGGTTGATTGTACCTCAGTTTGAAAGACTTTGAATGGATGTGAGCTTTAGTTTTTCCACTAGATGGAAAGATGGGTGGATACACAGTGAGCTGACAGAGGAGAAGAATGAGGGGAACAAAATGAATACAGTCACCTCACCCACGTGACATCGGAGGCAAGCAGGGTCGCACCTTTGTGTCTCGGATTTCTGGGCTGAGACGGGGACCCCCACAGACCTGCCTCTTCGGCCGGCCGGGGCTCCTCATGGAGGAGCCTGTCTATGTCCCCTGTCTATGTCATTCCCTCCGAGGGCTCTGTTCCCCGCTGATGGCAGAGACAGGAGAGCACGTCTCGGCTGTCCTTGTCAACGCCTAGTTCAGGGCCTGGCCTGGACGACGGGCTCAATAAATATTTCTTTGTGACTATGGTGACAGGCGAGTGGCGGCGGAGGCCCTCCGTGACAGACTCTGGCCCCGCTCGCAGTCTGACCTTCACTTCCTCTGGTCGCACAGCCCCTTGGACACTCTCCTCCTAGACAGAGCCTTTCCTTCCTCTCGGCGGAGACCCCAGCCGCTTGCCCTGCTGCCCCTCAGCTCAGCAAAACCCTAAACCCTTACCGCTCTGCTGAGGCTCCTCGGACGCCTCTGCCATGCAGTCCTCAGCAAGGCACTGCCAGGGCCCTCTTCTGTTTCTAGGCACGGGCCTTGGAGCCTCCAGACCACTGGGTCTGCAGCCCTGCTCGGCTGTTTTAAGTTCCTAGATAGGCTCCTGCCCCCTTCTGAGCCTCAGTCCCCTTGTCCGAGAGACGGATGTGACACAGGCAGAGCCACAGGGAGGGTGCTCAGTCCACACTCAGGGCCAGCTCTCACTGGGTGGTATCAGGGTCTCCTGTGGAGGCTGGGTTGGGGTTGAATGGTTTCCATCCACGGAAGAGGGACGTGCATTCCCCTCGGGGGTGGGAGCCCTGTGAGGTGAAAACAGCCTCCCTTTTGAGCCTCAAGTTTGGCTTCAGAACTGGCTGCAGAGGGAGAGGGCAGGTGAGTGGAGCTTAGTTTATTGAGCAGCTTTGTGCCAAGGATGCTGCTTCCCTTTTCTCCACCAGCCCCTATTTTATGAAGAAAACCCTGCCCAGAGGGGCAGAGGGACTCGCCCAAGGTAACATCCTACCGACACATGGCACCCTCGCTCCGCCCTTCAGTGGTACCGTGTCCCCCCGCGGCACTGCCCACCCTCGCTCCGCCCTTCAGTGGTACCGTGTCCCCCCGCGGCACTGCCCGCCCTCGCTCCGCCCTTCAGTGGTACCGTGTCCCCCCGCGGCACTGCCCGCCCTCGCTCCGCCCTTCAGTGGTGCCGTGTCCCCCCGCGGCACTGCCCGCCCTCGCTCCGCCCTTCAGTGGTACCGTGTCCCCCCCGCGGCACTGCCCGCCCTCGCTCCGCCCTTCAGTGGTACCGTGTCCCCCCCGCGGCACTGCCCGCCCTCGCTCCGCCCTTCAGTGGTACCGTGTCCCCCCCGCGGCACTGCCCGCCCTCGCTCCGCCCTTCAGTGGTGCCGTGTCCCCCCCGCGGCACTGCCCGCCCTCGCTCCGCCCTTCAGTGGTACCGTGTCCCCCCCCCCCCCCCCCCCGCGGCACTGCCCGCCCTCGCTCCGCCCTTCAGTGGTACCGTGTCCCCTGCTGCACTGCCCGCCCTCGCTCCGCCCTTCAGTGGTGCCGTGTCCCCCCCGCGGCACTGCCCGCCCTCGCTCCGCCCTTCAGTGGTGCCGTGTCCCCCCGCGGCACTGCCCGCCCTCGCTGCGCCCTTCAGCGGTACCGTGTCCCCCCGCGGCACTGCCCGCCCTCGCTCCGCCCTTCAGTGGTACCGTGTCCCCCCCCCCCCCCGCGGCACTGCCCGCCCTCGCTCTGCCCTTCAGTGGTACCGTGTCCCCTGCTGCACTGCCCGCCCTCGCTCCGCCCTTCAGTGGTACCGTGTCCCCTGCTGCACTGCCCGCCCTCGCTCCGCCCTTCAGTGGTACCGTGTCCCCTGCTGCACTGCCCGCCCTCGCTCTGCCCTTCAGTGGTACCGTGTCCCCCCGCGGCACTGCCCGCCCTCGCTCCGCCCTTCAGTGGTACCGTGTCCCCCCCCCCGCGGCACTGCCCGCCCTCGCTCTGCCCTTCAGTGGTACCGTGTCCCCTGCTGCACTGCCCGCCCTCGCTCCGCCCTTCAGTGGTACCGTGTCCCCCGCGGCACTGCCCGCCCTCGCTCCGCCCTTCAGTGGTACCGTGTCCCCTGCTGCACTGCCCGCCCTCGCTCTGCCCTTCAGTGGTACCGTGTCCCCTGCTGCACTGCCCGCCCTCGCTCCGCCCTTCAGTGGTACCGTGTCCCCCCCCCCCCCCCCCGCGGCACTGCCCGCCCTCGCTCCGCCCTTCAGTGGTGCCGTGTCCCCCCCGCGGCACTGCCCGCCCTCGCTCCGCCCTTCAGTGGTACCGTGTCCCCCCGCGGCACTGCCCGCCCTCGCTCCGCCCTTCAGTGGTACCGTGTCCCCCCCCCCCCCGCGGCACTGCCCGCCCTCGCTCTGCCCTTCAGTGGTACCGTGTCCCCTGCTGCACTGCCCGCCCTCGCTGCGCCCTTCAGTGGTACCGTGTCCCCCCCGCGGCACTGCCCGCCCTCGCTCCGCCCTTCAGTGGTGCCGTGTCCCCCCGCGGCACTGCCCGCCCTCGCTCCGCCCTTCAGTGGTACCGTGTCCCCCCGCGGCACTGCCCGCCCTCGCTCCGCCCTTCAGTGGTACCGTGTCCCCTGCTGCACTGCCCGCCCTCGCTGCGCCCTTCAGTGGTACCGTGTCCCCCCGCGGCACTGCCCGCCCTCGCTCCGCCCTTCAGTGGTGCCGTGTCCCCCTGCAGCACTGCCCCTGACATGCATCTTCACCTGGTCCCACCTGGAGACCGGCGTTTAGGGGGACGCACCTTGCCCTGTGCTGAGCATGACCCCAACCTGGAGACCAGAAATCTGGGTCCTACCTCATTGCTACCACTGCCTCGGGCACCAGCTTGCTGGGTCTCAGCTCTCTGGGCACAGAGGACAGAGCTGCCTGCCTGGCTGTCCACACAGGGCTCTGCTGTACACAGAGAATTACTCAGTCCACCTAACAAGCATGGAGAGGATGCTGGAATTTTCCTTTGACAAATAAAGGAAAAGAGGCTCAGAGAGGGGAGGGGGCAGAGGTGAGACTTCTCCCCCCCTTCCCCAGTCCCGGGAGCATTCCACTCTGCTGGAAAGTGGGAGGGGGCAGTGGATGGATACTTATGAAGCACCTACTGTGTGCCTTTGGGCACCCTCCCTCTGGGATGGTGGCAAATCTTCCCACTGACAAACAAGTAGATACAATTGTTCCCATTTCGCAGACACGAAGCCCTGGGTCAGAGAAGGCACGTGGCCTGCCCAAGATGTCACATTAAGGCAGGAGAAGACTTTAGAATTTGAACCCAGGTCTATCTGAATTCCAGAGCTCCACCCTCTGCCCCCTTACTGCCTCGGGTCTAGAAGGATCAGAAAAGCACCATGAGGATGCGCCGGACTCTTGCCTCCACCTCTCCCCCTCCCCAGCAGGCCAGGGACGTCAAGGAGTCAGTCCCGGCATTGCTTAGTGAGTCCCTGTGCTGGCGTAGGAGTGCGGACCAGAGCCCCCTCACTCTGTCCAGTGTCCCACTGCCAGGACACCCCAGCATGCTTTTAAGAGAAATGTCCCCATCTGGTTCTGATTCACTTATATTTATATTTAATTAATCAAAATGTTGTTTTGTAATAGACACTTGAGATCCAAGAACCTTTCTCAAGCCTCTTTCTTTCCATTTTTCCTGTCTTAAAGACAGAAACATTGGGTTTCATCAAGAAGCAGCGACTCGGGGGCCCGAGGAAGCGTGGGGTCCGTGGGCAGCTGGCCCCCAAGGGTGATGGCTCAGCCTGGGCTGCTGCCGGGCTCAGAGGGTCCTTCTTCTGACCTTGCAGAGGAGGCTGAGGGCTGGGGCCAAGGACTGGGCATGGAGGGGAGGCTGGCTGGGGAAGGCGACGCAGGGACATCCCTCCACACTGGCAGCTCCGCGAGGGCAGACCCCAGAGGTTCCAAACACAGAGCCGAGCACAGAGGCCGCCCCGTGACATTTGCTGTGTGAACACTGAATGAATGAATGAATGAATGAATGGGGCACTGCCAATACCTGCAGAATACATTCTGCCAAAGTTAGTCCAGAATGTCAAAGCCAGTAAGACCCTCAGGGATCTCGCAGGGAATTTTCCAAGCAGCTCTCTCATGAAGAAATGGTCTTGGCGGTGTGATGAGTTTGGGGAAGGCTCTGCCCTCTGCCCTCACCGAGGTGCCGTGAGCGCTCCGGGAAATCGCGCAGTCAGGAAACCTGCTACAGCCGGCGTTGCCCACAACCGATCTGGCTGGGGTTCCTGCAACCGACTACCTTGCAGAATATGCTACAGAAAGAGTTTTTCTACCACCTACGCCCGCCGCAGTGCCAACGGGGAAGCCGAGGCTGTGGGTGGGGAGGAGGGGACATCCACTTGCCCAGAGTCACCCAGCACAGAGGGGTTGGGCGTGGGACTGACATCCAAGGCTACCTCCATTACACCTGGCTGCTGAGTGGAGCCACAGCCTCTCTCTGGAGGTCCTGGGCTGGGTACGCCTGTGTCCCCAACACAAGAGATCAAGTGCCATGGGGTGGGGGGCTGAGAGTCCCCCACCAAACTGGGGCAGTGCCTGACCTTGTCACTAAGCACCTGGGAATGAGGGGAGGGACCGGAATTCTTCTTCTTCTTCTGTATGTGTCTTTTTAGAACTTGGAAATGTCTTAAAGATCTTCTAAACTAAGCTCCTCTTCAGATGGGGAGACTGAAGGTCTGAGAAGAGAGGAGTAACATGGCTTGGAGACACCCGTGTCCTGTCAGGAGGGCTGGGATCCCAGCCTGTCCTGCTGCCCACCTGCTGCGTGCCCCAGGACACTCGGGCCCCCTCTCTGAGACTCAGTTTCCTCGTGCAGAGAACAAGCATCTCCCCCTCCCTCCGCTAGGGTGTTGTGAGTAAGCCAAGAACACAATGGACAGGAAATGAGAATGACTAATCCTTCCAAGTGCCCACAAGGAGCCTGTGCACTTGACATTAACTCATTCCCTCTTAGCCACATCTGCCCTGTGAGTTGCACACCTAAGATTATCATTCCTATTTTATAGAGGAGTCCATGAGGACAAAGTTTTTGTTTTTTGGGGGGAGGGAGGGGTCTTTTTCTAGAACCGACAAAGATTTTAGAGCCTCAGAAGGGTAAACTGAGGCCCAGAGAAGTAAAATGACTTCATCAAGGTCACCCAGCTAGTCTCTGGGGAAGCCAGGATTTGAACCCCGACAGGCTGACTGTAGAGCCCAGGCACTGAACCTCTGTATCAGGGCCGTTCACAGAGGAGTGTCCCCAGGAGGTCCCTAACTCCCCTGCTCTCTGGAAGGCCACCCACCCCTCTGCTCCTATGGTTCTTCTGTCCAGACACCAGCCCAGCCCCTTCCAGCTCCCCGACGGCCCCTGTGTTTCCTGCCCCTCCCCAGGAGCGACTGTGTCCGTACAGAGCGCTGTTCACCCAGATGGACGAGGAACCCCAGAGGGGAGATGCTCATTCCCACGTAGCCTCGCTCAGACCTGACCCAGAGCTGGGTCTTCCACTCACCCGCGGGACAACTCAGCCGAGTCGCTTAACCTGTCTGAACCCTGCCATCCAGCTTTATAAAGACGGGGTGCCTGCTAGGTTGCGAGGCTGTAGGGGGGTTCCCTTAGTGTGTGGAACACCCTTGGCACGGCGGCGGGCATCTGACTGGCTGGCTCTCAGACTGGCACCCAGAGGCTGCAGGGCTGCCTGGCTCACGCAGACACTTGTTTGCCCCCTCCGCCCGTGGGCTCTGCCAACCTCAGTTCTGTAGGGCAAGTCCCCAACTTGCCTCCTGACAATGTTCTGACCTCGCAGCGACAGGCAGGGGCATAGAACCTTGAGGTGAGAACGCAAGGGGTCCCCGGTGTTGTGGCCCAGGGACAGTTATAGCCTGGACCTTGGTTCATCTTCCTAGCGGCCCTAGAAGGTCAAGATGGAGACAACAGCAGGGGCTTTTGGAGGGGGTGGACTTCTTCCAGACTCAAACTCGGCCCTCAGGTCTCCCTGAGCTCCTGCGCTGGGGGCCCGGGGTGGGGTGGGGTCCACCGAAGATCATCACTTCTCGAAAGTGACACAGTGAGTCAGAGTCGGTGATGAGATGGCGGCACCCTACCCTGTCCCGGCCCACGGCTCATGATGTCACCTCCTGGCTTCTCGTGGATGTTAAGGATGGATTCTAAGCCACCAGCTCCGTGCTCTCGTCCCAGTGCCCTCCAGCCTGGCACCTGGGGCTTCCTGTCTTTGCACCACCCAGCAGGGATGCTACCTAGGGGGTGGGGGCCACGGGAGCCCTGGGAGGTCCCTTCCCTCCTTGGAGAGTCTCCTTGGTCCAGCTCGTGAAACTCCAGCTTGCCGAGTGGGTGCCACGGGCCTCAGTCTCCCCATCTGTAAAGTGGGGCTGACCCGTACCTGGCGGAGTCAGTAGCCCAGGGCACCGGTCAGATGCCGCAGGGACCATTCCCCAGTCTGCCCTGCTGTGCCTGCCCAGCCACCCTGCCCGGCTGCCTCTCCTCCTACCTTGCTTTTTCCTTCGGTTCAGAGGGATCATGTCCGCGGCGTGGGCGACGAGCAGCAACAGGCAGAGTGGCACCCGCATCTGGGCAGCCTGGTCCGGGCGGGTGCGCGCGGGGCTCCTGGCACCCAGGCGGCGCCCCGCGGGGACGCTGGAAGCCTAACAGCCCGGCGGAGACCCGACGGCGGCGCGGCGAGCGCGGGGCTGCTCCGGGCTCTCCTGGCGCATCCGCTGGGCGCGAGGTCCGTCCCGCCGCCAGGGACCCACCGTCCGCCCAGGGGCCGGCCGCCAGGTCCAGTGTGGGCGTCGGCGGAGCGGGGACACTGCGGCGGCAGCGGGGAGGAGCCGGCGGCGGGGCGGCGCGTTAACCCCCTCTGGGCTGCGCGCGCGGTCGGAGGTGGGGCGGGTGGGGGCGGAGGTCGCCCGGCCCGGGGCCCGGTGGCCGGACTGTCCCGCAGTCCGCGTTCTGGCGTCGTTCCCGCCGCCTTCAATATCCTGCTCACCTAAGCACTGTCAGCCAGATGCAGGTACACACCCCCACACCACACCCGCACACGCACACGGACACGCACGTGCCCAGCGACCCCATCCTTCCGCTCTCGTCCCCTCTGGTTCCTCTCTGTTCCTTTCTCCTGCGCTTGTTTTTCTCTGTCCCGTGTTCTCCTCCCCTGCTGCCTCTTCCCTCGACGCCCACTGTCGCCTTCTTAATCTCTCTCTTGCCAATGTCCTTGTTCTCACCAGGACTCAGTATCTCTGCGTCCCCACCTGGCCGGCCCTTTTCTCTCTCTCTGTTCCCATCGCTCCTTTCTCCATCTGCAGGGTGGGAGTGTATGCCCCCAGCCCCGCTGCCGGGCTCTGTGTCTCTCTGCTCTGGCTCTTTCAAGAGTCCCAAATCTTTTCTGCCCACCGCCCCGAAGTTGTTCCTGCACAGCGTGGCGGAAGCCCTTCATCTTTCACTCAGGGTGACCAGCACCTCATAAATTCTACCGTGAAGGGGCCGGGGACCTGGACTGTGTTTCCTCCAACCTTATCTAGGGGCCTGGGAGCAGCTGGTCCCGATTTTAACCCTTTCAGAGCCAGATTCCTTCTGCCACACACAAGCAGCCCACTCCTGACCTTCATTGTCTTACCCACTAAAGACTCTAACAGCAATAATGATGCTGATGATCATTTTTTGAGGCCCACGTGCTGAGCGCTGTACACGTAACGTGAGCTTCAAAGCCACCCGGCGAGGCTGTCTTCCGAGTAGTCCCACTTCACAGGGCAGTAGAGGGAAGTTCAGGGAGGCCTCCAGCCGGACAGCAGGCTGGTGGGCAGCCCGGGTGTGGCGCCTGCAGCCTCAGCCAGTGTTCGGGACACAGAGGAACCTGCCCTCCGCACACTCTTGCTGGACTGCTGTCCTTCCTGTAGTTTGAAGGAAGGGAAACGCTGACGTCTCCTTCTGTAGCCCCTTTTCTCCATTCGTAGGGAGTCCCCCAGGGCAGTGGGGACATTGGAGGACATGTCCCAGGGAGGCCAACACACAGAGGGTGAGGCAGGTCAGGCCTGGCCACCCTCCTGTGGGAGTCCACAAACGTCAGCCGACAACACCCTAAGGATCTTGGTGGACTGCTGGAGCCCTCCCACCCAAATGGCTCCCATTTCACAGACGGGGCCACTGAGGCCTCTGGCCTGGGGGTGCCCAGCTCAGGCAGCCCAGTGATTCTAGGACGGAGTTGGGATGTGCAGCCGGTGTCCAGCCTGGTTCCCTCCACCTTGCCCTGCACGGCCCTCCTGGTCTGACCTCCCTGATCTTGGTCTTCTCCTCCGTCCCCACCCCGCACCCCTGTAATCCCGGCAATCCCAACTCTGGTATTTCACGGACATCTCTAGGCTTCTCATACGTCTCAGCCTTTCATGTGCGGCCTCTCCATGGAATGCCGGTCTGCACCCCCTCCCCCTTCCCCACTGACTCATTCAGGACTCAGCCTGCATCTGCCCTCATCCAGGAAGCCTTCCCTGATTCTCAGTTCAGGCTCAGTGCCTCTGTACCACAGCTCTGATCGCACTCGGTGGAAAGGAAGGGTCTGTCTGCCCCTTTCTCTGAATTGTCAATTCTCATGAGACCAGAGAGGTGGCCATGTCTGGGCCCCTGGAGCCCAGTACCTGCCAGACACAGGTGCTCAGAATGTTTGTAGAATGAACGAATGAATGAAGAACAAATGAATGAATGATGAATGAATGAATGAATGAATGAATTTCTTCAGATGCTTATACGTGAAATTCGGGTACTTGGAGAAATGAGGTAACTCTAGAAGAACAAGCTTTAGAATGTTGGGAAGTTCATTTCCACCCAAGCACCCCTCAGTCCTGAAGTCTCCGAAGTCCAGAACAGAACAGAGAACAGTCCCCGGGTAAGCAGGGCCAGGGCGGAGCGATGTGCGATGTGCGTCGGGAGTCTCACCGAGGCCCAGGCTGCTTGACAGCCCCCCCCCCCCGCAGGCCTTTACCCTCTCACTTCCCACCCCCACCCCACCCCCCGCTCAAGCTACTCAGCTCTCCTCCTGTTTTTCACACTCTGTCTGTCATGTGTCCTCTGCCTGGAAAATGCATCCTCACCCACCCTCAGGGCCCATCTCTGCTCAGGGTGACCTTCTCGGAGGGCCTTCTCTGACCACTCCAGATACAGTACCATCCGTCCCCTGTGTGCCCTTGTCCTGCTTGCTCTCCCCAGCACCAAGCATCACTCAGCTTCTTCATGGCTGTAACTTGCTTATCTGTGAGCTGCACTAGTGCAGAAATCTTCTCTTAATCCCTGTGCCTGACACAGAAAGCGCTTAATAAATATTTGCAGAACGAATGAATGACTCATTCCTTGATTCTGGGCGGCACCTTGAGCGCCTCCTGCTCCCGTGGGCTCAGTTTCCCCGTTTGCTCAGTGGTGCATCAGGAGGCTTGTGGTCTCTGAGAGCCCTTCCAGACCTTCCAGGATCTGTGACTCCTAGGTTTCTCACATCCGGGACTCAGGGGCCCATGCCACCTTGAGATAGATGCTCAGTGTCTTGGGTTCTCTGGAGCTTACAGGGGGCAGTCTGGGAATCCCGATTTGTTCCCGATCTCCCTCCCCCAACACAGGGACCCAGCGAGGACACTGAGGCCAGCGGCGCTAATGCCATCCCCGGGAGGTGTGCACACCTGGGGCGTCAGTTAAGGAACCCCTGGAAACGGTTATAAGTCGATGAACATGGGGATGATGGCTGAAACCCATTACTTCTTGTGCATGCTCCTGATCAGCGAGCCCCTCTCCTCTGCAGGAGAGCGGAGACTCAGGTCCCTTGCAGCCTGTCCTCTGCGTTCTTCAGCACGTGGGTTAAAACTCGCTGTGGAAGGGGCAGGGCACGGAGGACCACCTAGAGAGGGGACAAGGCATGCTCCTCTCCCACATCCCACTGGTCAGAACACAGTCACCAGGCCACACCTCTCTGAAAGGGTTGCTGAGGAATGTAGTCTAGCCATGTGCTCTGGAGGAAAAGCAAAGAGTTTGGTGAACATCTGGCCAGTCTGCCGCCACTGGGCCACTCTTCTTCATGCCCGAGCGACGCGGGCATGAAGCTCCTACCTGGTTGGTTCTGATGCCTACAAGCTTTTTTTCTTAAGCAACCAGAGGACCTCATTTTTTTTTCTAGATGAAGCCCAAACTCCTCCGAGTCCAAGAGTTGCAAGAATGGCCCCTGCTAGCGAGTCCTGGTTTGCCAGGGATTGAAGAGTTTCCTGGGATGCAGTTTTTAATTTATGTATAACTTTGTGTGACCAACGTCACATTGGAACACTTAACTGGACCATCACAAGACTCCCTCATGTTACCCCTTTATGATTTCACCCACACCTTTTCCTCCACCCTAACCCCTGCCAAACACTAATCTGTTCTCATCTCTATAATTTTGTTGTTACACAAATATTAGATAATGGAATCATGCATTATATTATATATCCTTTTGAAATTGGCTTTCTTTACTCAGCACAATGCCCTTGAGATTCATCCAATTGTTACGTGTATTAATAGTTGCTTCTGCTGCTGAGTAGTATTCCATGGGAGGGATGTGTTACCGTTTGTTTAGCCCTTCATTGATCGAAAGACATTTAGATAGATAGCTTCTAGTTTGGGGCTATTAAGAATAAAGCTACTCTGACCCTGGTCAGATAGCTCAGTTGGTTGGAGCATTGTCCCAGGACGCCAAGGTCGTGAGTTCCATCCTTAGTCAGGGCACATACAGGAATCAACTGATGAATATATAGATAAGTAGAACAACAAACTGATGTTTTTCTCTCTCTGTCTTCCTTTCACTCAAAAGTCAATAAATTAAAAAATATATTTTTTTAAAGAATAAAGCTACTGTGGACATTTGTATTCAAATTTCTGTGTCCTGTTTGGCAAAGTGTCTGTGCAAAACAAAATATCTTTTGTGCATTTTTAATTGAACTTTTTGGTCTTACTGTTTCATTTTAAGACTTTAAGAGTTTTTTATTCTATGCAGAATTCTTTCATTGGAGATGTGACTTTAACATATTTTCTCCTAGTCTGTACCTTGTCCTTTCAGCTTCTTACAAGCATCTTTCATAGAGCAAAGGTTTTTAATTTTGATGATGTTCATGTTATAAATATTTCCTGCCTGACCTGTGGTGGCGCAGTGGATAAAGCGTCGACCTGGAAATGCTGAGGTCGCCGGTTCAAAACCTGGGCTTGCCTGGTCAAGGCACATATGGGAGTTGATGCTTCCAGCTCCTCCCTCCCTTCTCTCTTTCTGTCTCTCCTCTCTCTCTCTCTCTCTCTCTCTCTCCTCTCTAAAATGAATAAATAAAAAATTTAAAAAAATTAAAAAAAAATTTCCTTTTATGGATCATGTTTTTGGTGTCAAGTCTAAGAACATTTGTCTAGACTCAACTCTCAAAGATCTCTTTTTTTTTTCCAAAGGAGTTATATAACTTTATATTCAAGTCCATAACCCATTTTTGTATTAATTTTTATATAAAGGTTCAGGTTTAGATCAAGGTTCAGTTTTTGCCTATGGATGTTCAATTGTTTCAGTGGAATTTCTTTGCTCCTTTGTCAAATATTAATTGGGCATATTTGTGTGTGTCTATTTCTGGGTTATCTATTTTGCTCCCCAGACTATAGGTTGTTCTGTCTGCCGGTACCACACAATTTTGATTACTGTAGCTTTATAAGCAATCTTGAAATTGAGTAGACTATTTCTGCACACTTTATTTTTTCCAAAATTATTTTATTTATTCTAGTTTCTTTGTCTTTTGATATGTTTTATAATAATTTTGTCTATATCTAAACAAATCTTGCTGGACATTTAATCAGAATTACATTAAACATGTATGTCAATTTGGGGAAATTTTACATCTTAACTATATTGAGCCTTCCAATCCATGAACATGGTATACTTCATTTATTTTGATCTTCTTTGATTTTTTTAAGTCAGTGTTTTGCGATTTTAGCAAATAAGTTTTATATATGTTTTATTAGATTTACACTTTAGTATTTTTTCTTTTCTTAAACAACTGTAAATGGTATTGCTTTTTAAATTTTGCTGCCTATGTGTTTATTTCTAGTTTGTATGAATATAACTGAGTTTTATTTGTTGATCTTATATCCTGCCACTTCTTAGTTCAACAAGTATTTTTCTAGATTTCTAGGGTTTTTTTTTTTAACATAGCCAATCATGTCACCTCTGAAAATAGGGATCATTTTATTTATTTATTTTCCTGATTTATGTGTGTTTTCTTGCTTTATTGCATTGGCTTAGAACTTCTAGCACTATACTGGGTAACAGAGATGAGAGCAAGTAGCCTTACCTTGCTCTTGAAAGGAAAGCATTCTGTATTTCATTATTAAGTAGAATCTTAGCTGTAGGTGTTTTTCCACTTATCAAGTAGTAGAAGTTTCTCTCTGTTGCTATTTTTCTAAGGGTTGAATTTTTTTTTTATCATGAATGAGTGTTAAGTTTTGTCATGTACTTTTTTTTTTGCATCTATTAATAATACTATTAGGTGATTTTTCTTCTTAAGCTTGTTGCTATGATGCATCCCATTGATTGATTTTCAAATATTGATCCAGAATTCCCTCCCTGGAATAAACCCCATTTGGTCATGGTACATAATTCTTTTTCTACATCGTGAATTCTATTTGCTAATATTTTGTTAAGGGTTTTGCATCTATCTTCATGAAGTATGTTGGTCTCTCTACATTTTTGGTATTGTCTTTGTCTGGTTTTGTATCAGGATAATAATAGCCCTAATAGCACCACAATAACAAAGCAGACAAACACAGCATTGCAAGGGCTCTAGAAACACAATTGTCATTGGAACTACCGCCACCCAGAGTGGGTGAGGACCTACATGCTACACCTAGACAGTGAGACGAACTGCTACAATAGAAAATTTAAATAGGACCTGGACTTTCCGAATATAATAGCCCCAGCGTAGAGGATTCATGGAAAATCACCTGTCATACCAAGAACCAGAAAACCATAATTCTGATGAGGAAAGACAATCAGCCCAATGCTAATATCAAGGTGATTCGGATGTTGAAATCACCTGACAAGGCTGTTAGAGCAGCGATCATAAACATGCTGTGACAGGAAATTATAACTTCTATCGAAACACATGGAAATACAGAAAAATCTCAGCAAAGAGACACGAGCTATAAAAAAAACCTCAAATAGAATTATAAAACTGAATAATACAATAACTAAGAAAACAACTTGCTGATGGACTCAGTAGGAGAATGAGTGGAAAAATATCTGTAATGATGGACAAATTCACCAACTCTCTCTTTCAACCAGGAGGAGAGCCTGAGGCGTGTCTACTCTTGTCTCCCAGAACTCCCCAGCGGGGCTGAGCTTCCATTGTCCCCAGCGGTCACTGTCCCTATGACCCGCCCTGTATGGGCTACCTGCCTGCGCATCTTGTTCCCTCCCATGTAACCTCAGCCCCCATGTTCCCAGGATCAATTCTCAAATAGCCTTCTCGAACTTAAATCTTGGTCTCAGGGTCTGCTGAGTCTTGGCAATCCCAAACCAAGATAGTATGTTATTTATAGGTCTCATGACCCCTGTGAGTTTATGCAGGGGAAAAAAAAAAAAAAACAATGCCTAAATCCAGAGGACGTTCTCTTGAGTAACTTTTATCATCTGGGCTACAGTTGCATCACCTGTAAAAGAAAGGAGTCGAACCCCAGCCACCTTTCTCCGCTGGGCTTCCTCTTAAGCTCCCGGGAAGCCGCGACCTCTGCAACCCTGTCTCTATTCTCTGCTCGGCCTGCTGTTTTCCCAAGGGAAGCAAGCCGCCCGGGCCCTGGGGTGCTCAGGCAAACAAAGGAGCCGCTTCAAGCCAGCCGCCCCTCCCCTCCCAACCGCAGTGGAATCACAGCTTCCATGGTGGGTCGGGTTATTGTTTTTAATACCAGTGTGAAATAAATTGAAAAATTACCCATAAAAATACAGGTTTTCAGCAGCTGGCCTGAAATTTCTTTCCATAAACAAACAAGTTTAAAGAAATGCCTTCTTAATACCACCCGCCGACTCCTCCCTCCCCTGCCCCCCCCCCCCGCCTTTTATGTCCGGCCCTGAGTGGGTGTGGGGTCCACAGAGAGGCTCAGCCTCCTGGGCAAATGCAGAACTGCTGGGAGCCGCGGGGGCATCTCCGGGCCCATGGTTGACTGGCACCTCTCGCCCCATCTGTCTGCTCCATGAAGAATCCCCTAGACTGGCCCCCCCCCACCCCCAGTTCCTACACTCAGCGTGTGCTTGGGAGCCAAACTGCCTGGGTCTGAAGCAGAGATTTCCTGCACATCCAGTACGACTTGAAGCAAATTACTTAACCAACCTGTGCCTCAGTTTCCCTCCCCCTGAGAACAGGGATGATCTCAGTACCTACTTCATAAGGCTGTTTGGGAAATTAAATGAAGTGTTCATGAAGCTCTTAGCACAGGGCCTGGCCCAAGGCCACGCCGTGTAACTGTTAGCTATTATTAGTTTTACAGCGGAAGAGGAACTAGGGTGGGAGATGGAGCAGGAGGCTCAGTGACACTTGGACTTTTCCACACTGAGCCTGCTTTGGGGATTTCACGGAGTGTTTATATAAACATCTGTCTAACACCCCTCCGTTCGCCGAACCTGCGGACATCCGTTCCTTCATTCATCTGGCCCGACATTTCATCGTGGAAGGATTTCAGGACTCGGGGGGTGACGATTATGCCCAGCTTCCGGAAGAGGAAACTGAGGCCTGGTAGGTGAACGGACTCTCCCGTGGTCTCTGGAAGTGGTCCTTTTTGGTCATTTGATGATCCGGGGTGAATCCCGATACTGGTAACAGACTGAACCCTAAACCCATCGTAGACGGAGCCCTGCCTCCTTCATCGCTTGCTGAAACTCGACCCTGATCCTAGACCGAGTCGTCATCCTGGTTCCCGGCCAGGCTCTGATCCCGTTCCTGAGCAGAGAGGCGGAGCCCCGGACTTAGCCGCCTGGGGTTTCGGTCAGAACCCTGAATGTTGTTTCCTACTGAGGTCCTGACCCCCATCTCAGGCGGAGCCCTGACCCCGTGGCAGACGGGGCCCTGACTTTCAGTATAGACGGAGTCAGAATCCCGGCCCAGCCTGACTCGCCGTCCTGGTCCCACACTCAGCCTCAGCTCTGGCCGCAGATGGAGCCCGCCGTGGGGCCGCTGGCCTGGAAGTCCACCTGCAGCCCCAGACCCGAGAGGCTGTGGGAACCCGTCTCCCCTCTTCCCCGGGTCTCCGTCTACCGCCGCCGGGAAAACAGCGGAGAAGAAAACGTCTCTCGGCGCCCTTTGAAAAGGACCCAGGCCTCGGCGGAGGATGTGCAGCCCCTCCCAGGGAGCAGGACCCCACCGCGTCTCCCGTGCTCGCATGCCCCCGACCCGACCCGACCCCACCCTGGGGAGGCCCCAGAGATTCAAGTCCTCCTGACGCCAGAACTCCCAGGAATTCTATTGTTTGGATGGTTTTCAGTTCTGATTATTTAATGGAGTCGTTCCTGGTTCTGTATTCGCTGCCCTGGTCAGCTGGGGTAGAGTTTTTCTTCCCTCTGTGGTTGAAGTTGTAACGCTCTTTCAAACAAAGGAAAATTTTTTTTTTTTTTTTTAAAACAGCAGTAAAAATATTTCCAAAATATGTTCAGAATCGCGCGGATCTCGCGGTAGTTGGTTGAGGGCGGGACAGAAGGGTAAGAAGAGGTTTCCATAGCGAGGGGACAGCGGGTGTCCGGTGGGCTGGGGGTGGGGGTGCGGGGCCAGCCATGGTGGGGGACGGAGGTGGGGACATGCAGCAGAGGTGAGGGCAGGAGGGTGGAGGGGGGAAGCCAGGGTTCAGGCCTTGGAGGGTTTCCACCCAGGAAGCAGCTCAGACCCAGAGCCTCTTACTGGCTGTGTCGCTTTAACTCTGAGCCTCACTTTTCTCATCTGTCAAATGGAGACATAACATCTGCCCAAGGAGGACTCTGGCGCTCAGGTGGTAAGGGCTTGCAAAGCAGCCAGCACAAGGCCTTCTAACACTGCTATTACTTGTAGCCATGTTTGTCGTAGCTGAGGGGCGGTAGAGCTTGCTGGTGCATGGAGGCCAGAGTCAGACGGCCCGGGTTCGAGCCCTGGTTCTACCACTTACTACCTGTGCGCCCTCAGGCAAGGTGCTGAACCCCTCTGAGCCTCAGTTTCCTCATTTGTAACGTGGGGGTGT
This sequence comes from Saccopteryx bilineata, assembly GCF_036850765.1. Lineage (NCBI taxonomy): Eukaryota > Metazoa > Chordata > Mammalia > Chiroptera > Emballonuridae > Saccopteryx > Saccopteryx bilineata. Next base: position 205,990,625 of record NC_089495.1, read on the forward strand.
TAAGCAAGTTATTGTGAGGAGGGAATGGGTTTTAATACAGGCCAACCACTTAGAACTGTGTCCGGCACATAGTAAGCGCCTGATAAAGTGTTAGCTATTATCATTTGAGCAATAAATGTTTCATGCATCCCTACTATGTGCAGGCTGCAGGATGAGAAAATTATAATACTTTAATCTGGCCTGTAGTGGCGAGAGAGAGAGAGCGTCGACCTGGAATGCCAAGGTCGCTGGCTCAAAACCCTGGGCTTGCCCGGTCAAGGCACATACGACAAGCAACAGTAAGCAACGAACAACTAAAGTGAAGCAACTATGAGTTGATACTTTTTGTCCCCATCCCCCCCTTTTAATAAAATCAATAAATAAAAATCTTTTTTTAAAAAAGTACTTCACATGAGGTGCAGTGAGGAACCCTAGGCCCCCAAATTTTCCTGCCCTATGTCCCCGTCTCAGTTCCAGCCACTAGCCGTTGATGAACTGATTAATTCATTGATTTATTCGTTACCGATCACCAGCTGCATGCCGGGAAGGGGTGAGGGTTAAGACATAAGGCAGAAGGAGAGCAGGAGGTGAGAACAAAGTCAGATAAGTCCTAAAATCCTGGCTCGGGGGAGGGGTTGTGGGAGCAGGGGGGAGGAGCTGGAGAGGGGCCTGTAGGAGCTGATGTCGGGGCATCCAAGGGAAACCGCTGGCCTCACTTCCCAGTTTCCCACACGTCCATTTTCGGTCCTTCTTTGCTTAACGTGCAGGGATGACTACTCACGGTCTTGAGTCAGCCTCACCCCCATCTCCGGGACCCCACACCCTCTGCGAGAGCCCTCATTCCCTCTGTCCCTTCCCAGCCGTCCCGCTGAGAGGCCATCGAGCTGGGATAGTCAGACTCGGCTTATTTTTATCCCAGCTCTACGTGGCAGGAGAAAGAGAAAGAGTCCCCTGTTTTTCCTTCACAGTTTCAGTGGCTTGACTTGGAGCTTGACAACAGATGTGCATGCTCAACCCGTTGGCTGTCGAACAAACCAACTTTCACCACTGACTGCCATTTGTGTTTGGGGAGGATGGAACCCAAGACTTTGCCGTATGTCCACTTTGGGTCAAAAAATAGCCCCAAACAAGCATATCTGGTGAAAGTGGGGACTTAGGAATTTGTCAGTAGGTTTCTGACTCGATTGATCCACTGATTGCTATGTCCGTAATGCACGAAGGGGGGTTTGAGGCAGCTCAGGAAGGAAGTGGGGGGTGGGAATGGGTCATCTGTGCATCTTACGTTCCACTCAGTGGGAACATCAAGGGACGAAGAAAAAACGACCCAGCTGCCTCATAGCTGGGGAGCAAATTCTTGGTATGGAAGTGATTCTTCTAAGGCTAGCCTCTTCAGAGTCCATTCCAAATGCTTTTCTTATTTTCAGATTTAATTAGGACAATTTTTTTTTTGGTGTGTGTGTGTGTGGTGTGAGTCATCACTTAATAACGGGGGGGTGGTCATCGACTAGGGAATGGGGCAGGACAGTCGGGCAGTTCTAAGCAAGTCAGTCACCAGCTGCGTGGTCACGGGTGAGTGAGGTACTTGAGCTCTGAGCACCGGTTTCCTCGTCTGTAAATTCACATGTAACCTGCCAGATATCTGGGGAAATCCTACACTAGATCATATACATTAATAAATAAATAAAAAAAATGGCCAAATTTCAGATTGAACCTGAGGCACCTTCCTACCCTGGCATGCCTTCGTCTGTCTCCATGGAGCTGATGAGGACGACACAGGCATTGCTGTAAAAATGCCTTTGGATGGGGTGGGAGGTTCAGACCAGGGAGACGTCGCCCAGGGTGGAGTCCTCAAGGAGGGACCCCTAGAGAGAAGTGCTGGGTAAGAAGAGGACGCTCTGGAGGTGGAAACAGCGGCCGTGTCTCCGGTCAGGACCGACCTGAATGAAGCCGTGATCGGAGGTGATGACGGTCGATCAGCCCCCAGAGCCCTGGGAGCTCCAGAGCAGGCAGGGAAGACTGGAGTTTCCATCCAAGGAAGACCAGAGTCACTCACTGACTGATCTGGTCTTGGGGCTGAGCATCTCTTTCCTCCCGCATCGGGGAGATCTCTGCTTCCCTGGGGCGACTGACCTTGGCCAGCACTGAGTTCATTTGCCCACCACACTTTCTTTATCCCCTTTCCTCTCTCTCTGGGGAACTTTCACCCTGATTCCAGGAGCCTGGGTGGAGCTGTCAATCGAGATGCCTGTCACTCTGGCCACAAGAGGAAGGGTTTCCAGAGAGGGCCCCTGTTTGCTTTCTGTCGGGGCTGTAGAGGGGGGTCTCCCCGTTCAGGCTGTCAGGATGTCGTCTTGGGGGCTTGGCAAGACGCTAGAATCAGTTACATGGATTCCTAAGTGGAAAAACCCCAGACCGGTGTTTGAGAAGAAGCCCAACCTCTCCTGGAATAAAAGTCTGAGATAAATTTCCTGGATAGAAATAACTTCTCCATCACAGGTCTTTATGAAACACCGTGCGCAAAGATAACAGCCAAGTTAAGGGGCAGGAGAAATTCGTCGCAGCATATAAAAGTCAGAGGATTAAAATCCGTAATGAATCAAGAGCCCATACAAGCCAAAGTGAGAAAATGGGCAGTGGGGAATAAAGACACACTTCACGTTAGAATTCTCAACAGAAGAAATAGCTATCAAATTAAAAAAAAAAAAAACACACAAAAAAAAACCCATCCAGAAGAATGGGTAATAGCAGCGTTGGTGAAGGTACAGAGAAACTATGCATGCTCAGACACCTTAATTCTCTTTTAGCACCTGACGTAAGGTATGTTCGGTGTTTGTTTGTTTGGGGCTGTTTTCATGGCCAGACTGTGAGTTCCACAAGAGTAAGGACTACCTCCTGCTCACTGTGGAATCCTCAGCACAGAGCAGGCGCTCGATAAATATTTATCAACTGCGTGAGTGAACCAACGAGTGAGTGGACAACATGGAAACCGGTGTAACTTTTTTTTTTGGTGGGCGGTTTGGCAACATCCATTAGCGTTTTGAAGGCACATCCACTGATTCAGAAGTTCCTCCTTTAGCCATCTGCTCGATAGAAACGAATTCTCAGAGAAACGGGGGTAAGCGTGTTCCTTGCTGCATTGTTTAAATGGCAAAGGTCGAAGGTCGGAATAACCTGAGAGCCTGGGCACTGCACGGATGAAGTCATGGTTTCTTTTCACTGGCTGTGGAATACTATGTGTCCCTCTTGGAAAGAACAAGACCAGATAGGGATGTGGTTCGAGCTCTAAAAGGTATTATAAAAGAAAATGGCCAGTCACGAAGCAACAGTATACACTTAAAACACACACAGAGGGCGTCAACATTGCTACCTGTTCACAAAGTGTATCCACCCCTGCGAGCGAGTGGGCGGTCCTCAGATGAAGAAGGAGCTCGTCCGCAGGCCGGTGTGGGTGGTCCTCAGATGAAGAAGGAGCTCGTCCGCAGGCGGGTGGCCCTGCTCGCGAGCCTCTCAAGGGTCGTTATCCCCTGTCCTTCCATCACCTTCAAAACCTAAGGCTCGTTCTGGCAGTTTTCAAACTTTATATAAGATGGGGTTACAAGATGGATACAAATTTTGCGCGTTTGGCTATTTTTGTGCAAGGTCCTGTTTCTGTGTCATCTTGAATTTTTTAGTAGATACGTTTCTGTCCAGTTCAACTATTTTCAAAGAGGATGGAGCACTTGTATTCTACCTCTGCGACTCGGACCATGACCATTTATGAAAATAAATGAGCACGGGCAGTGTGCGGGGACCGACCATCTGCCTTCCCCAGGTACACCCGGGGGGAGGGGGTGTCACAGGGTAAGAGGCGAGAGTGAGGACTGCTCAGCAGGTCGCAGGCTGGGGTCCACACCCCGCATCCCTGCGCGGGCGGCAGGAGTCCTGCCACCTGCTTTATGGGGTTTCTCTCTGCTCTTTGGCCGCGTCTTTTATAGGAGTTGGGGATTTGGCAGCTGGTGCGCATTTTCCATGATAACGCGGCCTCCGTTGGGGGAGTCCCCCCTTGCCAAGCGTCGTCTGCAGGCATGGGCCCAGGCTCTTGCAATCCCAGAGAGCAGACTCGATCTGGCGCAGGGGTGGGGTGGGGGGGTGAAGTGGGGGTTGCTGCACTCAGGTCTGCCCGGCTTCAGACTCTGAAACCGTCTTTTGCAGTTTGATGGTAAAATGGGGAGCCAAGAAAAGGATGGAAATGTGTTGACGAAGACACATGCGGCTGCACAGAAATCCACACCCAGGCAGCGTGGGCGGGACAGGGCGGGGTGGGGGTGGGGTGAGGTGGGGAGTAGGGCAGTGGCGGGGGTGTGGCTCGGGAGGGGGGGTGTGCTCAGGAGGCCTGGGGGCTCCTCTCAAACCTTTCAGGCCTCTTTGCATCCTCCTCTGGGGGCGACGGGGTTCAGTGGAAGACAGATTGAATGGCCCCTCTCACCTGTCAGTCTACGATTCTTTTTATGAGCCAGGACGGCAGGTCTAAGCTGACAATTTTCTTTTTCTTATTTTTGAAGAATTTTTTTTTTCTTCCTTCTTTTCCACCCACCGCCCTCTTTTTCTCTTTCTTTCCTGCCTTCGTTCCCTCCCTCTTTCTTCTTCTCCTCTTCCTTCTTTTTCCTCCTTTCTTTTGTCTTTTTGGGAATAGGTCATAGACATACATTGTACAAACGCACACAGTGCCATCGTGTGTACTGGGGAAAGTAATTCCCACACACACACCCCCACCACACCTGTCCCCTAGTCATCCAATTTTGATGACTTTCTCTTCTTAAACAAATTTGAAGTTTTGCCTGACCAGGCAGTGGCACAGTGGATAGAGCGTGGGACTGGGATGCAGAGGACCCAGGTTCGAGACCCCGAGGTCGCCAGCTTGAGCGCAGGCTCATCTGGTTTGAGCAAAAGCTCACCAGCTTTGAGGGGCAGTGCTCCCACAATAGCTGTCGGCTGGATGAGGGAATGAATGATTGAATGAAAGGGTGAATCGATGCCTGAGTTCCTTGTGATATTGGAGGGTGATGACACCCCTCAGCATGGTAATTGCAGAGGGCTCTTAGGTTTTGGATCAGGGGTCCCCAAACTTTTTACACAGGGGGCCAGTTCACTGTCCCTCAGACCGTAGGAGGGCCACCACACACAGTGCTCCTCTCACTGACCACCAGTGAAAGAGGTGCCCCTTCCGGAAGTGCGGCGGGTGGCCGAATAAATGGCCTCCGGGGGCTGCATGCAGCCAGCGGGGCCATAGTTTGGAGACGCCTGGTTTGGATTATGGGGGGGAAGGGGCTGACCTCTGTCCCTACTTCACGGATCCTGCTAGTTGTGGGAGTCACTCCCACGAGACTGTGGGAGCCACCTCACCTCTCCCTGGGGGACAGGAGTAGGATGTGTTCGTGTTGATGCTGTCTGGCAAAGTGACGGGTCGCTTTAGCCACTCTGCTGGGGAGACTGGTCGGTCTCCCCCCAGGCACGAGGGCAACCATGGCCCTGACTGGAGGCGAGCAGCTGCGGGGGGGGGGGGGGGGGCGGAGCTGAGCTGGACTGCTCCACTGGTACCCAGTAGCCACAGGACCGTGAGCAGGTGACCGCTCCTCTCCGGGTGGAGGCGGAGCTGAGCTGGACTGCTCCACAGGTACCCAGTAGCCACAGGACCGTGAGCAGGTGACTGCGCCTCTCCGGGTGGAGGCGGAGCTGAGCTGGACTGCTCCACCGGTACCCAGTAGCCACAGGACCGTGAGCAGGTGACCGTTCCTCTCCCGGGGGGAGGTGGAGCTGAGCTGGACTGCTCCACCGGAACCCAGTAGCCACAGGACCGTGAGCAGGTGACCGTTCCTCTCCCGGGTGGAGGCGGAGCTGAGCTGGACTGCTCCACAGGTACCCAGTAGCCACAGGACCATGAGCAGGTGACTGCGCCTCTCCGGGTGGAGGCGGAGCTGAGCTGGACTGCTCCACCGGTACCCAGTAGCCACAGGACCGTGAGCAGGTGACCGCTCCTCTCCTGGGGGGAGGCGGAGCTGAGCTGGACTGCTCCACTGGTACCCAGTAGCCACAGGACCGTGAGCAGGTGACCGTTCCTCTCCTGGGGGGAGGCGGAGCTGAGCTGGACTGCTCCACCGGTACCCAGTAGCCACAGGACCGTGAGCAGGTGACCGCTCCTCTCCGGGTGGAGGCGGAGCTGAGCTGGACTGATCCACCGGTACCCAGTAGCCACAGGACCGTGAGCAGGTGACCGTGCCTCTCCGGGTGGAGGCGGAGCTGAGCTGGACTGCTCCACCGGTACCCAGTAGCCACAGGACCGTGAGCAGGTGACTGCGCCTCTCCGGGTGGAGGCGGAGCTGAGCTGGACTGCTCCACTGGGACCCAGTAGCCACAGGACCGTGAGCAGGTGACTGCTCCTCTCCGGGTGGGCCCCAGTTTCCTCCTCCATAAAACAAGCACAGTCACCCGTGCAGCCCTGCGCCCACATAGTGCTGGTGTGGAAGTCAGACACGAGTGGGTGTGAGAGGGCTTTGCAGGCAGCCCTGCGCACACGGCGCGGCCGTTCTTTTTAAGGGGAAATAAATGTTTATTAAGGGAAAAATAAAATTCGCAAGAAGGAACTGCCCAGCGTCATGAGGAGAGGACCAGAGGTTGGACTGCGCTCAGGCTGGGGCTGACCTCTCCTGGCCTCCCTCACCTGGCGGGCTCCTGCGCCTCCCCCAGAAAGTCCGCCAGACTTCGCTGCCCTCCCCCTGTGCCTCCTCCAACAGAGCCCTAATTTATGACTCGGGGTGATCGTCTCTCCCAGTGGCCCAGCAGTTACTGTGGGCGGGAACCGGGTCAGATCCGTCTCAGAATTGACAGCACGTAGCACAGAGCCTGGCGTAACATAGGCACTCCTAAACGCTCTTAGCCAGAGTGACCGGCCCGAGTGCGGACGACGGTGGGATGCTGGGGGCTAGGGACTAAGGTCGGGGGACATGTGAAGTGGACAAGCTCCGCCCGCTTCGTAGCTCCGTATCTGGATGACCCTCCCATCCAGGTTTGAGACGAGGGCCTGTCGACCCCGATTTCAGACCTGTCGACCCCCGACTTCAGGCCAGAGCAGAAGCCCCGTGAGGTCGGGTGATCGACGTGTCCCTGTCTGCCCAGGACTTGTTTGACGTTAGCTCTAGAAACGTCCCATTTCCAGGGCGCACCGGGGCCACTGGTCACCCTACTTTGAGTGGGAAACCTGGACTCCCGTCTGCTGCTGATTCTCCGTGGCAGATAGTATAACTGCTCACCAACCGAGCATCCTCCTCCTCTTCCCTCCCCTTCCCCTGGGATAGTAGAGCTCATCTTTCACGGGAGAGGCGGAGGCTTTCCCAGCCTGCCCGGGGCACGGGGTGGTCATGGCACCAGTCTCATGGGCCAGCGAGACTAAAGGAGGAAGCAAGCTGGGAACAATCTATCTTCCCTGATGTCCCGCACGCCCTTTCTTACTTCTCTGAGATAGTATCATGTGAGGGTGTGATGCTTGGAGCTATGGCAGCCGTATAGTGACCATGAGGGATCGTCCTCACCACACACTGGGGGTGATAAAGGGGAGGGTCAAAGGAGCTGGAGATTTCAGTGGTAATATTGACCGTCTGCGCCAACCCTGGAACCACAGATTTCTTATTATGTGTGATAACAATACATCCCCTTGGGCCTAATGAATCTTTTGTAGAAAAAAATATAAGCACTCGAGGATAGAAGGAACTTGAGCCATTTGTGCAATCTACTACATATATTTCTAATTCTACTTTCTCTCTCTCTCTCTCTCCTTCTCTCTCTCTCTCTCTCTCTCTCTATATATATATATATGTATATATTAGTAGCTTCTAGTTCATACTGTATGGGTGCAATATCTTCATCTCTCAAAGGGTATTAATTATAGGATTTATTTTTAGTTGTTTTTTTTTTTCCCTGTTCTCTGCAATCTGTCCTTTTCTCAGTCTTTTTCCTCCACCCTCATGGTTTGCTTTGGTCTCTCTTCCATGTTGGGAAATTCCTTTAAATTTATAGCGATCCTTGGCTGTCCATTCATATTAACGGTCTGATTGGCAGCCGTGGTTGGGGGTGGTGGACTGGTGGTGGGCTTTCATGGAGGTTGGGTGATCAGAGTGGCTGCTAGTTAGCTTTATTCTGTGGGACATCCTCCCTCTCCCCAGAATTGTCATTTCTGTAGGTCTTTGTCTTGGAAGTGGTTCTCCAGATAATTTTTTGCCCAGGGGGGAGGGGAAGACATCAGCCTACCCAATGACGTTCTGGAACTGGACAGATGAATAGAACTGAGGACTTCGTCTTCTTGGGACCAGGTGGCCCTGCTTTTAGGGATCTTTGGTTCCCTTTCTGCAGGTGATCACCAGCCTTTGTTGGCCTGGATGGGAGAGGGGCTGTTGGTTGGCTGAGAACGCTGTGGGCAGGGACCGGGGGGCCCTGTGCCCCTTGTACAGACTTACAGACCACCCCTTCACGTTCAATCCCCGCCTCCCAAGCCCCTCCTGTGCTACCTGGGCATCTCCAATCCGTGAGCCTTTGGGGCGATCAGCTCGTTTCTCTCGAGGGCCACACCCCCACGGGGCGGCCACCCTCTCCAGGCACTTGAGTGGGACTTCCTCCCTCTCTGCGGAGCCGCTGGCCCCTGCTTGCCCAGTTCTCTTTCTTGTAGGTTGTGGTTCAGGGTCAAGCTGTCTACCAAGTCTTCTCAAAGTCAGAGTTTGTGTTTCTGTTTCTTGGGGTTTTTTTATTTGTTTGTTTTTGTTTTGTTTTTTGTATTTTTCTGAAGTTGGAAACAGGGAGACAGTCAGACAGACTCTCGCATGCACCCTACTGGGATCCACCCAGCATGCCCACCAGGGGATGATGCTCTGCCTATCTGGGGCGTTGCTCTGCCGCAATCAGAGCCATTCTAGCGCCTGAGGCAGAGGCCACAGAGCCATCCTCAGCGCCCGGGCCATCTTTGCTCCAATGGAGCCTTGGCTGCGGGAGGGGAAGAGAGAGACAGAGAGGAAGGAGAGAGGGAGGGGTGGAAAGGCAGATTGGCGCTTCTCCTGTGTGCCCTGGCTGGGAATCGAACCTGGGACTCTTGCACACCAGGCCAACACTCTACCACTGAGCCAACTGGCCAGGGCCTCTGTTTCTTGTTTTACGGAGACTTTTTTTTTAAATAAGAGCAGTAGAAATGTCTGTGCACCCTGCCATCTTCAAAATACCATTTCATTAGCGTCTTAAATGGTAAAAGCCCCGTTATATGGAGCAGAAGTGTGTCCGCAATGTAGGCTTCCCGAGCCTCGCTGGGCAGCGGGTACTATAACCCAGACGGCTTTGTGTTCTGCTTTTACAAATGCATTCGACACAGTCAATAACAGAGCAAATTCTATATTAGGGAAAATTCAGAGAAGTCCTCGCTGGCCAGGCGGAGCAGAGAGGAGCGCAGCCCAGGAGCCTCGGTGGAAGCCTGGAGGCCAGAAAGAGGGGAGGAGGTGTGAGGCCAGCCCGTCCCGGCTGTGGCGCCAGTGCCACTGTCCCCGTGGCTCACTCCTCCTCTCCTGCAGGTCTCGGCTCGGAGGCCACCTCATCAGAGAGGCCTCCTGCCCTCCCACCACACCCTACCCGCCACCTCTGCTTCCCGGGTCCTCACCTGACCGCCTGGCCACGGATCACATACAGACTCACTCGTCTGTAGTGTCTGCTCGTTAGAATGTGATGGGAGAGAGGGCCTCTCGTTCATTTCTGAGTGCCTAGTGCCCAGCCCGGTGCCTGGCATATCAGATGCTCAGTAAAGAGGTGTCGCGTGAACAGGCGAAGGAATGAATGATTGCACAAATGCATAGGAGTCTGAGGAGACGGGCAGAGGCTAAGGGTCAGAAAGAGACACAGAGAGGGTCTCGGACACCCACTACGGCAGCCCCTTCTCTTGGGGGACCCACAGCTGTTTCTCCTCTAATAACTACCTCCTTGGAGGCCAGGGGGCTATGAGAAAGAAAGAGAACACAAAGTCCCTTTATTTGGGGGAGTGGATTCCATCTGGGGACAAATTGTTACCTCTGAGGCCACCCGCCACCCGATCACTATGGCCTCCCTCTGAAGGATGTGGGCACAGCCTGGCTGGAGCTGAAAAGGCCCTGGAAACCAGTCTCCCCTCTAATTAACAGGGAGCGCTACCAAGCCTGTTAACGGGGTGGGGTACGCAGAGGGGGCAAGTTCATAAAGTCCCCAAACGATCAAGACCTCTTTGTTTACTTTCCCGAAAACGTTCCCCTTTCCTCAGAATAGGGTGGGGACCCAGCGGGCTGCAGGCAGGGAAAAAGCTTTAACCTCCAGCCGTCTCAGCTCAGCATGTCACAATGTGACTTGCTTTTTTTTTTTTTTTTTTAATAATTGCAAACTTAATGAAAAAGTAACCTAACCCCAAGTCACAGCAGGGACTCGTGGACAGCAGTTGGCGGGAGGCCCTAGGAGCTATGAGGACAAGATGTAAGGGGGACAGAGGGTCCACGGGAAGACAGAGGATGTGCTTTATCCGGAGAGAGTCCCTCTCTCCAGAGCCAGCCTTGGCTCCCTATTGCCTTTTTGGTTTTTTTTTATTTATTTAATTTTCTTTTTTAAGTGAAAGGCAGGGAAGCAGAGAGACAGACTCCTGCTGGGATCCACCCAGCAACCCCTGTCTGGGGCTGATATTTTGCCCCTCTAGGGCCACTACTCTGTTGCTCAGCAGCTGAGCTATTTTTAGCACCTGAGGTGAGGCCATGGATCCATCCTCAGCACCCAGGGCCAACTTGCTTGAACCATTCGAGCCATGGCTGCAGGAGAGGGGGAGAGAGAGAGAGGGGAGGGAGAAGGGTGGAGAAGCTGATGGTCGCTTCTCCTATGTGCCCTGACCGGGAATCAAACCCGTGACTTCCACACACTGGGCCGACATTCTACCACTGAGCCAACTGGCCAGGACCTCCCTATTGTCTTTCGTATCATGCCTGAAGGTCTCAGTTTATGTCTTAGAGCTTTCTTTGGGCCTTATGTGGTGGGCACTGGGACCCAGAGGGGAAAGGAGGTTGTCGGGCTGTGTGCTGTTTGAGAACTGATGTAGGCAGTGAGGCTGGGCTGAGTTCTCAGAGGCAGCCGGTGGAAAGTGAGAATATGTCGTTTCCATCTGAGCCCCAGCTGGGGATGCCCAACATGCCAGGCAGCTAGCCCTGGGAAGCAGGCACTGTGATTATATCTATTTTACATCCCAGGACTGTCTGGCCTTTAACCCACACATTAAGTGCTCTGGAGGCAGCCGGGGAGGAGGGAGGGTAGAAATCAAGTTACAACAGCAGCAGCAGCAGCTCCCAGGGATTGCAGACTTGCAGTGCGCCAGCCGCTCACCGTCACTCTCTCTTTGAATCTTCACAGTGACCCTGGATGGCAGGTGGTACTACTGGCCTGTCTTACCAACGGGGCACAGAGTGCTGGCTCCACTTCCTGCAGCCAGGAAGTGGCCTGGGCTCTTGTCCTTTGAGCGTACCACTCTAGACTGAGTGGGACCTGGCTCCCAAGAGCAGAGACGTTGTCTGCCTGATTTGCTTTTTGTGCCCCTAGAGCTTAGGACCAAGCCAAACCCACAGTAGATGTTTAATAAATATCTGTGGAGTCAAGACAGGAATGAACAAAGGTCTAAGGGTCTAGAAGTAACTTCCAAAGGACCCAGCCCAATTCTCCCTCCCCCATTCCGGATCACCTCGACTTACCTTGAAGTGGACAAAGGCCTACAGGGGGCCCAAAAGCCAGGCTGAGAAAGAAAGAGGACTTCATTTTTAAGGACAGTGGGGAGTCACAGGAGGTTCTTGAGAAAGGGAGTTCCAGGCTTTGGGGGTAACTTGTCTTTCCTGTGTCTCCATGGGTTCCAGGAGTCAGTCAACATCAGTGAACCCCTGGCCGGAAGGTCGGGTTACCTTCAGGTGCCTGTGGGTGTGGAGGACAGAGAAGGGCGCTCCTCAGAGCTGGCGAGTCCCGAGCTTGTCATGCTCTTCGGGCTGGTGGCTGAGAAGGCCAGACCCCTCAGCTTGCCCTAGCAAACTCTCCTGACCCTGGGGCAGGGACGTCAAACCACAAGTGTCCCCAGCCAGCTTCCAGCATCAGTGCACCATCGACTCTTTGTACAACAGGTTCTTTGAAACTTATCACCCTAGAGTCTTGGAGGCCTCGACACAACCATCCCAGACATGGAGGCTGTAGAAACTTTCCAACCAAAAACAAAGGCAGGCAGGAGCAAAAAAAAAAAAAAAAAAAAACCCAAAAAAACAACCCAGCGTGGACGGAGTGCTCACTCTGCTCCCGGCGCCCGTTTACAAACATGAACCCACATAGCCCTCACCACCGTTCCGTGAGGTGGTCGCTGAGACGCTCCTTCCCTTACAGAAGTGGAAATCGAGGCCCCAGACGGTCATGTCATTTGCCCAAGGTCCCCCAGTTAGTGGGGGTGGGACGGGCCAGCGACGAACCCAGGCCATCCGGGCTTTAGGGCACACCGCGCTGCCTCAGACACTTGAAAATCATCGAGACTCAGAATTTCAGGATAGTAGAAAGTTTCACGGGCAGACAGACTCCACTGAGAACCACCGCGTCTGAAAACCAGGCTCTTTTAGAACCCACTGAAACTGACTTGTCAAAGTCTGCGGTCATCAAATCCGGGCATTTTTACAGTCCTGGGGCTCGGGTCCCTTGGGGGTTTCCAACCGGAGATGTTTAAGCTTCTCAGATCTGAGACCCGCAGAAAGGTCCTGGGGTTGCAGACCCAGGTTCAGGCCTCCCCTGGGGCAGGCAGGGAAACTGAGGCCCACAGAGAGGAAGAGAGGTGGCCAAGCCTGGCAGACCTGGGCGTTGGTGTTGGAGGGGGAGAGTCTAGGGAACACAGCACGGCCCTGGCCGCGCAGGGGTTCTGTCTGTGATGAGCGGGGAGTGTTGATGCTGCCTGGGACCGTGGCCACAGGGCTGTGACCCCGCAGGTGGCTGCCTCCGTGCCCCCCCCCCCCTGGGCTCCGTGTCCTGCTTATATCTCTGACGAAAGGAATTGTCAGGATTCGGACCCCTGTGAGCCAGCGTACTGCAGCAGAGCCTCTCTGTGCCCGCAGGCTGTTTCCTGGTGGCATGCCGGCCCTACGGGGTCCCAGAGGAAGCCCCAGAGGCTCTGAACACTCAGATCGCCCGCCTGAGCAGGAGGAGGACAGGGACCGCGGGGCATGTGGCCGGGGGCAGGGGCCATGGACGGACCCAGGGGCAGGAACAGAGAGGGAATGCCCCTGGGGGTAATAAGCCATAGGCTGAGGCTGATTAAGGTCGGTTGAGGCCCCGGGCGCAGAAGAAAATATCGGGCCACTTGAAAAAAAGAGAGAGACAGGGAAACTAAAAATACATGTTAACCGTATTTTAAATAAATAAAAATGTTCATATTAAAATTGCACATATGAAACCGAACTTGGTGTCATTAGAAAAATGTGTTAAGATGGGGTTTTGAGGGGCTTCTCAGAAGTTAGGGGCCCTGTGTGCCCTGTGCGCCCACTGTGAAGTCCGCCTCTGCCCACAGGGGCTCCAGGCGGCTCAGGACACCTGGGAATACAGGTCCTGCCTGGGGGCTCTCCACCTTTCGGAGACATCGATCAAGTGGGGCTCGTCCAGAGGAGAGAGAGGGGAGAGGGGGTGGGGACTCTGGGCGCTGTGAGGTCTTTAGCCCGGCGCAGTGGGGAAGGAAGCGTGGATTCCGGAGCTCAGCCTCTCGGGCGCTGAGCCCCTCAAAGGCAGAGGCAGGACAGCTGGAGGCCCAGCGGGCAGACCTAAGCCCGACGGGTGGGAGCTCCTGGAGGAGATTTTGGTCCCCTGCAAGCAGGGGTTCTCTCACAGACACAGACAGCAGCAGCTCCCAGCCGCTGGTTGGCTCCCTTCACAACCCGCATGATTCTTCTCTTTCATCTTCATTGGTCATTCTCCCCATGAGACCCTGAGCTCCTCCCGGGCAGGGAGCCTCCTGTCTTGATGTTGGGTCTCAGCACCTGACATGGCACCTGGCCTGGACGAGGCCCTTGGATAGTGTGTGCTGCACAAACATATTCATTATGAATGAATGAATGAATGAATAAGTAAACGAATAAATGATTGGACCAGCTGTGCACGGATGCTCAGGAACTCCTCAGGAAGCCCAAGGCAACAACACAATTTGCTGGATGATGTGTGGTGATGTATCAGTCAGTGTGAAGCGCTTCTCCCGCCACCTACCCATCAGCATTCATCAAGTGGAAGGACAGTGAGCTGGGCCCGGCCGGAGAAATCAGCTGGAACTCGGGTTAGTTGGGGGCTTGACCGCAAACCTCGAGGCCTTGGCTAAGGTAGTGGCCCCTGCCTGGAGTGCCTTCCCCTCTTTGGAAAGTCCTGTGTTATTCACTGTCAGGGCTCAGCTCCAGGAGCCCTGCCTCCGAGAGCCCTGCCTGGACTCGCCTTCAGTCAGAGCAAATCGCCCCATGCTTCGTGTTCTTCTATCAGGGTAGCAACCCTGGTCAACCCCCTCATTTGGAGACATTGGCTTATATAGGAATGTGCTCAAAGCCTAGAGGTCATTCTGCCATTTTAGAGATAAAAAGAAAGGCCTGAGGAGAGCTTCTATTCCTGAGTCAAAGAAGCTCGTGGTAGGTGAAGTGAACAGCCGTGTTAGGTCGGAGGTGAGAGAGCTACGTCAATCAATACTGCAGGGGAAGGGAGAGGAGAGGCCACTCCGAGGAATCGAACAGGCGTGAGTTAAAATTCAAGCTAATGCGGCCCTGGCCGGTTGGCTCAGCGGTAGAGTGTCGGCCTGGCGTGCGGGGAACCCGGGTTCGATTCCTGGCCAGGGCACATAGGAGAAGCGCCCATTTGCTTCTCCACCCCCCCCTCCTTCCTCTCTGTCTCTCTCTTCCCCTCCCGCAGCCGAGGCTCCATTGGAGCAAAGATGGCCCGGGCGCTGGGGATGGCTCCTTGGCCTCTGCCCCAGGCGCTAGAGTGGCTCTGGTCGCGGCAGAGCGACCCCCCCCCCCCCGGAGGGGCAGAGCATCGCCCCCTGGTGGGCAGAGCGTTGCCCCTGGTGGGCGTGCCGGGTGGATCCCGATCAGGCGCATGCGGGAGTCTGTCTGACTGTCTCTCCCCGTTTCCAGCTTCAGAAAAATACACCAAAAAATAAAAAATAAAAAAAAAATTCAAGCAAATGCTATCAGCTAAGATTCGGTTAAGTGTCATTCTAGCATGGAGTGAGCCATGGGGGTCAGGCACTGCCCTGGTGACTCACTGCTGCTCCCCCTGCACCTAGAGCAGTGCCCCACGCATAGTAGGTGCTCAGTGTAAGGTGTGTGGGTGAATAAAGAACAGACTGCTGTGTTGACTGGGGGGCGTGCCCTTGCGTTTGAGTCCCAGCTACGCACCAGGCCTTCTCTCGTATTTAATCTCGGTGGTCAGTGAGGTAGGGGTTGTCGCCGTCTCTACTTTACGGACAAGAAGCAGGCTCAGCAAAGACTAACTTATCCAAGAGCCACAGCAGGTAAGCGGTCGGGCCAGGGTGGATTCTAATCCCATCCAGTCTGCCTTGTGTCTTATTTGGAGAGCTCATCTCAGCTCTGCAGCTCTCCAGCGCCAGGCCAGTTGAAGGCCCCTGGGCAGAGGTAGGACGGCATGAGCGTGGAGCCCACACCCAGCACAGGTGGGAGGCTCCGCCCCCCACACCGCCCGCTCATTAGCCCTCCGAATGCAGCATCTGGTGGAAATCAGGGCTTAGAGTCAGATAATTGGAAACAGGAATGTCATCTCTGGGGATGGTCCCTAAATTCTCATGGAACAGAAGGCATGAGTCTTCACAGAGGGGCTTGCAAAGACAATAATGACAGGTGCCATCACAACAAAAAACCTTTCCGAAGCAAAAGAGTCTGGATCCCAGCCCTGGTCGGTTGGCTCAGTGGTAGAGCGTTGGCCTGGTGTGTGGAAGTCCCAGGTTCGATTCCTGGCCAGGGCACACAGGAAAAGCGCCCATCTGTTTCTCCACCCTTCCCCCTCTCCGTTCTCTCTATCTCTTTCTTCCCCTCTTGTAGCCAAGGCTCCATCGGAGCAAAGTTGGCCCAGACACTGAGGATGGCTCCATGACCTCCACCTCAGGCGCTAGAATGGCTCTGGTTGCAACAGAGCAATGCCCAGATAGGCAGAGCATCGTCCCCTGGTGGGCATGCCGGGTGGATCCTGGTAGGGCACATGCAGGAGTCTGTCTGCTTGCCTGCCCCCACTTCTCACTTCGGAAAAATACAAAAAAAAAAAAAAGAGTCTGAAGAGTCTAGACCACATCAGAGCCCTGAACCCAGGGAACCAGGCCTGCCCAAGTGTGCCGCACTGAAACAAGTGAGACTTGAGGAAGGAAAGGCCCTGTCCTCAGCACGCGGCCCATGGGTGAGGGGTGCGCCATCCTCACCGCCAGCATGCACTGCATTTGTATCAGTTGAGTCTTGGTTTCGGGAAAACTGCTTGTGAGGAAAGGAGATTTATTGGACCGAAAAACCCAGGGTGGAGCTTCAGGTGCATGAGGGTCTAAGGGCGCTCCGGTGTAGTCACCGAAATGGGGTTCTCTCCATTTTCCTGCGCAGCACCCTCCACAGTCGGCTGCACGTCTGTGATCTCGGTGGAAGCAAGATGGCGCATCAGAAGCCCCTGTCTGGACCAATCACTGTGGCCGAGGAGGGCAGCACCCTGATTGGCCGAGGCCTGATGGCACCGACCAAAGAGGACGGAAACCGAAACCGAGGGAAACAAGAAGAGGGAATGGATCCGATGGATTCGGAGGGAGGCAAGCCACCAACGTTTCCCGTAAGAGCCTACTTCACGTTAGGTAGCTGTTACTCACTTTGCTAATTTACGGACGAGGAGACAGTCTCGGAAAGGCAAAGTCACGCTGGCAGCGTTGCGGGGACAAAGGCAGGCTCCGCGCCCCTCTCCGACGGGCAGCTCCAGCGTCCTGCGTTCCAGCCGACGGCTGCTAGAACTGGGGCTCTGCGCCGCCCCATCAGGACGAGGACGGCGTCCCCAGGGGGCCTCTCTGGACACCGGCTCAGACCGCCTGGCAGCGGACACTTGGCAGCACCGGCTTGAGGCAAAACCCCACTCCCAGCAAACTCCTCGGGGACTATCGGAGAGACAGAAGAGCCGGGAGGCGGCCACCACGGGATCTCACAGGGCCTCCTGGCGTTATTCGGAATAACGGTTGGTAAGTGACCTTCACTGAGCGCTTTCTTCACGGCGGCACGGTCCTAGGTCCTTCGCGTGTCCTAACTTCTTCCATCTTTGCAGCAGCGCGGCGGGGGTGGAGCTGGTGTTAATCCCTGTTGTTGGGTTGTGGAGTCGGGGGCACCACGTGGCCTGAGCTCAGGGGAAGGCTGAGTGTCTCCTGCTGCTCACCCTCCTCCTTTTCCTCCTCCTCCTCCTCCTCCTCCTCCTCCCTCCTCCTCCTCCTCCTCCTCCCCCTCCTCCCCTTCCTCTCCCTCCTCCTCCTCCTCCTCCCTCCTCCTCCTCCTCCCCCTCCTCCTCCTCCTCCTCCTCCCTCCTCCTCCTCCTCCTCCCTCTTCCTCCTCCTCCTCCTCCCCCTCCTCCCCTTTCTCCCCCTCCTCCCCCTCCTCTCCCCCCCCCTCAGATCTGTCCAGGACTCAGTCACCCCATCCCCAGTTCTCCGTTTCTAGCCCATCGTGAACCCAGCACGTTCTTCTCCTCTCCCCTTACTCCATGCAAAGGCACAGAGGCCAGCGTTTGGGAAAGGGGCAGCCTGTACTTGAACTCATGAGCTCACACTCCAGTTATCAAGAGGAAAGTCCAACGAAGGCAGAAAGGGACAGCTGTGTTCCAGAAATACGGCCGACTCTGGAGCCAGCTGGACCTGCGTTCCAATTCTGTCACTGCCGCGCCGGCTCACGCGGCGAAGGGGGCCTCCGAGCACGGCGCCGGCTCACGCGGTGAAGGGGGCCTCCGAGCACTGCTCCGTGCGCGGCTTCCACGAGCGCCCCGCGGCCGGCTGTCCGCGTCTGCGCACCGAGAAGCGCAAGGGTCACCCCCGAGGGCCGCCCTCCGGGAGAGTCACTGAAGAGCCAACAGTGTTTATTTTGCACAAGGCCTGCCCGTAGCTGGGTGCTCAAAAACAAAGATCATTATGATATTGGCATGAAATTGTCTGAGGACGCAGAGTGAAGAAAGACAGAGCTGGAATACAAACCCGAGTCTCCTATCCCGCCAAGTAATGCTTTTCATTATGTAATGTAACAAAGGCTGAAGGGCATGAAATGAGAGATTTATTCATCTCTGTGTTAGTCTAAGAGGCACCAAACCGGTACCGGCTAGATCCTGAATAACACTGTATGGGAAAGACAGAGAGACGAGGGTCTGGTTGGGGCGGCGGGTGGGGTGGGTGGATGTAAGGATGGATGGGGGTGGATGTAAGGATGGATGGGGGTGGATGTAAAGATGGATGGGGGGTGGATGTAAGGATGGATGGGGGTGGATGTAAGGATGGATGGGGGGTCGGTGTAAGGATGGATGGGGGGTCGGTGTAAGGATGGATGGGGGGTCGGTGTAAGGATGGATGAAGGGGTGGATGGGCAAGGCAGTGGATGGAGGGTGAGGAGGTGTGGGTAGGTGAAAAGATGGACAGGCGGCAGGTTGTTGGGTGGATGTCAGATCACTGGCCAGGAGAGGTACATGGCTAGACACTGAGACAGAAGAATGGGTGTAGGGATGGGTAGGCAGAGGCTTAAATGATTGGGTGGGTAAGTGAACGGGCAAGACGGAGAGCAGACGGGAGGACAGACAGAAGGGCAGAATACGAGTGACAGAGCACAGGCAAGGGTCTCTGGCCTCCGGCCACCCCCTCCCCGCTGCCCTTCCCAGTGGAAAGTTGAAAATCACGGCCCCAGGAAGACCAGCCCCTGTGTGGTCTGTTAATAGCGGCCCAGAGAGGCCGGCTGAGACTGTCCGCTCAGCCCCCACCGGGACCCTGTTATTAGCTGTGCTCCCCCACCTTGCCCTTGGGTGGGGGTCTGAGCCGGTGGCCACTGAGGAGCTGGGCCCAGCAGGCCCCTCATTAAGCCTTATTAAGCCCACAGAGGGGGAGAAAGAAAGGAAGGGAGACTTTCTCCCAAAGGTCAGCAGTTGGAAAAAGACGGTGCAGATGGAGACTCGGGGTGGTCGCCTGTCCTGGGGCCACAGGGAAAGTGGAAGGTTGTCTGGCCTAACCTGCCTCCTCCTCCCCCCACCCGCATCTCGCAACCTGGGAAACCGAGGCCCCTTTAGGAGAGAAGAGAGGTCACACGGGAGTCAGGACAGAGCCAGACTCCGACCCAGGCCTCCCGGCTCACGGACCTCCCGGCCTAGCCTTTCCCTGAAATCCACAACCTCCAGATCGACCCGAGCAGGAAGGAAGTTCGCACGAGTGGGGTGCCTACTACGCGCCCAGTCCGTTAGCCAACCGTGTTCTGTCCGTGAAACCACTGCTCTTCGGGGTCCCCGCGGTGACAATGGGAATTATTCGTCCTTTCATTGATTTTCACATGTCTTTATTAGGTATTGTTATAGTAGGGCCAAACACTGATCTAGGTGGTAGGACCAGGGTTTGTACCAGCCCCCAACCACTGAGAGTTTACCTTCTAGAGGAGGAGAGAGGCAATAAGCCAGTGGATACATGCAACGTCCTATGGAGGAAATCTCCCGGGGGTACCAGATGAACGGGGAGGGCAGGGACAGTCGCCTCTGGATGAAGTGATGGAAGGTGGCCTCCCTGGGAAGGTGATCGTGGCCACGGTGTCTCCTTGTCCACCACATCCGTG
The DNA here is from genome assembly GCF_036850765.1 of Saccopteryx bilineata. NCBI lineage: Eukaryota > Metazoa > Chordata > Mammalia > Chiroptera > Emballonuridae > Saccopteryx > Saccopteryx bilineata. The sequence continues at coordinate 206,010,475 of NC_089495.1, forward strand.
CTGCCCTCACCTGCGTGTGTTTGGAGCTGACAAGGGGGCTGCCCGAGCAGAACCCAGCATTTCCCAGGCCTCTCTGCACCCGGGTGCGGCCCCGTGACCAGCTTTTGTCAAGGGGATGGGAACAGAAGTGACGGGTCTCACTTCCGAGCCTAGGCTTTCAGAAGTGGGTGAGCCTCCTCCACGTTCTCCCCCCACCACCCCCGCCCCCGGCTGAATGTAGGTGGCAGCAAGGCCCCAGGATGGAGGAGCCTGGGTCCCCGCGTCACTGCGTGGAGGACGGACACCCCTTACACCGGCACATCCGTGACGTAGGTGAGAAATAAACGAGGGTGCTCGTGCGTTCTAGGGCCTCTTTGTTACGCGGCACATCGGCCTAACCTCAGGCACACCATGATGTCGGCACTGAGACCGGGGAGACACAGGGCAGGCTGGGCTGAGGCGTGGCGGGCCGATGAAACGGGCAAGCGCAGAAGTCTGTGCGGGTGGGCTGAGCTTGGCCTCCGGGAGGAGCGGAAAGGAGATACCGGTGTGGCCAGAATGAATGGCACCGGAGGTGAGACACACAGGCAGTGGGCTCAGTCAGGGGCCCGGGTTTTAGGGGGAGCCGTGAGCAGGGAGGAACGCCATTCGGCTCCCGTTTTGAGAATATATTTATTTTTTATTTATTCATTTTAGAGAGAAGGGGGGGAGAGAGAGAGAGAGAGAAGGGGGAGGAGCAGGAAGCATCAACTCCCATATGTGCCTTGACCAGGCAAGCCAGGGTTTTGAACCGGCAGCCTCAGTGTTTCCAGGTTGATGCTTTATCCACTGCGCCACCACAGGTCAGGCTCGGCTCCCGTTTTGAAATGACCCCTCGGGCTGCGGCGTAGAGATGAGCTGGAGGGAGGCGAGCGTGGACATGGGGCCAGAGAGAGTGGAGTCGTTGTCCCGGCCGGGGGGACTGTGGCGGCCTGGGCAAGGCTGGGAGCAGCAGAAAGACAGGGAAGTGAATTCATTCAGGGTGCATGTCAAAGGGCTTGCTGGTGGGTTGGTTGTGGAGGGCAAGGAAACTAGAGAATCCACAGACCGTTAAACAAAATCTAACGCCAAGAGCCAATTAATACTAGTAGATACGTTGGGAGGGGTGGGGGGTGTCTTCAGGTCCCAACCTTCCTTCCCTGAGACTCTCCCACCCTTGTGACAAGGCTTAGGTCATAACCTGGCCCCTCCCCTGTGACTGAACCAGAGGTGGGCCCCTGATTGGGGCTCAGCCAATCAAATCCCCCTGGCTGTCAGAGGTGTGGCTGCGGTGGGCATGAGGCCAGGCCCCGGGACTCTCCGTCGAGACCCCAGGGGATGAGCCTAGAAGCTGAGAAAGAATGAGCTCTCCGAGGGCCACCCACCCACCCATCCCAAAGTGGGAGAAGCTTGTAGCTGCAGATGCGGTCAGCCCTCCTCCACCAGCTGACACCCCCACCCGCTGGGCACCGGAGGGGCTTCCTTTTGCAGAGCCCTGGCCTGGCAGGGCAGACGTGGGCCTCCCAGGAAGAAGGAGGGGAGAGGCGGGCGAGACGTCCGTCCGGGCCCCAGGCTGGGAAGCCTGACCACTAGGTTCCGTCCATGTGTAAGCGTAGACAAGCCATTCTCCTGGGAAGGGGGTGGGGCGCTCCATGTCCCCCATCTGTCAAGTGGCTGAGTGTGGCAGACTACTTCCCAAAATGGCCTCGGCCGTATTCCCAGTCCTGCGTGCTTCTCAAGGACATTGCCACTCGCCTCCACCAAGCGGGGCGGGGGGCGGGGTTGTCTATTCACCTCCCCTGGAACCTCTCGGGACGTGTGACTGAGTAGAGTGCAGCAGAGGTGGCCCTGTGTGGCTTCCAAGGCTGGGTTAAAAAGCTAAGTCAGCTTCTCCCTGGCTCTTTGTCTTGGGACACAGTGGGGGGACCCAGGGTCCATCTTGCGAGGAAGCCCAGGCCCCATGGAGAAGCCGGATGTAGACGTTCTGGCCAACAGCCTCACCAAGGTTAAGGTCTTCGAGCCTGCCTGGGTTCAAACCCACGAGCCTCGGAGAGTTCTTTCACCCTGTTGTTGTTTTTTCTTTAATCTATACAATGAGGTTGACAGTACTAACACTGTTTTGTCGGGATCACATGGCTTCATCCACTCAGACGCTGAGAGCAGGGCCAGGCTCGGAAGTGACCCGGGAACCTGAGCTAGGCTTACGGCAGGAGCGGCAGCCGCAGAGCCCCGCCCAGCGGCAGGAGCGGCAGCCGCAGAGCCCCGCCCAGCGGCAGGAGCGGCAGCCGCAGAGCCCCGCCCAGCGGCAGGAGCGGCAGCCGCAGAGCCCCGCCCAGCGGCAGGAGCGGCAGCCGCAGAGCCCCGCCCAGCGCAGGCCCTGGGCTGCCGCAGGCGCTCAGGAGAAGGCAGGCGCTTCTGCTCACCCGGCGTGGCGTGTGTCTGCCTGTGTGATTCTTGTCCCTGTCCTCCAGGCAGAACGTGAGCACCGTGAGGGCAGGGACGATGACCGTCTTATCCCAGGCTCTACCCCCAGACCCTGGAACCGTGCCTCGCACATAGTAGGTGCTCAAGTCATATTAGTTAGAATGAATGCGTTTCTATTCTAATGTTTAGTTCCAGGCTTGGCACACAGCCAGGGGCCGGCACACAGCCAGGGCCCGGGCCAGGCTGACCCCCCTCTCCCCTACCGGCCTCTTCATCCTGTCCCATGCCAGAGGAGACTTCCACCTGCTGGGGGAAGCCCTGCTGGGCCTCACCAGGCGCAGGGACGGGGCCCTGCGGCCTGAGGGTCTCAGCCGCCCAAGGCCAAGTTCTCCGCTGACCTCCTCAGTCCCCCTCTCATGCACTCCACCCTTCCTGTTGAGAAAACGCTCACCTGTCCCCCCAGCCCTCCTGCCGGGCCTGCCTGTCGTGCCAGGACTTGGGGATCGGAACCAGCCCAGAGGGGAACCCCTGCTTCCCTGCCCACCACGCCCAGCCCCAGGCCAGGCGCACTCGCCTCTGGACTGAGCGTGGCGATTTCCCACGCTGCCGAGGGCCACACAGTCAGATCCCACCAGCTCCTCCTCGCCCCGGGCCCCCGCCCCCGCCCGGCGACAAGGGCTGCAGTGCCCCCCACCCCCACCTCCAGACCAGAGCCCTCCCCGTGCGTGATTCCAACATCTGTAATACTTTCCCTCTCCTCGCAGACCTCCTCCTCCAAATTCTTCCTGCTTCATTATTAGTGTATATAAAAACTAAGAAAATTAAGCTGTCTTAATCATTTTCCATATTAGCTGACAGCCGGCTCCCATATGCCGGGGAGTGAGACCGTTTCTCCTCTGCGCCCCCTCCTTCCCTTTTCCAACAGTAACTAACTCCACACGAGCCCCCGTTGTCCCAGACCCCCGGCCTTGGAGCCGCCACAGCCCGTGGGGTCCCGGCTGGCTGGTGTGGCCCGGGTCCTAAGGGAAGGATGGAGGTTCTCTGGTACTCCCAGTGGGCACAGACATCGGGGCCAGGCGGCGCAGTGTCCAGCGGTATCGCTCACGAACTGGAAGCCCAGGAAAGGAAAGGGCACCGATGTCAGAGCAGACCCACCCGAGTTCAAACTCCAGCTCCGCCATTTGCCAGTGGCGTCACCCTGGGCAAGCCACGTGCCCTGCCTGAGCCTCAGTTTCTCGGCTGTAAACCGGCAGAAACAATAGCCCTGAACTGCCGGCGTTGTGGTGAGGAGTCCAGAAGACCGTGCTGTTAACCGACAGCGGACATCGGTGAGCCTTCCCGTGCGCCAGGCCCTGAGCCAGGCCCCGACCTGCATCCCCTCACTTAACCTGCCCCACACCCTGCTGAGCAGACGGGGAATGGAGGGGCCGAGAGCCTGGGAGCCCCCGCTGAGGGCAAGCAGCCGGGAGGCGGAGAAGCAGGGTGCTGACTCGAGCATCCCGACCCCAGCACCGACATCCTCCGGAGGAGAAGCGGGGTGCTGACTCGGGCATCCCGACCCCAGCACCGACACCCTCCGGAGGAGAAGCGGGGTGCTGACTCGGGCATCCCGACCCCAGCACCGACACCCTCCGGGGGAGAAGCGGGGTGCTGACTCGGGCATCCCGACCCCAGCACCGACATCCTCCGGGGGAGAAGCGGGGTGCTGACTCGGGCATCCCGACCCCAGCACCGACATCCTCCGGGGGAGAAGCGGGGTGCTGACTCGGGCATCCCGACCCCAGCACCGACATCCTCCGGAGGAGAAGCGGGGTGCTGACTCGGGCATCCCGACCCCAGCACCGACATCCTCCGGGGGAGAAGCGGGGTGCTGACTCGGGCATCCCGACCCCAGCACTGACATCCTCCGGAGGAGAAGCGGGGTGCTGACTCGGGCATCCCGACCCCAGCACCGACATCCTCCAGAGGAGAAGCGGGGTGCGGGGTGCTGACTCGGGCATCCCGACCCCAGCACCGACATCCTCCAGAGGAGAAGCGGGGTGCTGACTCGGGCATCCCGACCCCAGCACCGACATCCTCCAGGGGAGAAGCGGGGTGTTGACTCGGGCATCCCGACCCCAGCACCGACATCCTCCGGAGGAGAAGCGGGGTGCTGACTCGGGCATCCCGACCCCAGCACCGACATCCTCCGGAGGAGAAGCGGGGTGCTGACTCGGGCATCCCGACCCCAGCACCGACACCCTCCAGGGAGAAGCGAGGTGCTGACTCGGGCATCCCGACCCCAGCACCGACACCCTCCAGGGGAGAAGCGGGGTGTTGACTCGGGCATCCCGACCCCAGCACCAACACCCTCCGGGGGAGAAGCGGGGTGCTGACTCGGGCATCCCGACCCCAGCACCGACACCCTCCGGGGGAGAAGCGGGGTGCTGACTCGGGCATCCCGACCCCAGCACCGACATCCTCCGGAGGAGAAGCGGGGTGCTGACTCGGGCATCCCAACCCCAGCACCGACACCCTCCGGAGGAGAAGCGGGGTGCTGACTCGGGCATCCCGAACCCCAGCACCGACACCCTCCGGAGGCATCCTGCATCCTGGTGCTGGCCCACCACGGGTGGTCCAGCCGTGCTCACCCCCCCTCCCCACACACACACACAGCTTCACCTGGACTTTTCCTCTCTTGTGACCTTGAACCTGGGCCCCAGGGATTGGCACCTCCGCTGTGTCCCCACCCACCCATTCCCACAACTAGGCTGTGGGCATCAGGGAATGTTGGAACCAGTGGTCCGTGCACGGGCGACTCCCGTGGGCCCAACTCCACCCTGGCTGGCTCGTGGGAAACGCCTGGAAAGACTCTGGTGCTCCACCCCAGGCGTTGGAAAGACAGAAGTCCTCAGGTAGACTTGAACTGAACATTTGGAGTCTCATGCCAGAGGAGATAAACTATTTTTTTCCCCTAGACCTCAAACTTGGAGACTATTCTTGTTCTTCCTTAATTGTTAACCAAACTGAAGTTCTTTTACAAAAAAAAAAAAAAAAGAGCCAGTTAAGAATAGACGTCCCCAATATATCTTAGAATTTAATCAAATTCTAATTAATTCTAGATTAATTATTTTTCTAAAAATATTCTAAATAATGACGGTTAGAATTTAATCATGATATCCCAAATAGAACTTGCCTAAAATAGGCACCCCTTCTTAGAATATTTATACTGTCATGGACATGTCAGAAAGACTTCTAATACCCCCCCCATGCCCTTGATCCAGACCTCAGCAGTTCTAGTTTCTCTCGATATTAAAAACTCTTTCTGAGCCGGGCACTTGGCGTACATAATTTCTCATCTTTTCTATACCCCTTTGAAGGAGGTGTCATTTATCTCTGTTTTACAGATGAGGAAATGGAGGCTCAGAGTGTTTCAATGATCTGTAGGAGCCAGGGCTAGATTTGAACCCGAGCCCCAGCGGCAGAACCATGTGTGTGGCTAACTCAGCCTCCGCCCCTACAGTCCTGACCCATCATCCACGACACTCCCTCCTGGGGCCAGGCTGGCCATTTCCCTGAGACACAGCATCACGTTCCGCTGCCTGGGCTCAGACCCCAGCTTGGCCATTCCCTAAGCATGACCCTCGGACACGCCCCTCACCTCCTCCCGTGTTCGGTAGGAATACACTGCTCACAAAAATGAGGGGATATTTTATGGCTGCCTATTCATTTTGAAATATCCCCTCATTATTACGAGCAGTATACTAACCCGCATCTTGTGGGGCTGTTTCATGAAAAGAGGTTCATGTATCGAAGTGCCAGCCCAGAGTGTTAGGACATGCAGACCCAGGACAAAGTCCGAGGCTGAAATTCTACCTCCCTAAGTGGAGGGCACAGAAAGAGAGAGAGAGAGAGAGAGAGAGACCCGAGCAAGGAGCAGGCCTCTCTGGTCCGGTCTGACCTAGTTTGTTAAGGGGAAAACTGACATACGAGGGAGGCGTGTCTTGAACGGCTGCACGACAGAATGGATTCCCGCGTACAGGAGGGCGGGGGAACCGTCCCGGGGACTCGTACCTGACTGCTCCCAGGTACAGAGATGACTTCACATGCTTGACCAGGTCAAAGGACAACAACCTGTTCCAGGAAGCAGCACCTGGCAGGAGGCCGGGGAGAGGTGCTGACTGATGTCAGAATGACCACCCATCATGACCAGTCTCTGAGGGGGGTTTTGCAGAAAGCAACCTCTGCGCTGGTCCGGGTCCAGCTTGTGGGACAGACGGCGGTCACGTTGTGGAAGTCCCTTCCCTCCGCACAGAGTGGCTAGAAGGCCTGTCATACGTCTAAGTCCCTACGTGAGGGGGATATAGGTGCTGAAGAGTTCCTCCTATGTGGTCAAGGAAAGACAGAACAACAAAAACAAGACACTGTAAAGAAGTGCGGCCGGATGCTGGCAATAGTCCCGCCGGGGGTGAAGTTACGGGCGAGTCGGTTGTCTTCGTTGTGATCTCCCCTCGCCACCCCCAAACTCTCAGCTTGGGAGAATATTATACCATGTTTCTAATTCTGCGATGCTTATGTGCTGGGAGACACCCTGTCAGCTGAACAGCACGGTCTCCGCGGAGGGCAGGAAATCCTCCCACGTGAAACTGTCAGACTTCTCCCGATTTCAGAAAAGTTCAAGTCCCTGGGGAAGGTGTCTTAGAATCCAGGGAATACTGTCTGTGATCCGGCAATCAAAGTGGTTGGTGGTCTGCAGGGGAAGAGGAGGATGAAATTTATTTTTAACAGGAAAAAAGAGGATACAATGAAAAGTTGATAACTTTTCAGAACCCCAGGGAGTCAGCTTAAACCTGCCGGCACACGCCTGGCTGACCCGGGGTACCTGAAAATAAAGGCAGGTGGTAGTCCATCGGGTCCCAGTGCCCAGCTTCTCTGTGCTGGGACCCGGGGGTCTGTATGGTAAGCTGGTGGGGAGGATCCTTGGAACTGTGTTGGAATCAAACTTTCTGTCTCATCTTACTTGGGGGAGGAGGGGATCTGACACCGCAGAGAAGGGGCGGGGCAGTAGGGCCATCCTGCCTGAGGGGTACGGGCAGCCTCCTTCACCCCAAAGGGTCTTCCTCATCCCCGGCCCCAGCCCTCCCCTTCCTCTTGCTCTGTCCACCTGGAGCTATTTCTTCCTTCTCCCCCAAAGAGAGTGTCCCCTGTTCCTCGTTAGGGAGACTCTCTGAGTGCTGAGTTCTATTGTCAGCAAATAACTTTAAATAGGAACAATATGCCCCAAATTAGACTGGAAAACAGAAAATCAATAGGAAGGGGGTGGGTTGAGCGTCAGCCTGCTCTCCCAGGGAAGAGGGTGGGCTCTGAGCTTCCTTTCTCGCGGCTCAGGAGTGGAGATCGGAAGGGTTTGCCTCTGGGGTGCTGTGAGGACCGGATGAGAAATGCAGGCGACACACCCGGTGCGCAGAGCAGGTAAAGTGCTCGTTACCATCCGGAGTCTCTGGGCACAGGCACTGCTTTGGATTTTGAGACCATTGTGTGTGGATCAAGTGTCAAGAAGCCCAAAGTCCTCCAGTTGAAATGTCCCACCCAAGAGCCATTTTATTTTTTATTTTTATTTGTTTTGTATTTTTCTGAAGTGAGAAGCAGGGAAGCAGAGAGACAGACTCCCGCATGTGCCCGACCAGGATCCACCCGGCACGCCCACCAGGGGGTGATGCTCTGCCCATCTGGGGTGTTGCTCTGTTGCAACCAGAACCATTCTAGCGCCTGAGGCTGAGGCCATGGAGCCGTCCTCAGCGCCCGGGCCAACTTTGCTCCAATGGAGCCTTGGCTGGGGGAGGGGAAGAGAGAGACAGAGAGGAAGGAGAGGGGGAAAGGGTGGAGAAGCAGATAAGCGCTTCTCCTGTGTGCCCTGGCCGGGAATCGAACCTGGGACCTCCACACACCAGGCTGACGCTCTACCACTGAGCCACCCAGCCACGATCCCAAGAGCCATTTTAAAACACTGCTGTCGGATGTCACTTTTTGATAGGTGCCACTTTAAAGAGCAGCCCTCCCTCCTGTTAAAGAGCTGCAAGAGAGGAAGAGAGAGAGAGAAGGGGAGGGGGAGGGGGGGAGAAGCAGATGGGCGCTTCTCCTTGTGCCCTGACCGGGAATCAAACTAAGGACATTCACACGCCAGGCCAATGCTCTTATCACTGAGCCAACTGGCCAGGGCCGTCCAGTTATTTCTTCTATTTGGTGTTCCGTCCACCTGCTATTCTGTTTCCCTAGGTCTCTGCTTGGCCAGCAGTGTCTTGTCCTCTAGGTCTGTTTTTGCGTCATCTGTCTAGAAAGAATAAACCTAACCACCTACTCTGTATCATCACAAATCGATGATACACTTCTCACACGAGTCGGCGATTCTTAGATTTGTACATTTACTGGTTCCTCGGCTTTCCGGGTAGATGGTGAGCTCCCCAAGGGCAGGAACTGTGTCTGTCTCATTCAGAGCTGGAGCCTCTGTGCCTGGAGAAGGAGGAATGTGGAGGGAGAGGAAGGGAGAGAGAGAAAAATGGGAGGAAAGAGAAAGGAAGGTCTGGCTCTACTCAGAATTCATAAACTACCCTCCACACCTTCTGTGCTCTCGCCCCAAAAACGGTTCAGATCAGAGATCAGAACTCAAGTTTCGCCTGACCTGTGGTGGCGCAGTGGATAAAGCATCGACCTGGAAATGCTGAGGTCACCGGTTCGAAACCCTGGGCTTGCCTGGTCAAGGCACATATGGGAGTTGATGCTTCCAGCTCCTCCCCCCTTCTCTCTCTCCTCTCTCTCTCCCTCTCTGTCTCTCTCTCTCCCCTTCTCTCTCCTCTCTATAATGAATAAAAAAAAATTTAAAAAAAAAAAAAAAAAAAAAAAAAAAAGAACTCAAGTTTCTGACTTGGTAGCTCAGAACTGCATCTACTAGAGAGACAGCCGAACCCAAGTGTGACAACACCTGTAAGTTTCCTGAGAGCAGCAACTGTGGCTTATTTACTCTTATAACTCGGGTGTGCACACAGTCCTGGCCCTGAGCAGGTGCTCAATATGTTTCACAAAACCCTGGCCGGTTGGCTCAGTGATAGAGGATCTGCCTTGTGTGTGGGTGTCCCAGGTTCAGTTCCTGGTCAGGGCACACAGAAGTGACCACCTGCTTCTCCACCCCTGCCCCTCCTCTTTTTCTCTCTCTTCCCTCTTCCCACAACCATGGCTCAATTGATTCGAGCAAGTTGGCCTGGGGCACTGAGGATGGCTCCATGGCCTCTGCCTCAGGTGCTAAAAATAGCTCATTTGCCAAGTAATGGAGCCACACCCCAGATGGGCAGAGCATCGTCCCATAGGGGGGCTTGCCAGGTGGAAGGTGGATCCTGATCCCGGCACATGCGGGAGTCTCTCTGCCTGCCCCTCTCTCACTTAACAAAATAAATAAATAAAAATTAAAAATATATATGTTTCACAAATGCTTTGAATGGCGTTTGCCTGAGAGAACTCTTAAGACTGTCTTGTCTTGGCGTGCCCATGGAATGCGGCAAGCGGTTCTGATCGCCCCTACCCCCCGGCTGCCGCCAACCTAAAGAATCCATGCTGGAAGGAAGGACTGGGGGCCACCTCCACTTGATGAGGATTGCTCAGCTGCCCTCGTCATCTCTGCGGCCCTAGACTTCCCAGGTGACCCCGGTGGCCCAGCCTGTCCCAGCAGCAGGAGCACAGCCCTCGTTATGAGCACTCTACAGGAGGATGTCTCACCGCCTTTTCTAGCACATTGTTAATCCCCCAGGGGGCTTCCTCTAATTAAACCCCAAACCACAATTATAGCTGTATCAAAGCATATGCACATGGTGCTGCTTAGAAGGGACAGATTTACAAGGTGTTAACAACTCCAGAGGCAGTCCTGCCCCAGCACCAAGTGCTACAAATCACCAAAATTGGAACCAAATGAGTCACTGGGGCTCCAGATATAATATCCAACGAGGCCTGCTGGGTGGTTCTAAGAAACGTGTGAGGATTATTTGAAACACGTGAAATATGCTCCCGCCACAGGGCCTTTGCACTTCTTCTGACTTCTACTTACACGGTCTCATCTTGGACCAGCAGTAACCTCTTCAAGTTGGCTCCTGAGTTCATGACCATAAAGTGTTGCTTTCAGAAAAATCTGATTAAGAAAGTTTTCTTAAACTGTAATGATTAGTATTTATTCGTGTTTTTTTTTCTTGTTCGGTACTCCTATTCTCCATATGATGTGTCTTCTTTGCCTATTTTTTCTTGATCTGTTTATGTTTTTCTTTATTTCTTTTTAATTATTTAAAAGTGTCCAACTTTTCACCCTCACTTTGTCTTAAGGTATTATTTATTTGGTTGAGTCACTCTGTTCTTTATAGTTTAGACTTCATTTTTTTTAAATGATGTTCCTTTTATTTCTGAGCGTAATTTCTGAGTTTTCCCGAGTGTATTTTAGCTTGATTATTAGAAATAACGCTTTCACATTTCTAGTCTTTCATGAACCTATTTCTCTGGAGTGCTTTCATTCTCTGCAGGGACATGATTGTCTAGACTTTTTTTTTAAAATAATAATAATTTTGCATGGGATTTAACCCTGATACTTTTCTTAGGCTCGCTTTTTTTTTTTTTTTTTTAGAAAGGAGAGAGAAAGGGAGAGAGAGACAGACAGAGAGAGAAGGTGGGGAGGAGCTGGAAGCATCAACTCCCATATGTGCCTTGACCAGGCAAGCCCAGGGTTTCGAACCGGCGACCTCAGCATTTCCAGGTCGACGCTCTATCCACTGCGCCACCACAGGTCAGGCTCTTAGGCTCGCTTTTTTATGTTAAATTTGTTTACCTGAAAAAAAAATGTGTTTACCTGGACATTTTAGGAGGAGGCCATTTAGCATAGCCTCACAATTCAGGTGAGCTGTTCAAAATTCTTAGCGCTCCCTACCGTTGTTTCTGGATGACGTCCACAAGCGTACGCTGGCGTGCTTCCCCGGGTATTCTGGTTCTGTTCCCCTCCCCCACTTCAATCTGGCCCTTCTTTTCTCTTTATCCACATTGTTTCTATCCCGCTCAGCTTTGAGTGTCTGTCGGCGTCGGGGGTGTATATTTTCAACATTCGTCGGACACATGTTGCTTACCGTGGCTTCTTCCAGCACGGACTAAATGGGCCACAGGCTTTAGGACTACTGACGGTCCCGTCTGTGCCCCCCCCCCCCCGCCCCTGCCCGCCCTCTGTGCTTATATGCGCAGAGTTCCAGGAAACACCATGTTGCTTCATTTGGCTGTACCTGTTGTCTGTGGGTTTTGGTTTGCTGTCTATCTGCTATGACTGTTTTTGCATGGGGGGGTTTAGGAAGACCCCAAAACAGTGCTTCTAGCCCTGCTGCCATCTCCCTACCCCACCCCCATTAAAGAAAATAGATTAGATCAAATTCACACTCAAGTCTTTCGCTTAAGACTGTAAGATGGACGTCAAAGCAGGTAGTGGTGGTTACTGCTGCTGTTGTCGCTCTTGTTTTGGAAAAGAGAATATTAAATCTCTTCAAGTAGCTGTCAACGTTTAGCAATAGCAAGATTGCAAATACAAGTTCAGATGTCTGAGTCCTCTGGGGGGAAATGCAAGTTCTGGGTACACTGGGCCTTACATGTGTACCCAGGGGGCTGGACGGTACAGCGGTGACCCCTTCAAGGGTGTGTGTGTGCATGCTTTGGCTCACCACAACCCCGTCCCAGCTGGCTTCACTTAGTTACATGTCTGCTTGACCCTGTAGGCTTTTGAGTTTGCCACCCCCTGAGCTGTGGGGACTCAGGGTGTATTAATTTCCTACAATTGTCATAACAGAGTCCCACAAGCTAAGTGGCTTAGACCAAGAGACATGTATTGTTTCACAGTTCTGGAGACCAGAAGTCTGAAAGCAAGGTGTCCCTGGGACCATACTCCCTTCAAAGGCACTAGGGAAGGATCTGGTCCAGGCCTGGCCTGCCTCAGGTTCTGAGAGACTCTCGGCTTGTGGCAGCCAATCAGCCTTCACATGCTGTTCCACCAGGGAGCATGTCCGTCCAAATCGCCCCTTCTCTATAAAGACAGCAGTTACTTACATTAGATGGGGGCCCACTCTACACACCAGTGTGACCTTGTCTTAACTATAATTAGTTCCCAATAAGGTCACATTCTGAAGGACATAGGTTTTGGGTTTCAACATATGGATGTGGTGGGGAGGGGTGGCCCTTAGCCCACAACACAGCACTGCTCCAATTTCTCTTTGGGAGAGAATCCATAGACCTCACGGTCCCTCGAGAGCTCAGAGAAACGCAAACCCCAGCCTACATCTCTCCAAGCATCTGTGAGAGAGATCTGTTCCCACCGAGAATGGTAGCATGTTATCTGTGTTTCCCTGGGCAGCTTTCTATTCTGATAAAGTTGGAGCTCGCACCAGCGCACGCTGCCAGATAATCTCACTTCACTTACTTTCCTTCAACACAGAGAATGGCCCGTGGACTCAAACCCAGAAAAGGCAGGGGATCCAGCCAAGGTCACACAGAGCGATGGGGAGAGCTCGGACCCTCTTGGTTCTGAATCACAGTCCGGAGTCATCGCATAATATGAGTCAGCCTGGAAGTTCTGAATGCTCAAAGGGAACTTTGGCTGGTCTACTCTTGGCACTTCCGTAACCTTGGCGATGTTGATTTGAAACAATCCTCTCTCCCTTGAGCACCCAGCGGAACCGCCCAGCTGTGCCCTCTGCCACAGTCCTGAGGTATTGTATCACCGCGGTACAGTCGGCCAGACCCGCCACCATCTGGTCTTTTATTGCCTCCATATTTTTATTTTTTGCTTTTTGTCTTGATGTGAGTAAATGTCTTCACAGGTATTTACAGTCAGTTGTTACTTAACTTTGTCAACAGGTTCTATGACTTTCCGTGGCATGACATATAACGAAACTGATTCTACCATAAGCTAATTGACATGAGCAAGAGTTAAAGTTCCTACAGCATCTCATCCATGTCATAACAACATGACATCGAACGGAAATGACGCTATTTGGGGACCTGCTGTATTTAAGTAAATGTATTTGAAAAATTTAGAAATTATATCAAAATGATAAGAAAGCAGAATCTCTCCCTTGTTATGACTCGAAGGTTCTGTAAAAGTAAGTACTCTAAAAACTAAAAAAAGTCATGAAGTTTTTGCTGGATGCTCTTGCCTACCTAAAAATTTGAATCTGAGACATGATCTTTCTTTGTTAAAAACAAAAAGTGTTGCAGAGGTGTTAAAAATATATTAGCACCGGGGGTAAGGGGTGAGGGAGTTGTATTTGGTGGGACACTTGAATGCATGTAAACACAATAAATTAAAATTAATAAATCAAAAGGTACACACACACACACACACACACACACAGTGTGTCCGTAAAGTCATGGTGTACTTTTGACCGGTCACAGGAAAGCAACAGAAGATGATAGAAATGTGAAATCTGCACCAAATAAAAGGAAAACTCCCAGTTTCATACCTATTCAGTGAAGTTCGATGTGGGCTCACGCACAGATTTTTTTAGGGCTCCTTAGGTAGCTATCCCGTATAGCCTCTACAGACTCGTCACTGACTGATGGCCTACCAGAACGGGGTTTCTCCACCAAACTGCCGGTTTCCTTCAACTGCTTATCCCACTGAGTAATGTTATTCCTATGTGGTGACGCTTCATTATAAACGCGCCGATATTCACGTTGCACTCTGGTCACGGATTCGAATTTAGCAAGCCACAGAACACACTGAACTTTCCTCTGTACCGTCCACATCTCGACTGGCATGGCCGTGGGCTGCTCTGCTGTACACAAGGTGTTACGTCATCATCTGCGCATGCGTGCATGCTGTCACATCATCCTATAGAAACTGGGAGGGTTTTCCTTTTATTTGGTGCAGATTTCACATTTCTATCGTCTTTTGTTGCTTTCCTGTGACCAGTCAAAAGTGCACCGTGACTTTAGGGACACACTGCATATGAGCACCGTCTTCCAGTTAGCAGTGGGGCTGATGAAGCATCGAGGTGGACTAACACCCCACCCCCTGTGCGTCAGTGCTTTTTGGAGCTTTGAGTCTTGCGTGAGTCCCCTTGGGTCCACACAGAGGACTCCATCCTCAGTTGAGGAAACACTGACACAGTGGAAAGAGACCCGGAGGAAAAACCGTTAGTGCGGCAAAGTCACTTCCCTGCATCAGTCAGAGGCTGGTGTGTAACAACCACCCCACAGCTCAGCGACTTAAAACAACATTCATTATTGTCGCTGGTGCAACTGTTCAACTTCGGGTCAACTGGAAACTCTGTTGCCCTTGGCGGGGCTTCACCGTGGGACTGTGGGTTGGGTGGGGCTTTGCATGGGGCTGGGCGTGGTCGGGGCACAGCCGCTGGGACAGCTAGGCTCCATGCTGCTCACTGTTCTCCCGTGGACGCCCGGACACAGTCTTCTCACGGTGATGGCAAAAACTCAAAGACAGCAGCTGGAAACAGGAAAGGCTTTGAAACGTGCAGGGCATGCTGTCATTTCTGCCTCACTTTATAGGCCAAAACAAGTCACCTGGCTAAGCGCAGTCACCTCTCTTTTGGGAGAAACGGCAAAGGGCATAGATACTAGAAGAGGTGAAGAATGGAGGCTGACCATCCAGCCTCCCCCAGCAAAGCTCTCTCTTTTACAAATGTCCCCATTTGTAAAATAAGTGACTTTGGACAACATCAGAGCTTGCCAGCCCTTTCGCTTTGAAGGGACTCTTTCTCTTCCAAAAGTCCCAAACTCTGAAAGGTGCTTATGTCTTAAAATAAACTATATTTATTAAGGTACAATTTCTTTTAGGCTTTTTGAAACAGTCCCCTTTCCTGGGACCTCAATTATGAAACCACTGCATTAGGTAAGGATCTAACATTTATTCCATACTTATAAGAGTCTACAGATCTGTTCAGCAATTATTCTAACATGATATGCTTTTAAACTATTTAGGATTCTAGTATTTTTTTTATTGTTATATACTTCTAGGACTCAACCACTAGCCAATGTAACTACATTTTCCAAAGACTCTATGTTTATATTTCTGATTCTCCCGGATTTGTTTCCAAGATTCAAAGACTCTATAGGTTAGCACATCTTACAACATTAACTAAAGGACTTTGCTTTACTTTTTACACCTGTTGTCCTATTTCATCACACAAGAATGTCTATTTTAGTGCAAGTTCCACTTGCACTTGGAAACAATGTGTACTGTGCTGCTGTTGGGTAGAGTCAACAATATATGTCAATTAGATACAGTTGTTTGGTGTTGCTCAGTTCGATATCCTTGCTGATTTTACGTCTACTCATTCTATTGATGACCCAGAGAGCAGTATTAAAGACCTAAACAGTAATTGCAGATTTGTCTATTTCGCCTTTTAGTGCTGGCAGTCTGCTTCCGGTATTGTAAAGCTCTTTTGTTAGGTGTATAGACACTTTAGGATTGTTGCGACTTCTTAGCAAACAGACCCATTTGTTATTATTTAATGCCTCTCTTTCTCTGTAGTGATTCTCTTGGCTCTGACACTCGCTTTGAGATATATATATATATATATATATATATATATATATATATATTTTTTTTTTTGTATTTTTATGAAGTTGGAAACGGGGAGGCAGTCAGACAGATTCCCTCATGAGCCCAACTGGGATCCACCCGGCACGCCCACCAGGGGGCAATGCTCTGCCCATCCAGGGCATCGCTCTGTTGCGACCAGAGCCACTCTAGCGCCTGAGGCAGAGGCCATGGAGCCATCCTCAGCACCCGGGCCAACTTTGCTCCAGAGGAGCCTCGGCTGTGGGAGGGGAAGAGAGAGACAGAGAGGAAGGAGAGGGGGAGGGGTGGAGAAGCAGATGGGTGATTCTCCTCTGTGCCCTGGCCGGGAATTGAACCCAGGACTCCTGCATGTCAGGCCAACGCTCTACCACTGAGCCAACTGGTCAGGGCCCCTTTGATATTAATAGATAGGCTTTCTTATGATTCGTGCTGGCATAATATGTCGTTTTTCATCTTTTCAACATTAACCTGCCGATTTCATCATATTTAAAGTGAATTTCCTGTGGACAGCACACAGTTGTGATATTCAAAACATCCATTTGGGCTATTTCTGACTTTTCATTGGTATCTTCAGGCCATCTGCATTCCATCTGCAGATTGATACGTTTGGATTTAAGTCCACCGTTTTGTTCTTTGTTTTCTATTTCTTCCCTCTATTTTTTATTCCACCGTTCTTCCTTCCCTGATTTTGTTGTTGTTGTTATTTGTACGTTTTAGTGTTCCATTTTAATTTACTGTGGCTTTCACAACAGCTCTTTGTATGGTTATGTTTAGCTGCTGCTGCTCTATGCATTGCAGTGTACATACTTGGTACAGTCTATTTAGAATCAGCATTTTATCACTTCAAGTGAAATTTAGAAAACTTACCATGCATGCATGCATGCTTACCCTCCTCCTTTATACTATAGTTGTCTTTTTATTTTAAAAGATTTTATTTATTCATTTTAGAGAGAAGGGAGAGAGAGAGAGAGAAGGGGAGGAGCAGGAAGCATCAACTCCCATATATGCCTTAACCAGGCAAGCCCAGGGTTTCAAACTAGCGACCTCAGCACTCCAGGTTGATGCTTTATCCACTGTGCCACCACATAGGTCAGGCCCTATGGTTGTCTTATATATTACATTTACATACATACATTGAGATTCCCAACAGACAGTGTTCAAAGTTGCACTTTTAGTTGTCAAAATTGTCAAGAACCCAAGAGGAAAAGAATGACTCGTTCGTTTTGCTAAGATATTTACCATTTTATGACCGTTGTGACCACGTATGTTGGTTGCTCTTCTCTCTACATCTTCCAAGCTCCCTTCCTTCCCCTTCAGTCAGAAGAACTTCTGTGCCTAGTTCTCTGAGAGCGGGTTTGCTGGCAACGAAGCCTCTTAGTTCTCTTTCACCCGGAAGCACCTTTATTTCACCTTCGTGCCTGAAGGCTATTTCAGCTAGATATAGAATTCTGAGTTGACAGTTCTTTTCTTTCAGCCCCTTAGACATGTGGCTTTACTTCTTTCTCACCTCCATGGCTTCTGATCTCCAATCTGTAGCCAACCATGGAGGGAGAAAGTATTCTAGGCCATGTCCTGCAGTTAATAAAAACGGTGTCATTTTTCCGGATTCTTGTACTATGGGTCATGTTTGTTTGCGTTTCAAAATTTGTGACTTACTTTTTCCTTTTCTTCTCTCATACTAAGTAAATTTTTACATTTACAGTTGAATGTATATTTATATTTTTTTATTCTTTTTCTTAAAGAGGGTGACTCAAAGTGGTGTCCAGTTTTAGACCCCCCCACACACACACAAACTAGATCAAACCCTGCTTCCACCCTCCAATTTAGACCTCAGTCCCTTCAAGGAGAGCAAGGAAAGATGGGTCATGGCTGAGTTTCGGCCGGACCCCTCCTTCTTGGTATAGTACCTGGCGGAACCATTCTGCCAGAGCTGCCTAGGCAGGCAGGTAGCCTCCCCAGGTTCCTGACGGTCAGAGAACCAGGGTGAGCCAGGCGCCCGAAGGGATCAAAAGCCAACAATCCCAGCTGGGCATCAGAATCAGGAGGGAAGGGGGAAGGGGGAAGGGGGAGGGGAGCACATCAGGGGCAGCCAGAGCTGCAGGACTAGATGCACCCCGTGGAAGACCAGATGCTCCCTCCCATCCTGGGAGTATGTGAGTCCCTCAGGATTTAAACACATCCCGGCAGGCAAGGAGAATATTAAACAGAGATTTCAGCCTCAATCTCTATTCTCCGTCCCCTTCATGCCCCCGCCTCCCCCCTCTGCCCAGCCATCGTCGTCGTCTTCTGACTGCTTCTCCCACAATAGGCCAAGCACTCTCCAGCCCAGCCTCGGGGCCTTTGCACCTCCTGCTCCCTCACCCAGAGGGACCCTTCCCCCCTGAGTCTTCATGGATCTCATTCCCTCACATCTTCCGAGTCTTTGCATGCAGGCTGCCTTGTGGGGCATGTCCTCTGACCACCCTGGGTAAGATGACACTCCCCCATCACTATGGATTACTTCCCCATGGCTTGGCTCTTCTTCAGAACACTTACCGCCCCCTTACAATATTCAATCATATATTTATTTGTTTGGTTGTTTTTTTTTGCCTGTCCCTTCCACTGGAATGCCAATGAAACTCCACAGTGGCAGAGATTTTTATCTGACATGTGAATATTATGCCCCCTCTACCCCTTAAAAAAGGAAAATTACCTGGTACCCCCTAGGCCCCTTGATAAACACATGTTGAATGAATTAACACATTAATCAAGTCTCAGCTACCTGGATGAATGGATGCTGATCGATACGTTTATATAAGGGAAATTAAACTTATATTAAACTGGAATTTGTACCTGCCTCATCAACACTTGGCACTTAGATTGATTTTTTTAAGGGTCTTGCTGAGTGTAAAGTGCTAGGATCTGCCACGTTGGTTTCAGAGTTTCTAGAATCCCACGTTGGTTTCAGAGTTTCTAGAATCCTGTGATTCTCTGTGTCTATGTCAAGGACCACAGATGTCCCAGCTTTGGTGGCTCTGGACAGTTCACCCTGAAATAGAAAGCAGGCTCTTAATGACTCCAAGATGTCCAGGAGAAGCCACGGGCACCCAGCTTGATCTCACACAGCAGTCCCGGCTTGGAGGGATAATTGGGAAAGATTATCACCAGGAAATTGTTTACAGGACAAGTGAGCTCCAGACGTTGCCGGCACCACCCCCAGCCTTGCCTGGTCTTTATTTCCCACAAGTGATTTTCTGAGCAGAGAAAGGCTTTCTGAGCAGAGAAAGGACCCTGACTAGTGCGGTGGACTTATGTAGCTCCAGGGGCAGAAAGGGGGAAGCCACAGAGGACGTGAGGCATGTCCAGGCCATCGTGAGGCATTGGGTGTATGTGAGGCTCTCGGATGGTTCTGGCCCAGGGTCAGCACACCCATGTGCCCAAAGGGGACCAGGCAGATGATCCAAACAAGCAAAGGTGGACAGATGGGGGCCAAGGCTGACAAGACATCCATATCCCTTCTCAAGTGGGCAGCTCTGACCCATGCTTGCCAAACATGGGATGCCAATGTAGCCAGATTCTCTGGTCTCTCATTAAAAGCCAGACATCCGAATTTGTATGTGAAAATTTCCCAATTGTAAATGTTGGCAACAGAATAAAAAAAAATGTTAAAGCACCATTTTCTCATTAATATTTCCATGTAACAAACCACTCCAAATGTAGTGACGTAAAGCGGCCGTTTATTGTGCCCATGGATTCCCTGTGTCAGAGTCTGAACAGGGCGCAGTGGGAATGACTAGACTCGGCTGCCCAGGGCCTGGACCCTCAGCTGGGAAGGCTCAGATGGCCGGGGGGGACCGGAATCATCTGGGGGCTTCTCTGCTCACGTGTCTGGTGTCTGGGCTGGGATGATTCAAAGGCTGGGCTCAGCTGGGACTGTGCACTGCAGCGCCCACACACGGCTTCTCCTCGTGGCCTGGGCACACCATGTGGCTGGGTTCCGAGACAGAGTGCCCAGGGAGCCGGCGCTGCCTACCCAGAGAGGGAGGACTCAAGGACGCCCTTTTATGACCTTTTAGTGTCACTGTGTCACTTCTACAGTACTCAACCTGTCAAAGCAGCCACAGACCCACCCAGATTTAAGGGAAGAGGTACACAAGACCTCCTTTCTTTAATTAATTAATTTATTTTTTAGTGAGAGAGAGGATGGGGGGACAGATAGGGACAGAGGGAGAGAGATGAGAAGCATCAATTCTTTTTGTTACAGCACCTTAGTTGTTCATTGATTGCTTTCTTATATGTGCCTTGACCAGGGGGAGTATCTGCAGCAGAGCCCCAGTGATCCCTTGCTCAAACCAGAGACCTTTGGGCTCAAGCCAGCGACCATGGAGTCCTGTCTATAATCCCACCCTCAAGCCGGCAACCCCCTGCTCAAGCTGTTGAGCCGTGCTCAAGCCGGTGACCTTAGGGTTTCGAACCTGGGTCCTCAGCATCCCAGGGTGACGCTCTATCCACTGCGCCATCACCTGGTCAGACAAGACCCCCCTCCCCATCTCTTGATGGGAGGAGTGTCAGAGGAATTGCAGCCGTTTATAAAAACATCACGCACTGTGCGGCGTGCCCAAAGGGTCTGCAGGCCGGATTTGGCCAGAGCGTTGCTGGCAGCATGGCTGCAGGACGGCAGTGGGTGAAGACCGAGCAGCCACAGTGGAGTGAAGACTAGCGCTCATGTCCCCCTAGCAGAGCTAACAGTGCAGAGCCAAGAGCAGAGGGGTGTCTCCTGGGAGGACTTCCCTTGGGACTCTGGTCCTGACCCCAGTGCACACACTGCTGTCCTTGCCCCTGCTCACAGACCCAGGTCCATCCCAAGCCACTGCCCGACCCCAGGACACGTCCTCAGCATGGCCAGGACACCCCTTTCCTTGCAGACTGGAGCCCCAACCGTTTCCCCTTCTTTTCCCTGGGACTATTTTCTTACATCCTTGGACATAACAGTAGAAGACTGAGCCCACTCTTTCTGTAATCTGATATACGTGCTCCCGAGAGGAAAATACCTCTCTTACTGATCACACTCTCAAAGGCAACCCCAGAAGACTGCCCAGAAGAGGGTGTGCAAGGGAGGGCCGCACACAGATCACGTGAAGCCTTGTGCCCTTGGCCTCGATGTCCATTCTTTCATGTTACACTCGCAATGACCTTGTGAAGCAGTGTTTCCCGTGTCAGAGCTGAGCGGATTGAGCTTCACAGAAAGGACGGAACTAGCGCTGGGTTACTGAGGCCCCTGGGTGGGGCCGCACCAGGTGGGGCCGCGGGATGGGTTCTGAGCAGCACAGCGTGCAGGGCCAGCACTCAGCCCACCAGAGTGGAGGAGGAGGGAGGGGTAAGGAGGACCGAGGTGGGCCAGCGGGGGCCGGACGATGAAGAGACTTGCAAAGCCCACAAAGAATCCTCATCTTGATGAGTCAGGCAGTGGGGAGTTAGTTATTCAAGGGTCTCAAGCTGATGTGCGGCTGCTCATCGACACCAGCGAAGGTGCAGGCGATTCCTTCCGCGGTGTCTTATTCTGCGGACCTCTTTCTCCATGCCTTTTCTTCACTGGATTCCCACCCACGGTGATTAGGCTCCCTGTGTGCCAGATAATAAGGTGACCAATCGTCCTCCTTTAGGGAGGACAGTCCTTCTTTTGTAAGTTCCGTCCTCCCTCGAAAAGTGTCCTCCTACCTGTCTTCCTTTTTGATATTGGAAGACTAATCTGTAAATGTCCGTATTCCATGGATGCAGAGGCGATCCACTGCATGTGATGTGACGTGTTTGTATCTAAAGGAGTACTTTTTCTTACAATTATTATTAAAAATTAATAGGCATGCAAGCATAATGACAATATAAAATGTTACAAATGTTTTCATTATGCATTGATCATATGATAGTGTAATATTGTTGCAATGAATCAAGTGTTTCTTTTATTTACGATATTTTCTTAAATTTATTTTTGTCGTCCTTTTCATTGTAAAAAAGTTGGTCACCTTACATATACGCGTAGTGAGAGTCCCAGGGGTTATAACTTGCCGGAAGTCCTACAGGCATAAATCAAAACAGGAACAGGGGCTTTCTGTCTCCCACCCCCGTCAGTAAGGGGCAGTAGGGGCACTGCCTGACCCTGGCCATCTCCCACTCTGGCCACGTAGCCTCACTCCCCATACTCCCTCCCCGCCCCCACTTCCATCTCTTCCTTTTGGGAATCTCTCCCTCCCACCTCTGACTCACAAGGGATCCTAGTGCCACTGTCAGTCATGTGGTCCTATAGGGGGCGGGTACAGGCCAGGCTGACCAATCAGAGCCCTTCTCAGGGATCCACCTGGATGGGAGGGGAGAGACAGTCTCAGTGTTTTCTCTAGGGCTGCCATGCGGGAGCATCTTAATGAACCTGGAGCGCCAGGCAACCATCCTTAACTGTCATATGGGGGATGCCCGCTTGAGAATAAAGCCAACAGAGGGAAGAGCTGGGCTGAGAGGTGGGGAGAGGGAGACGGCCTGTGACACCAATGGGAGCCTCCAGACTCAGCCACGCCTGGCTTCTCAGTTGTGAGAGCCCGTCTGACTTAACACTTGTGCCCAAAACAGCTGTGACACACAGATTTAAGAGTGAGTTGTTGATGTATAATACTTCTAGTGTCAGAACCGCTGGTCCAGACAGGCCACGTTGGTTCCTTTCTCCTGACCAGCTGTTAGCTCAGAAAGACATCAGACAAAATTCTGGACCCAGACGGGAGAGGAATCTACAGGGAGCAGGGTTTTCTGGGAAATTTCTTCATTCTTAATCAGAGATGTAACACGAAAGGTTGTACCCAACAAGGTGGTTTTTTGCTTCAAGCAAAAGAGAACCCTGTTAACGGGCTGAAATAAATAAGGGTTTTATTCTTCTCATTTCAAAAATTCTAGAGTTAGGCAGTGACTAGCATTGCTTTAATGCTCAGCAATAGCTGTGACTCTGGTCTTTCCCACTACACACAGGATGGTCACTACAGATCAGGAGTCTCATCATATCCCAGACAGGGGCAAGAAGTGGGGGAGACTTCTGCAAGCAACCCCTGTCCCTCTTATCGGGAGAAGTGGAGGCTTTCATGTAGGTCTTATTGTCCAGAATTGGCCACATGGGCACCTCTGGCAGCAAGGGAGGCTGGGAAAGTGGGTATTTGGTTTTTCCAATCTTCATAACGGAGGCCAGGGAAGGAATGTTGGGGGCAATGAAGAGTGAGCAAATCCAAAGTGTCTGATCTCTGAGTTGAGTTCTAGCTACTTGTGGCTGAAAAGCTTCCTGGCAGCAAGTGTTTACCTGCTTCTCCCTCAGTAGTTCAGGGGTTAATAAAATGGACCAGAAATGCCCTGGTCAGTTGGCTCAGCGGTAGAGCATTGGCCTGGCATGTGGATGTCCCAGGTTTGATTCCCAGTCCCACACAAGAGAAGCGACCATCTGCTTCTCCATTTCTCCCCCTCTCACTTCTCTCTTTCTCTCTTTTCCCCTCCTGCAGCCATGACTCGTTTGGAGCTAGTTAGCCCCGGGGGCTGAGGATGGCTCCATGGCCTCCACCTCAGGCATTAAAATAGCTCAGTTGCTGAGCAACAGAGCAGCGGCCCCAGATGGGAAAAGCATCACCCGGTAGGGGGCTTGCCCAGTGGATCCCGGTCAGGGTACATGTGGGAGTCTGTCTCTATCCCTCCCCACTTCTCTCTTAAGAAAAACAAAAATGGACCAGGTGTCAGGCCCAGGGTCAGTGTGTAAATTAAATGAAGCTCTATCACAGCAAGCACAGCTTTCTCACCATGTCTGTCTGCTTCTCCTATCTTACCGTCTGCTTTTCACAGACTCGTTCCTCCCGGAATATCAGTAGGACGGGCCCTCAGGACTCCCCGCCACATGTGAAAAGGGTAGAGCAGTTTGAGCTCTGAAGCTGGCCTGTCACCTCCATGCTGTGTGACCTTGAGCCAGTGGCTCCACCTTTCTGAGCCTCAGTTTCCTCTTCGGTGAAATGGAGCTAATGAAAGCCCTCATCTGCCTGCAGAGGGGTTATGAGGATGAAATGAGATCAACGTATAAAGCAGTGACCTCAGTGCCTGATATTAAGGTAGGTGCTCAGTGAACAGGTACCTATTATTAATGTCATTAGTATCCATTATTTTAGCACAAGTCTGCTGTTGTGGCGTTGGGAGGTTGCTGTTCAGATGTCAGGGCATGAAAAATTAGTGGGCAGGTTTCTCATTGCACCTGCCTTAGCAGGATGCAAAACGAAACTCTCCCGAGCACATCGGACATCTCCACGGCAGTGAGCCCCATCGTAAGCATGGACGCAGTGCCCTGGAGAGTAGGGAGGATGCCTGCCCCCTTAGCTCCTCTATCAGAAGCTCGAGCCTAGGTGGAGGAGGGGAGTTCAGTCAGTAACTGTCCCCTCCCCCCTGCCCGGACCGACGGAGGTGGCAGCGCTCTGAGCTGCCCTCCGTTACTTCCTGACATTTGTGGTTGCATCAAGTCCCATTGATCCCTCCCAGTTTCAAAGCCCGACGCGGGAACCACAGACTCCCACGGCCTCTGACGGGAATCGTGTGGCCCAAGCCGAAGGGAACTCTTTGAAAGGTAATTAGTGTCCTTTGAATTCGGGGCTCTTTGATTTCACTTCCTGGCTTTAAACGGTCACAGGAGATTTTGCGGCAGGAGAAAACATGAAGGTGGCAGCCGGAGTCCCCTTACTTACTGGCCTTCCTGCTGCCTGAGAGAGGACACTGTGAACGTGTCCAGGGGGGCGGGTGACTCGTCGAGTTGGAGGGGGGGGGCGCTCATGCACCCGGGCTCACCGCCGCTGAGTGCCTGGGACACGCAGTTTCCATTGGTCATTCATTCATCTCTATGCCAGACAGCGGACCTGGCCGGCCGCAGGGCTGCAAACTTAAGTGGAAGAGGCAGAC
The DNA here is from genome assembly GCF_036850765.1 of Saccopteryx bilineata. Lineage (NCBI taxonomy): Eukaryota > Metazoa > Chordata > Mammalia > Chiroptera > Emballonuridae > Saccopteryx > Saccopteryx bilineata. Next base: position 206,035,415 of record NC_089495.1, read on the forward strand.
AACAGACAAGTAAATAAAGAAAAAATAATTGCCGTTGAGAATAAAGCACCAACCACTAATTAATCAGGGTGTCCGTTCGGCAAAGAGCAGAGGGAACGTCTTGGCCGTGGGTGGTTAGGGAAGACCACTCTACAGAGCAAGCAGTACCAGCGGGAAACCATGACGTATACTGGCCAGTTATTTAATACAGGGTTGCAGGGGCTCACTGTATCCAGGCAGGTGTGTCCTGGTTGCTATGGCAACCCATGGGCCCTCGGTCTGTTAGAAGAAAGCTTTCGGAAGCTTTCTCTTAAGGAAAGGAGTCCCTACAGCCCTACGTAGTGTGTGTTGTGATAAGGACTCTGTCCTAAAGCGAAGGTGGATTTTTGCCCGACACGTCTAACCCGGCTCAGCTGTGGCCGCGAATGCACCATCGTCCTCGGTCCAGACCTCAGTGACGGCGGCAGAGGGACGAGGGAATTCTGGAGAGCCTGACCCTGCGGTTAAATGCTCTCCGGGCCTCAGAGAGACATGTGTTCTTCGGACCCACAAATCATCGACCAGATCTTGTCCCTTAACCCCCCCAGCCCCCCAGCCCAACCAACCTGCCAGGAGACCAGGAAGAACCATCACGCGGTTCGTGCCCCGGGAGACCACAGATGTGTTTGGGGAACGGTGTTCGGGATGACTTTCCTGGGGACCCCGGACAAACGTCTTGCAGCAGAGAAACGGGACGTGTGGGTTGCAGGCAGAAGAAGCAGAATGTGGTGCAAGGGCACGTTTAGCCTGAGGACCATCATTAGCAAACCTCCGAGGAACAAGGGCTTGCAAAAGCCACTTTTGTTTTGTGGTTTGTGATGCAGCCATATGTAATTAGCCCACTCCCTGCATCAAGAAGTGGCCTGATTGAACACTGCCCAGTTCAGACAAAGGACACTGTTGGCGATTTGGGGGCCAGTGTAGAAGCTGTGGGCGGGGCAAGCATCCGAGGGCAATGGTCCCGGGAAGAGGTAGGTGATGGGCCAGGCGTGGGTGAGAAGCTGTAAGGACCCAGGTGACAGCATAGACGTCTCCTGTGCTTCCTGCCAGCAGATATCACAAGACTGATATTAAAGCCATAATGGAAACCTTTCTTTTGAATTCTTCCTGCACCGTCAAGTGCTGACCTTAAAACTGTCCCAGTGAGGAAATGGGACAGATAAAGAGGACTCCTTTCCCCTGCCTGAGTGCTGTGCTGAGCTGGCACGGGGCAGGCTCTTAAAGCTGTTAACAAGGCTGCCAACACCAGCTGAGCCCTGAGCCCAGAACAAAGAAATGCCCCGAGGAGGGTTCTAGAAACACTGTCTGTCAGCCAGTCTCGGCCCCTTCCCTGCAGCCTGTTCCTCACAGCCCGTCAGAGGTACCCTGCTAGGATCGAGGTTGCAGCTGGGCCAGCGCACAGCCTGGCACAGACCCGAGCCTGAAGCATCTGATATGTGTGGTGGGCCGGGCAGCAGAGGGGACACTCAGGAGCTGGGGTGTGTGTGTGGGGGAGACAGACAGCAGATGGAGAAGTAAAAAAGAAAAGGAGAAAGAGGAGGGATAAGAAAAGAAGAGAGGCCCTGGCCGGTTGGCTCAGCGGTGGAGCGCCGGCCTGGCGTGCGGGGGACCCGGGTTTGATTCCCGGCAGGGGCACATAGGAGAGGCGCCCATTTGCTTCTCCACCCCTCCCCTTCCTTCCTCTCTGTCTCTCTCTCTCTTCCCCTCCTGCAGCCAGGGCTCCATTGGAGCGGGGATGGCCCGGGCGCTGGGGATGGCTCCTTGGCCTCTGCCCCAGGCGCTAGAGTGGCTCTGGTCACGGCAGAGCGATGCCCCCTGGTGGGCGGAGCGTAGCCCCTGGTGGGCGTGCCGGGTGGATCCCCGTCCGGCGCATGCAGGAGTCTGTCTGACTGTCTCTCCCCGTTTCCAGCTTCGGAAAGATGAAAAAAAAAAAAGAAAAGAAGAGAGAATCAACCAGGTAAGATACAGGGTTTAAACAATGTCCTTAGAATCTGGCCTCTCTCTTGGTCCAGCTCTGTGGATCCCATTCTCCGGCAACCTAGGCAGCTCCAGCATTTGGTTCCAGACCCACACAAAGCAGCGACAGTCGTCCGGAAACCCCAGCAGCAGTTCAGGTAGTCACTCTAATTGGCTGTCAGTGCCAGCACGCCCAAGCCAATCACTGTGACTAGCGAAACACCTACATCCACCACCCTTAGCCTTTGTATTCATGTTCAAGGTAGGAAGGGGGGTGGTGCCATGGTACCAAGGACATTTTCCCTTTTTACAGAAAAGCAAAAGCTTTCTCAACGTCTTCCGCAGACTTCCTCTAATGTCTCATTAGCTAAATTAGGGCCACTCTCACCTATGTGGGAGTCTAGGAAATCAACAATCTGGCAGAAGGAAATGGGAGGATCATGTGGGGTTTACTAATGTTGACTCATTGCCTGGGGTAGAGGGCATGGACCCTAAACAACCAAGGAAGGAAGGGTTAGAGTGGCAGGAAATAGCCACTGAGAGGGCGGGCCACTGGCCACGCCTGCCACGCTCGGTGCAAAGAATGTTAGCCGGCCTAGAACAGGAACCCTAATTTTTGGAAGGTAGAATGGACTGGTCCGTGACATGCTAAAGACTAAGGGACTGGCTTTCAAACCAGGTTCCTGGGTTGCCCAGCGTTACGTAGAGGCTGCTGTCGGTTGAGAAGGTGGCCAGAAGGAGTGGAGATATTAGACCCTGACCTTCCCTCAACCCTAGTGTTTTTCTACGTTTATCTGAGTACTATATTGAGTCTCCGCATAAAATCCCACGTGATGTGTGTGTGTGCATGTGTGTGTTTATCTGGACATGTGTGTGTATATACATGTTTGTGTACATCTTTATACCTACACTTATTTGTAGGTGTATTTTAGATAGACAGATAGATCCAGAAAGATACACAGCAAGAGTTTCAAACTGATAACTCTTGGAGCCTACGTCGTTATTTAAAATCTCTGACTTTTAAATATCTACACTGGTGATCTCGTACTTCGCAGATTCAGACACTTCAGGTATGTTTTAATAGCACAATTTATGTATTTATATTAACGTTCATATAAGTTAATCCCTCTACTCACACATTTATATTGATTTTAGTGCCATCCGTTTCCCGTTTCCATCAGCGGCCTGGCCCTGTGCATTTTAGTTTATAACTCTGGACTACACCAGACCTTCATATAACGACTCTCTCCGGGTCACGGGTCGTTTTTAATTTTTCTTGGTCTCGCTTGTCTAATTTTGCTAAAATAAACAGACGCGGCTTTTGTAATAAGGGAAAAAAGACGTCATTTTAATTAAAAAGTAATAACAGTGCGGCCTGGGATCCTGTGGGCCGCTTGGGCCGTGCTCCACCGGCCCCCACTGGGCCTGGCTCCTCTGGCCGCTGTCTCACCATCCTGCCCTCCCATTTGTCGCCGGGCAGAGTGACCAGGGTCCCACCCAGCCTTGCCCTGTGAGTGAGGCTCTCCCCAGAGGTGTGAGTGGGAGATGCAGGACCGGTCAGCCTCCGAAGAACAGGCCTTTCCTGGGTTGAAGAATTGATCGGGGCCCCGGTTGGAGTCTGAGGCACCTTTCAAACTCAGAACTCAAGCGTGGGGGACGCAGGGCCGGCGAATGCCAATGGCTCTATTCCCACGCCCGGGGCTGCTGATAGATCGATTGCTTTCAGCTAGTCTAGTGTGTGATCGTCGCACCGCGGTTCCCCTCTGAGCTGCTGCCTATTGTCAAGACAGCATCTGGTTTGAGTGTTTTCTCGTTATGATCAAAAAAAAAGGGAGAGGCCCTGGCCGGTTGGCTCAGCGGTGGAGCGTCGGCCTGGCGTGCGGGGGACCCGGGTTCGATTCCCAGCCAGGGCACATAGGAGAAGCGCCCATTTGCTTCTCCACCCCTGCCCCCCCCCTTCCTCTCTGTCTCTCTCTTCCCCTCCCGCAGCCAAGGCTCCATTGGAGCGGGGATGGCCGGGGCGCTGGGGATGGCTCCTTGGCCTCTGCCCCAGGCGCTGGAGTGGCTCTGGTCGCGGCAGAGCGACGCCCCGGAGGGGCAGAGCACCGCCCCCTGGTGGGCAGAGCGTCACCCCTGGTGGGCGTGCCGGGTGGATTCCGGTCGGGCGCATGCGGGAGTCTGTCTGACTGTCTCTCCCCATTTCCAGCTTCAGAAAAAAATAAATAAATAAAATAAAATAAAATAAAAGGGAGAGCTGAACTCTAAGCCACCCCTTTCCTGCTCAGTATCTCTTCCTCTGCTGTTCCTCTCCCTTTCTCTTCCCCCTTCTTCTCTCTCTCTCTCTCTCTCTCGTTCTCTCTCTCTTCCTCTTTGTACTCCAGATACTTCACACCAGGTCTAAGAGTTTATAAACTACCCAACCTGGCCCTGGCCGGCGTGCTCAGTGGATAGAGCGTCGGCCCAGCATATGGAGGTCCCAGGTTCGATTTGCAGTCGGGGCACACAGGAGAGGCGACCCTCTGCTTCTCCCCTGCCACCTCCTCCTTCTCTCCCTCTTCCTCTCCCACAGCCAGTAGCTCGACTGGCTCATGAAGCTCAGATTTGAGTCAGGGGAGCATCAGGCAAAGCTCTGGCCTTTCAGGTAAGACCAGCTGTGCCTGCCACCTGCCTGACCGAGGGGGCGGGGGCAAGTGGCTGAAGAGGCATTGGGGCTGCAGCCGGACAAGGCTGGCGCTGGGGGCAGAAGGAAGGATCGGAACCGAGTCTATGGAAGGATGGGTACATAAGGGATGTGGGAAAGAGAAGGGCCTCAGAATCGAGCTGAGCTGTGCCCTGGGACTCGGGTTCTCTGACGGCTGTCTCCCTCTCTCCTTGGGGTCGACAGGGTCCAGAGCTAGAGGCAGGCATTTCCACGCAGGAAGACGGTGACTGCGCTGAGGATGGAGCCTGCTGCGGGCTTGCCTGACCCTCCTGGTGGTCAGGATAAAGGGGGTACACACTTTACCCCATTGGCTGCCCTTGGTGGGCATTTGGGTGGGCCCAAGCGCCCCCTTGTGGCTTCCCTTGTCTGCGTAGACCCGTGATGGCGAACCTATGACATGTGTGTCAGCGCTGACACGCGTAGCCATTTTTCATGACACGCAGCCGCATACCAGAGATGTATGGGGCCACATGCCGAGAAGGATGTTTCATCCTCGGCTCCTGCACAGCCAGGTGCAGTAGCTGAGGATAAAACATTTGCTGTAGTGCAGACACTCTGTGCCGGAGGTCTGTAGGTCAAAACATCAGAACTCCGGCACAGAGCGTCTAGTTCTGGGACTTCTGGTTAGGCCGTTAGGGGATCTCTGACCTCACTTCTGGCCGAGGAGCAGGGAGCAGCGGAATGCCATGGGGGACGCATCTCTGGGGGCCCTGTGATCGCCATTACCAGCAACCACATAACCACAGCAACCATCATCCAATCTACTGCTCTGGGGTGTCGTGGATTTCTAACTGACCATCATTACTGAGATAAGTGAGGGGGAGGCTGGGAGAGGCGAGGGCCTGTGCTATGGGTGCCGTTTCCCGTCATTAGAAATAGCGGCAGCCATCTTAATTTACATAAGATGCAACTTGCAGAATTTCAAGACGGCATCTGGGCTCAGGTGTTTGTCGACTTGAGGTCAAAGCTTGAGAATCTGGAAAGGTGCCGCTTGGAGAATCAAGAGGAGTGCCACTACGAACAGGAAATTTGGAGTGCTTGGAACCAATTACCAGACACTTTTAGCACCCTGAAAAATATAGCAATGGCTTTACTCACAATTTTTCCCTCTACATAATTTTGTGAGACCTTATTCTAGGTGTTAAATAATATCAGAACCAACAAAAGAAACAGATAAACAGATGAAGTTAGTAGCACTTGCTTGGGCTTGAAGTGTACAAAATACCAACCTTCAATTGAAGATTTAGCCAATGAAATTCAGCAACAAGAAAGTCACTAACAGGCAGGTTAAAGAATTCCGCCTCCCCCTCACTTATCTTAGTTCATGGCACCCCACACAAGTTAAATAATATCAAGACCAACAAAAGAAACTCACTAAGCAGGAAAGTTAGTTAGTTTTTGGTTTATTAAATACAGTTATATATTACAATTATACATTTTTTGTTATTTAAACTATAAATTTCGCAAAAATTATGGGTTGTTTTTTTTCTCGAAGTGACACACCACCCGAGTTATGCTCGGTTTTTTGGCAAGTTTTGACACACCAAGCCCAAAAGATTGCCCATCACTGGCGTGGACCCTACATATGTGCCCCTGAAGTTGGAAGGGCTTCCCTTGCTAAAGACCATGTCTCTGTCCCCAGCTTCGCCCTTCTCCTTCTTCCCAGCCTTCCTTGCCTCCAGCCCAGGTTCAGAAAGCCTCAGTCAGAGCTCCCTTCCCTTCCCCTGTGTAGACCTGGGAACACGAAGCTTGGGCACCTCCAAGCCCTGGCGGCACCAAGGCGGGCACTGCCCTGTGGTGCTGTCGCCGGTAGATCCACCATCTGCCTCGGATTTTGACTGCATCTCTGAGGAGTAATTGTCCAACCTTGCAGCGCCTTACTTCTTTTTATTTATTTATTTATTTATTTATTTATTTTAAATGAGAGTCCTAAGGTATTTTTATTCCAAATCTTTAATGAAAACATACTGTTATCGTTCCTCAGCCTCTTGGCTAAGATAAGTGACACATACCAGCAAGATGGCAGAGCAGGGTGTTTGGGCAAGCAGGCTGTGGACCCATTTCCTGAATCAGCTGCTGATGAGCAAGTGTTCTTCTGTCCCACCTTACGTCCCAGGTGATAATGCATACTCAGTCTGTTTTGTTTTGTTTTTTCTTTTTGTATTTTTTTTCTGAAGCTGGAAACGGGGAGAGACAGTCAGACAGACTCCCACATGCGCCCGACCGGGATCCACCCGGCACGCCCACCAGGGGGCGACGCTCTGCCCACCAGGGGGCGATGCTCTGCCCCTCTGGGGCGTCACTCTGTTGAGACCAGAGCCACTCTAGCGCCTGAGGCAGAGGCCAAGGAGCCATCCCCAGCGCCCGGGCCATCTTTGCTCCAATGGAGCCTAGGCTGCGGGAGGGGAAGAGAGAGACAGAGAGGAAGGAGAGGGGGGGGTGGAGAAGCAGATGGGCGCTTCTCCTGTGTGCCCTGGCCGGGAATCGAACCCGGGACTCCCGCACGCCAGGCCGACGCTCTACCACTGAGCCAACCGGCCAGGGCCTCCAAGTCTGTTTTAAACATACCATCTAATGTTGATTTTTTTTAAAAGGTGGGGGGAGGGCAGGGGGAATGTGGGACATCTCTAGCCTCCACTCAGTTTTGCTGTGACTCTGAAACTCCTCTAAAAATAATGTCTGTTTAAAAACAACCCAATTCAAAAAGAGGCAATGGACTGGAAAAGGAATTTCTTCAACGAAGATATACAGATAGCCAAGAGCACATGAATCGAGGCTCCGAAACACTAAGGAAACGCGAATCAAAACCACAATGAGATATGCCCTCATACCCATCAGGACGGCCACTATCAAGACACCAGAACATAGCCAGTGCTGACAGGGACGTGGGGAAAGGGAACACTTGGGCACTGTTGGGGGGAATGCAGACGGCACAGGCGCCGAAGGAAACAGGGTGGAGTTCCCTCCAAATATTAAAAATAGAATCATGGTGGATTCAAGTTATTCTACTTCTGAGTATACACCCAAAAGAATTGAAATCAGGGTCTTGCACAGACCTTTGCACACCTGCGTTCATAGCGGTTTTATTCACAAGAGCCGAAAGGTGGAAGCAACCCAAGTAGTCATCAACAGATGAGTGGCTAAGAAAAATGTGACAGATACAGATATGAATATTCCATTAAGTGTATAGATTGATAAAGACAATGAAATATGATATTATTCAGGCATAGAAAGGAAGAAGTTCTGACACACGCTACAAGATAGATGAACCTTGAAAGCATTATCGTAAGCGAAATAAGCCAGTCGCAAAGAGACAAATCCAGTGTGGTCCCACTGATGTGAGGTACCTGGAGTAGTCCAATCCTTAGAGACAGGAAGTAGAGAGGCGGTTGCCAGGGACTGGGAGGAGGAAGGGATGGGAGTTACCGTGTGATGGGTACAGAGCGTCAGTTTTGCAAGATGATGAGTTCTGAAGACGGGTGGTGGTAGTGACTGCACAACCCTGTAAACGCACTTAATGCTACTAAACTGTACGCTTTTCAGTGATTGAGATAGTTACATTTATGTTATGCTTATTTTACCACAATTTAAAGTCTTTTTAAAAACCTAACAGAGTGGTACTAAAGTTATATATTTTTAAAAATAGAGTTCTCTCCTCTGGGTGTCAAGTTTTCTGGGCACTCCTCTCACAAGGAGAATGGGAATTTTGGGGTTCCAGTCAGAATTGAACAGTATTAATCATGGAGAGCTTCCTGGAGGAAGTGAGGTAGGTGGACTGATGTTAGGCAAAAAGAGCAGAATAAGAATTCTGGGGGTGAATGATTCTATCTCACTGCTCATCTGGGTCCTGCTCCTTAGCTCACCTCTCAATAGTTTCCAGGGAGACAGTTTCCAGGGAGCTTGGAAGATTCACATTGCTGTCACTTGGTAACCAGGAACTGGTGGCTGCAGCTACCTGCCACATTCTTTCCATCATCCTGGGCCCATGGGCTCCATACTGCCCAGGTAGTGGGTGCCCAGCCAGGGAGGCCCCTTCCACCTGATTCCCTTCTCAGCCACACACAGGCCGCCCAGGAACAACTGAGACTCTTGTTGATTGAGGTAAGTCCACAGAAAGTGCTGGATGGATTGGAGACAGACATGGACAACCTCCGGCCCCACGGGCCCCTCTTGTTTGTTCCCATCCATGGAAAAGCCTGGAGACCCTGAGGCCCAGGGTGGACAGAACACAGCTCTGGCCCTCAGGGGACTCACAGCCCAGTGCCATAGGCAGAGCTCACCTCATTTAGCAGACAGCACCTAGTGCCCACTTCTTGATGGCTGCTGGGCCATGGCCTTCAAAGACATGGCTCACCATTACTGGGGGGACACGGCAGACACCACAGTGCCCCACCTACTCCTCCGCTCTCAGGAGGGACAACTCCGGTCCTGCACTGCTTCCCAGAGTTGCCCGGCCGAACTGAGCCCCAGCTGCCCGGCGGTAACACCTTAGCTCGGTCCTGTAACACCTACGTCTGCCTTCCCTTCCCCCTCTCACTTCCCCACTCTCTTACTGCTCTGTCCTGGAATCAGCTTCCAAATAAACCATTCAGATCCTTGTCTGACGTAGGCTTCTGAGGGATCCCACGCTAAGGGGGGGCGATGATGTACAACAAGGAACCGAAGTCCTGTGGGATGCGAGCTAGAACCAACTGTGTGCAAAGCAGTGGACAGACCGAGTGGGGGAACTGTCTGCCCAAGTGCAGGCAACCGGGGTAGGGAGCACATGGTCTGTAAGAAATACAACTCTAAAGCAATAATAAAACTGACCAACAGCCTGACCTGTGGTGGCGCAGTAGGATAAAGCATCGACCTGGAAATGCTGAGGTCGCCGGTTTGAAACCTTGGGCTTGCCTGGTCAAGGCACATATGGGAGTTGATGCTTCCTACTCCTCCCCCTTCTCTCTCTCTCTCTCTCTCTCTCTCACTCCTCTCTAAAAAAAATAAAAAATAAAAATAAAACTGACCCACAGCCAGGCTGTTTTTCATTATCACCATGATCCAGCCATTCTAATCAACTTCAATGATAAAATTCTCCTCCCCATTGAGGCTGCTAGCTAGATCTCTCTGTCCCCGTAGCAACAGGCACTATGACTTATTCATCTGGGCCTGGGTCACAGCAGGCACTTAGGGATGGAGCTGCCACTGGGTGGGCACCTTTGTCCAGTGCACAGCCTGCATCGCTGCCCATGACAACCCAGCTTATGATGGCCTAGTAAAGTGAATGACTGAGTGAACGAATCGGTGGAATTTTCCATAACTGGCGAAGGGTACTGCAAGCAGAAGAGACAGAACAAGCAAGATCAGGGATGCTTGAGAGTGTGGCGCTTCCTGCTGGAAAGAGCAAACAGCTTTACGCCACGGGCAGCATGTGGTAGGAGTCCCCACAGCCCCCCGGCTGTAGAGTCACCCAGGGTGTAGCCAGCCTACCCACAATCCACCTCAGGCCTGCTAATCTATAATCTCTGCAGACAGGGTGTGACAATCTGGCATCCTGGGGAAACATCAGGAACACAAAATTTGGAGACATTCAGCGCCAGCTAACAAAATGAGTGGTGGACTGCAAAAGAGTGAGCGAGACTAGCCCAACTGGGTTGAGGCCAGGCCAATCATTCATTCATTCATCATCCACTGCGTGCATTCCATAAGTATATATCGAGCTGGGAATGTACTCAGGCATGCCTGTACACAAGCATGGTGCCTGCTCCTTTTTCAGTCCAGTGGGGAAAATCTCATTAAATAACCAAGCAAATAGCTCATATAGCATCAGATTATGGTGGCTGCTTTGCAGGAAGGAAAGCAGGGGGTCAGGGGTTCAAGCGTGGAGGAGGTTGCTTTGGAAGAGTGTCAGGGGAGCCCTCTGCTGAGGTTAGCAGGAGCTGAGGGAAAGAGACACTTCAAAGGAAAGAGTGAACCATGCAGATGTTTGGGGAAAGAGCACTCCAGGCAGAGACAGCAGTACATGCAAAATAAATAGATAAATAGATAGATAGATAAATAAATAAATAAATACAGCCTGGAGAACAGAACACACGACAGAGAGAGATGGGAGGAAACTACTGCAGCAGTCCAAACATGAGATGCTAGAGGCTCAGACCAGGGTGGAGGAGGTCAGACTCTGAATGTATTTTAGGGGTAACGTTGACCAGTTTTGCTGTTGGATCAGATGTGGGTGTGAGAGAAGATGGGAATCGAGGTTATTGCAGCCAAGAGTGCAGATGATGAGGGGAGAGTTAGAGTAGTAGGTGACGTCAGAGAGAGGTAAAGGGTGATGGGGGGGGGGCAGACCCCATGCAGGTTCCTGCAGACCATGGGGAGGCCTCTACTTTCTCTTTGAGTGTGACGGGAGCCCTGGGAAGGTTTTTGAGCAGAGGAGGGATGCGATCTGGTGTAGGTATGCTCTAATAGAATCTCCAGCTGGAGGATTTTAGGACGGACTTTTGGGAGAAAGAGATGGAGCAGGGCAGTTCAGAGGCTGGTGTAGGCACCGAAATGAGAGACTATGATGGCTTGCAGCAGAGTGCCGACAGGGATGGGAAACAGAATTTCAGGAAGCCCGCAGAAGAAACAAGAGGTGGTGGTACTCGGTGGTGGATCAGGAACTCCAGCTCTGTGGCAGGCGGCGGCGTCTTCTTCGGGGAAGTGGCCTCAATTCTCTGAGCGGTTTTGTCCACCGCAAAATGGGGATGCTACTGGAACCTACCTCACAGAGTCATTGTTGGGGTGATGCAAAGGCCCTGGCACAGGACCTAGCACACCATAAGGATGTAATAAATGCTATCCGAGGGGCCAGGTAGCTAAGTTTCAATACCATCTCGGCCGCTCACGGCCTGTGTCCACTTGGTCCAATTTAACCTCCTGTGCTTCTGTTTACCCATCTGTGAAATGAGACTATCATCGAGAACCAACCTTACAAGTTTGGGTCATGAGGATTAAACAAAGGACGACAAGTGCTAAAGCCTTTCGAATAATGTGGCACGTCGTAAGAACTAAGAGCCAGCTGTTATTATGAATATAGTATTTTAGCCATATTTCATGATTCCACCTTCCCCTACTAGCATACGCCCAGCGCATTCTGTGGATGGAGGAGTCTGCGGCTCAGAACAAAGTGGTGTTTCCTCGAGGGCGCAACGCCCTGCAAGCAGGTGCTACTAGCAACCCGGTAAGATCGGGATTCCCGCTTCGAAGGGCCGCGCGCCAGGAGCCCCTCCTCCCGGTGCCTCCCCGTGCCGCAACTGGCAGCGCCGCTGCACTGCGGAACCTTTAAGCGTCGCGCTCAGGTTCCCAGCCCGGACGCTCTCGCGTAGCCGCGCCCGTGTTCAGAGCTACTTCCGGCGGCCGCTCCCCCAGCGCCGGGCGTCTCCATTTTGGCCCCGGGGAGAGTAGTCGCTGGAACGCACTGAGTGTTGGTGCGGAGACATCAGTTCTTCGAGTGCCCAGTGGGCTCAGCGCCCCACTTTTTCTTCCTTCCTCTGCCCGCAGAAGCCGGGGGCGCGCATGGCGGGCTTGGAGGTGCTGTTCGCGTCGGCGGCGCCGGCCATCACCTGTGCGCAGGACGCGCTGGTCTGCTTCCTGCACTGGGAGTTGGTGACGCACGACTACTACTGCTTGGGTGCCGGCGACCAGGTACGCCGCGGAGCCGGCTCGCAGCCCGGGTGGCGGGGCCGAGGGCTCTCCTGCCCAAACCGAAGGCCTGGTGCAGAGCACCTCACCTTCCCCTGTTCCAGATGTGGGACCCGGGGTTCCTGACACCGTTTGGATATACGTAGTGCGCGCGAGTCGGGGACGTGCTCGACTCTCCCAGCTCAGCCCAGAGCCCCTCACAGCACAGCTGGCACGTCATTGAAAACCTAGGTTCAAACACTTGCTTTCAGCACAGCCGGGCAGTCTCCGAGGCCAGGATGGTGTGGCCCTGGTCCTGGCACCGGGCCGGGTGGGGCGCCCCTGCCCCCTCCTCACCTGCCTGCTGTCCACTAAGCTCCTTCCCACACGGTGGGGGGTGGGGATCCGTCCTACTACTGCCCTATGCTGTCCTGGAACCTCCGCCAGACCCCTGGATCCGAGCACGGGTATAGATAGGGGTGAGCTCTGACCCACACGGCCCCAGTAAAGGGCCCTTCCTCCCCACCTCAGCAGGGGCCCGGGAACTCACCCCTCATCCTTTGCAAACCGGTCACCACTGTCCACCCCAGCTCAGGCTCTGGAGAACAGGCGCCCCACACACGTGCACACATACGCCCTGGGTGTGAAGGGCCAAGTCGAGTTTCCTCCCCACAGCTGTCCCTACAGGGCCAGCCCATCCTGCTGTCCTGTCCTGGGGCTCTGCTCCTGGGGGCCTCGCTGCCTTCCCCACAGAGCCCCTGAACTCGGGGACCCTCACTCCCTCCCGTCTTCCCTGCCCCTTAATTTTCTTCCTTCTAAGTCTACCAGAGAACACACTCACACACGTGCACACACACTCACTCAGAACTCCAAGCCTGCTCCTCACTGGTACTCGGCTCTCCCTCTCAGGACCTAGACCAGCTCTGGGGAGCGGGGGGCCCCTCACCGCTAGCATCTAACAGTGAGATTTTTTAACCCTGCTCTCATTTCTAACTGCTTTGGTTCTCAAGCTCACTGATCTTTCTTTCAGTGTCTCAGATACACATCCAGAGCCTGAAACTTTTCCTCTTTTGCACAGCGCTTTAGGGGTCCTTCCTCAAAGATGGTTTTTACCTCCTGAGCACTTAGACCAGGTCCTTCCCCACCCCCCCTGGCTGCCGGGCTAACCACCTCTTCTTCCTGTACCTCACCCTCCTCTTGCACTTCCAGCTAGCTGCTGCTACTGACACATGTCGGAACCTCTTTTCCCAGGAACAGGCTTTTGTTACACCAGGCCTGTGTGACTCCCGTCTCCTCTCCCTCATTCCATAGATTCACATCAACACTGCACTCCCGTCCTGTCAGCAACTTGGAGTCGCTTTGACAGCTTAGGGACAGGAGTTCACGTAGGTGAGGGCCTTTTCCCAGCCGGCGCCCTTCCCTTAGCCATGTATTGTGGGCCTAAATTTTTTGGGGTGGGAAATGGGCAGGAAGGATACGATCTCATTTTAATACTAGTTTACAGAAATAAATTTAGAAAAGATCCCTTAACTGATTCCCAGAGGCCCACCTAGTCCTGCTCTGTCCCTGGCGCCGTGTGCTGACTTCATGTGGAAAATGATGCTGGCTCCACACTGCGTAGGGGAGGCCGGGGGGAGTGGGAAGGGGAGGGGTCTGGAAGCCATTGCCCACTGTTCCCACAGCCGCCGCAGGGCTAAACCCTGCGTGCCCTTTGAGGGGAGGCGTGTTTGTATTGCACAGTGGAGGGTGCTTTTGCTCCTCTTTGCCCCCTTTTTGGTAAAGCGCTGGTGGAGCTCAGGTTGCACTTGTCCTCCTCTCTCTTCTGCTGAGTCCGCTGTTCATTCAGAGTGGAAGCCCTTTGGGGAAGCATCTTTCCTATTCATTTATTTAAGAGAGGATTTTGTTTGCTGGCCTGGGACCAGAAGGCTCGGCAGAGACCAGCGGTGTCGGCCCAGCTCAGGGACGGTGTGTGTGGCCTCTCCAGCCACCGCCCGCTCCCCCACCCTCCTGGGGGTGATAAAAGAGAGACGAAGGTCCCCAGAGGGTGTATGTACTTGATTGTATAACATATTGGCAGTTAAATAAAAAGCGAAATGGTCTCCTTTTCTCTTTGGTTTTGTCTCCTTTGGTGCCGGGGAATTGTGTACATAAAACTTGATCAAGAGAGCAGTGCGTTCGTTGGCTTCAATTAAAAGATGGTGTTTGAATTTGGATTTTTTTCTTGAAGTCAGCAGCATAAGAGCTTTACAGCTATGTCAAGTGGTTTTAGGGGACGGAGGTGGGGGACATAGACTTAAGTTAGAGAGTTTGGTTTTCTGTTGTGGGAATCGAAGGATTGTGACGAAAGAGAGAAAATGCCCCAAATGGTCTATGTGAGTTTCTTTGGGTGCATTTTAGCCCAGAGGCACCAGGAGAGCCCAAGACCACTTCAGAGTGCCTCCAGCCTCAGGAGTTTGCCTACGGGGACGACCGTATTTACTTTCTTGGGGCCAGTCTGGTGGACCTGGCTGGGAAAAACCTCCGGCCACAGCCCGGGCCACCAGAAGCTCTGAGTACCAAGTCCAGCTCTGAGCCTGACTCCCGGTGACTCTGGGCAGTTCCAGCACCCGTCGGCCTCAACTTAGATTTTTCGGCCGCGGGAGTGAGCCTGCAGCCTGCTCTTGGGCTGCTCTCCAGCTGCGGCCCTCTGGGAGGCCTGATATTTGATGTCAGGGCCCAGAGGGCAGGTGAAGGCCACGTGTGGCCTGCTATCACCAGGGCCAGTCGCTCTGTCCCGCCTGTGTTCCCGTATCAGGGCGGTCCATGGGCTGGGGCCTCCTGTGGCCCCAGGATCCGCTCTCGTCCTGGAAACCAGAGGTCATGGGACAGTGAGCAGACTGAATCATCTATATCCCCAGGAAAAATTCTGATGGGTTGTTGTAGATGGAAGATAGAATTCAGAGGCCTTTAAGATAACAAAGACAGGCATATCACCAAACTCTTGGCTTCCAAAGTGAACCTCAAATCCACAGTGCTGAGCGTGTTACAGGAAATCTCCCCAGTGGGATGAAGGGAGAGTCTCTTTCTCACTTAGTGAGTGGTTTGATGAGTTTCACTTTTGTTTTCTGTCTTCTCATTTCTCTGCTTCAGGCTAGTGAGTTTCCTTGTCATCCAGGCAGGTTTTAAACCATGCCGGTTGCGTGGCTTAATCCTGGCATCCTGAATCGTATTTGGAACCTCTCCCCTCTTTGGATTTCTGGGGACCAAGGGTGACCGCTCTTGCCCCCAGCTGTCCTTGGGATGTAAGGCCTGTGTTGTTGGCCTTTGTCCTTTGCTGTCGTGTTCATCTCTAGTCCCACGCTTTCCCACTGGGTGCTCATGGATATAGAGCTCCTGGTCCCCTTTTCTCCATGTCTAGTTATGTAAATATGCATCCATGGAAAAATATAACAAATTTTTTATATGTTTTAAATTTTTTTTTGCATAAATGTCACCCAGTTATAAAGTCATTTTTTTAAACTTTGTCACATTCTTTTTTTCCTTTTTGCTGTGACGCTATTGTTACACCTAGTGTGATCCTTCTAACGGCTGCATCACGTGCCGCGGCGAGCGTGGTTTTGACTTCACCTCGCGTTGGTGACGGAGAGTCTCAGCTTCCCTCTGTGCTCTGTGTCCGTGCACGTGGAGGTTTGGGGCTTGTTCCTATCTTTTGCCAGTTTTTCAAGCGGATTCACAACTTTTATTGTCCGTTTTTCAAGCGCTCCCTTCGTGTGCTAATGCTCCTTTTCATCTGTAGCCGTGTGGAGACCGAGGCTGCCTGTTCGCTTTGTGGTGTCTGTTGGGGAAGAGAAGCTTTGAATTGTGAATAGTCTCAAAGACGGCCCTTTCTTGCTGTTGTCAGTCTCGCTTAAGAAATCTCTCCCCACCTGGAAATCACTGTATTAGTTCTTCCTATAGAAACAGCTTGAAGACTATTTAGTGGACAAAGAGAAGCCCTAGGGTTACTGAGAGAACAGCAAGGAAGGCGTCCAACTCGTGGCGCATTCTCACGCCCGCCAGGGTGGCAGCCATCAAGGGACACGGACAGCAGCAGTGCTGCCCGCCTCAGGGAGCAACAGGAATCTTACACATCGGAGTGTCAATCAGGGCGTGTCTGGAGAAGAATTTTACTTTACTGTATGATTTAAAAGTTCTTCTTCCAGACATGTCTGTTAAGAAACTTATCCACATGTGTCCTAGGAGATGTGTACGGAATGTTCAGCCGTCTTTACAATATCTAAACACGGGCATGGGACACACGCCGGACGTCTCCCAGGACGAGGACGCGGCCGTGTGACTGCAGCGTCTTCATGCAGCGCTGTGCTGGGTCGCTGTTCCCTGGGAGCAGGGGACGCTAGTGAGTCAGCCACAGCCAGAAGCATTGGCATTTGGGTGAATCTCAGAACACGTACCGAATGAAAAAGACAAGTGATCAAAGTCATGCAACTTATATAAAATTCAAAGACATTTGAAACGACTTATTTTTAGGGTTGCATGTGTAGCAATACAACTATAAGGAAAAGTAAAGAAGTATTTAGAAAATCAGTAGTAATTACCCATGAGGGGGTGGGGGGCTTTCTTGGGGTGACACACTGCTC